>NC_041395.2:316282031-316882031 GCF_900747795.2 Erpetoichthys calabaricus
AATATTATATATTACATATATATTATATAGCCAGCAGCCACTACTCGGGGAGCCAGAGTCGGGAGGAGAAAGACTAAGCTTGACCAGAGGAGTGGAAGAGAAGGAAAAGAGAGAGAAGAGTATTGTGTTTGTGCTGTGCTTATACTGGGACTGTGTTATATGCGTGGGAAACGGGGGAAGGCATTTCCCACGAGGAAAAAAGAAAATAAAAACCAATGTGTGTGCTCTTGAACTTATGTCCCATGCTTGTTTGTGTCGGGTTCAGCTGGCGGTGCCAGCCTGGATGGTCCACACTAGTTACAATTCGAGAATAGCTGGTCAGTATAAACTAAGAACTAGGGGCCTCCTCGTGTAGAATTAACCACAGGCAGTGAGCTTGCAAAATCATAAAAGCACGTTTGCCCTCGCCCTGGGCTACAAGTGCAACGCTGACTTGGTAGAAGGCTCAAGGACATACCATACACGGTACATAATACATACAAGCTAAAGGTAAAAATGACTCAGTAAACTAATCTGTAGATAAATCACACAGAATCATTTTCTGTTTTAACTTAGGGTAGTTCACAAATTCACCAATACTTTTCAATGGGAGATTTTGAAATTTTCAGAAATGAGTACAGCACTCTGTATTCAAGATATCTCAATGAAAGTGGGACTGTCCTGACAAATTTCCTTGAAAAATACATGTGCCATATTTCAACAGAATTGGTCCACTGGGAGATAAGACATTCAGACAGACAAATATGGCTACTGCAATATGTGCTTTTAATATTATGTGCTAACACATCTAAAAACCCCTGCAGGTGCACAAAACCATGAGGCAACATTGTTAACCACTGCACCACCATGCTGCCTATACAAGCGATGTTCAAACATTTATTCATCCATCTAAATGTCAAACCTACTTTTTACATTGTGAATGGGCGGCTGGGGTTTTTACCCAGCTGGGATACCCTCGTGTTGGAAGGATCAGGGGAAGAACTTGTACAGGGCATTACCTCTCCCCCCAGAGTGGTAGAGGGCAGCCCCCCTGGCTTGTTACTGAGCTTGGAGGCTTAGCCCTGTTGGGGTCTGCAGTCACCACCAGCGAACTGCTGAGCCCTTTATTGTAGAGCCGCCTCACTCCATTCAGGAAGTCAGAATTGGGAGGTAGAGAACGAAGCTTGCTGTTGAAGGATTGGAGGCGGAAGAAGAGAAACAGAGAGACAAGGCAAAGGAAACAAAAGAATTGTTCTTTATTGTGCTTTGCGTGCACTGTGCTTGGTGCTGGTAGGAAACGGGTGAAAAGCATTTCCCACTGAAATTAAAGCCTTGTGTGTTGCTGGACTTGTGCCTATGTCTGTTGTGTCGGGTGTTTGGGTAGCTGGTGTGCCCCCGGTGGCCACAACATGTATTTATTTATTTATGAGATGATTCTATCCATAGCAATTTCACTGTACCATATCAACGAACCATACAAGCTGTAAACCACAGGTAATGTTAAGTTATTCTTAAAGTTCTGTTCAAGAACGTATCGTACAAGTTATGTAAAAATACATAAAACGTTCCTTTAAATCGACTTATGTTAGTGCAGAAAAATACAAGTTATTACAACATGAGCCGTTTAAAAGGTACAGAGTCTGATTTAATTATTTTTTTATATAGCACTCGTCCCTGAAGACAGACTTGAAGAACTATTAAAATTTATAAATTACAAGTTAGACAATGCACACATGGCCTAATATTCAAGTACGTTCAGCAACTAAGTTAACTGATATGAAAGTTGGAGCATTTCACATTTTTTATTTATGTCATCCAAGAGTCACTTATTACATTTTTGTTTACTAAATAGTTTTGTAACAATAAGACACATTCAAAAGGTAATAGCGATAATAGAATGCAATTCCCTGTGTCAGTAGACTCCATTAAATATGTGCTAAATAACAGCACTTTACAATGGAGTTAAAAAAAAGAGCACAAAGAGGCTTGTGGCGGCTCAGCAGCCTTCATACACAGCAGACTGCTGGGATGTGAAAATAACATAAAATAAGTCGTGGAGGGTCTGTGATTAACTGTTGTTCGGAATTCTTAAACATACATTTTTGAAAATATACCAATATAGTAGAATTCTTTAATTAGTAATTAAAAACTGTATTTTAATACAAAATAACCAATACTAGAATAGAATCAGTATCAATATTACCACGTGAAAGGACAAAAGGAGCTGAAATAATTTCCGCATCTATTAATATTAGTTAAAACACAGCAATTTGTTAAATTAAATAAATAAGTAAAAACTTGTAAAGGAACTGATTTATTGTATAACTGGAATGCAAATGGAACACAATGGTCAAGAAGAAGATCAGGGCTTGCTGCAATAATTGTTCATGTATATCTGGGACTATAAGATCAGGACTGGGCACCAGAGATCGGGGCTAAATCCCCTGCGGCCTCCCGCTTCCTGACGCCACTGTCCATTTTTAAACTCTGTTTATATCAGTTAGGGCAGCTGCACTGTTCCCATGTTATTAATTAGATTAAACACCATTTAGCAGCAGGTTTTTTACAGTAATAATCTGCAGATTATATTTTTTTCGCATTTCATTTTTATATGTGATTACATAATTGCCTTTCCCTTTCATTTATTTCCAGAGAAGTGACTTTTTTGTTCTCATCCATTTTCCAACCCGCTGAATCCGAACACAGGGTCACGGGGGTCTGCTGGAGCCAATCCCAGCCAACACAGGCACAAGGCAGGAAACAATCCTGGGCAGGGTGCCAACCCACCGCAGGACACACACAAACACACCCACACACCAAGCAAACACTAGGGCCAATTTAGAATCGCCAATCCACCTAACCTGCATGTCTTTGGAATGTGGGAGGAAACCGGAGCGCCCGGAGGAAACCCACGCAGACACGGGGAGAACATGCAAACTCCACGCAGGGAGGACCCGGGAATCGAACCCAGGTCCCCAGATCTCCCAACTGCGAGGCAGCAGCGCTAACCACTGCGTGTTCTCTATCAGTTAACTTGCCTAAAGCGCCAGGAGAGGGTGCTGCTGTGTGAGCTATTTGCCAGTTTTCACTTTGTCCGGCATTTGACTGGCTTGTTTGGGCATCTGAATGACTGTCAGATGCAGGGCTTGTCTTACCATACGGGCACAATGGGAACTGGCTGGGGTCCCCAGGAGCATGGGGGCCCACGATGCTTCTGATGCCTATGTATGTTTGCTATCAAAACAGAGGCCCCAGCGCATTACTTTGCCCAGGGGCTTGTGATACTGTTAAAACACCCCTGGTTCAGGTAATCAAAAGTAGGAAATATACAAAATATACAAGTTCAAGCAACCACTCTGAAGGTAAAATTGAAACTGTAAAGCAATTTGTAGCTAAAGTTGCACAGAACCTTTCTCCATTTTGAAATGGATGAGTTTGCAAATTTATCAGTTCTTTTCAACGGGAAATTTTGATATTTTAAAGCTTTGTAGAGCACAATCTGTTCAACATATCTCAACAAAAATCAAGCTGTTTTGACAAATTTCTTTAATGAGTAAGTGTGCTATATCTCAACAAAATTGATCCACAGGGGCTAAGTTATTTCATACAAATATACAGACAGACAGGCAGACAGGCATGGGCTTTTTGCAATAGGTATTTTATGTATTATATACAAATACACCTAAATGACAGCAATGCAAATGCATATAATGCAGAAGACAGGACTGTTCACCAAAGAATGAGGGGGAGAGGTGTAGCTCTTCAATTCAGAAGAGTGGTCCCATGTGAAGGGGCTTCCTGTTTGTGGACTACTTTCATTTTCAGCAGTTATTTATTTAACAATATTTTAGCAACAAATGCATGCCTTTTGTGAATTGTGAGCATACGACTGGATGGCTTGATACGTGAGCTATGCAACACAAGTAATGTGTGTTTAATAGACATTTTTGATGCTTTCTGCATTTGTCGAACGTTGTCGAACGTTGGTCGCCATTGGCTCCCGTTCTATTTTTTTCATATGCAATTGAAAATTTTTCTCAGCCATCACTACAAACCACAAAGGGCAAGGAACATAAAAAAGTACCATTTTTGGGTTAGGGTTAGGGTAGATGGAGTATTATCTTAAGATCCTTTTCTCTGTTTTATTGAGTTTGGTCTGCATTTGTCTATGTTGTGCAAAGTTTAAAATAAAAGCCTAAGATACAAAATGGGATCAGAAGAAGAAATATAGTCAGGACACCAGCAAAGCATCGATGTCGGGAATTCACAAATTTGTGTGACTAAACCCTAAAAGGAGAACCGAAAAGAAACAAGCCTGAAATTTTATTAACCAAAGAACAAAGAAAACATTTGAAAATCCAAAAGAATCACTGGTGTTGATTGAGATGTGACCTGAATGGCCATTTTTTTACCCTTTCACCTAAACGATATGCATATTCGGGTCATAACCAAGGAAACGTACACAGATGGCTGCAGCCATAGGCAAACAAAAAAACTGTAATGAAATGATAAAATGACAATACAAAAATGCCACTGAATATTCAAGAGCAAAAACTGATGGAGTAAACCAAATCCTTATACTTAAAACAACAGATGAGACAGAAAAAAATAGGAAAGCTGCACAGAATACACTAAAAGAAACGAAATACGAAACACCATCATAACATTGTGCTTGCCTCACTGGTTACATTCTTTGTCGACTATGTTTCATCCTCCGGTCCCAATACCTTGCCAAACTGCCTTCTGGCACCTTTTGGCAGTACACATAAGGTGTATGGCTTTTTCTTTTATTCAGTATCGTTATATGCTTAAATGGAAGTGGCTATCCAAAACGAATGTCAAGCACACATCAGTCCAGAGAACCAGAGTTGTAAAGCACACATGGACTGAAGAACTGCTATTAGGAATGTAAAAAATCTCACCAATTTAGAATGAAAAGAAAATTCCAAGTTGAATATTAATGGGAAAAAATGTGATTTTTTTTTTTGGTTGTTAGTACATTAGCATATTAAACTCGAAGAAGCACAACACTTTAAGGTGTTAAAGTGCAAGCCATTAACAAAGCAGCGTTAATGGGCTCCCTTAAGTGCGTGAAAAGCATTAGCCCCTTAGTGTTACTGGCATTTGCCAAACATGGGGAATGCAACAAGGCTGCTTTTCATATCTCGATGACGACTCTGCAGATCTATTTCTCCAATTAAACAGAATTAGTGTTGCATTGCTAGCTTGTCAAGTCCTTCACAATGTAAGCCTAATTTGGGACCGGAGCTGGATCTAGACATTACAACACCTTATCCCAGCTTTATGACTCTAAGACAGGCACTGTAATCAATCAATCTTTATAGTGCCCTTCACAGTAGTGCAGCTCACAGATCACAAATCAACACAGACGTATTAAAAGAATTAATGAGGAGTTTATGAAAGATGGTAAGGAGATGCATGTACAACATTCATCAGCTTCATATCGGCCCCTTGTTCTGGAGCTCTGTCTTCAATGAGACACACAGACAGACAGACACCTGAATGTCTACAAAAAGCACACCTTTTTTTACAATGTCCACACAGCACACGGTGCCTCTGCACCACACACCCTCTTCAAGGGCCCTCCAACAGTCCTGCACCGCCTCCACTCCTCTCCACTGAGCTCTGTCCTCTTCCTCCCGACTGCAGCCCCTTTTATTCTCACCCGGACGTGATCCAGGTGCTCCCTGATTGACTTCCTGCGGCACTTTCTGGTGTGGTGGAAGTGCCGCCTGAGCACCCGGAAGCCCTCTGGGTGTCCCCGGTATTCCTTCCGCCAGCATCTCCGATGCTGATATCCGAGGCCGCACAATCGTCCGGGCGCCCCCTGGCAGTGGCCACGGGCCCTGATAGGGTTGAGCTTCTATGCTCGAACCCCGTTGCCCACATACCAGGCAGGGCGGCTGCCCTCTCGTGGTACTGGGAAGGCCCAGTCCCTCTCCTGGTCCATCCAAGCATGGCGACTGGGCACAACCCCCAGCTGACCACCACTATATATATATATATATATATATATATATATATACTGTATATATATATATATATATATATATATATATATATAAATGCTGCTGTATTTACTTTATGTTATTTATACAAGTTCTTATTAGTGCTTGTTTGTATTTGTATTAACAGTTTCACACCATTTGTGTAATTAAACATTCTCAACATCACTTCATGAATTATTGCATGTTTAGCTTGATGGGTAATTGAACAGGAGATTCAGTGAGGCCAGTACAGTGGGTGTTGCTTAAATTTCAAATTTCAAATTTGCATCTTATTCTTTGAGCTTTCAATTTTCTTAAGAGCATTTTTATATACTCACAAAACAACAGGATCACATTCACAGTTTCTGAGAGTAGTTTGCATGACAGTTGAAAAGCTGCCTGTCACTAAACTGTGAAATCTGTGACCTTTTAAGGTATCTGTCATTGCTGTGACATTTTTCCATGTAAGTCATGAGGGACACTTTCATTAAATTGAGTGTCTGAGATGTTAAGGGACATCTGAAAAGTGTAGTCACATGCACTGTAGGTCAAACATGATAAGACAAGAAACATAGTATTGAGTCAAAAAGCCCGCAACCATACCACCTGCAGAACAGGTAATCCACCTGAAGCTCAGCATGTTTTGGCCCAGCCAGTACTCGTATGGGAGTCCATCTAGTAAAAAGCTTGGGTTGTTGCTTGAAGAGGGGTTGGTGTGGCCTGCAGGGGTTGCTTCCTCTGTGGTCTGTGTGTGCATCCCAATGCCCCAGTGCAGTGACGAGGACACTACTGCATGCTGTTGGCGCCTTCCTCTGGATGACATGTTAAACTGTGCTCCTGACTCTCTGTGGTCATAAAGGATTCCTGGGCATCCTTTGAAAAAAAGTACAATGTAACCTGATGTCCTGGCTAAATTGCCCATTATGGCCCGGTCATTCTTGCTTGCAAATCATACCCTCTCTCTCATTGTCCAATGATTTCTCTCACCCCTTCACCCCTTACAAACTAATGTGTACTGACATAAAAGGGCTGCCATTCCAATCGTTCTGCTGGATGCTGTACGTTGATTGTGACTGAAATTTTCTCTCTATTGTATCCGTAAAACAGTTTGAGTGTCTAGGTAAAAGTACTATATAATTGTAACTGTATAATTCTATCTAAAAAAAACAAACTAGCACTAAAACCAGATTTTTCACAACAAATAGAATGCTTAAAAAAAACTTTATGTTCATATGGTTATTTTTATATATTTTAAGCCCTTATAAACTCTCCCACACTCTTATAAACATTTCCTGCACAATTATATAGCATAAACCCTTTGTATTCTCTTAGATATTAGGTAAGATTCATTGAAATTATGTATGTAAACACACTGTTTATATACAGTAAAACCTAAATATTATTTTAAAGATATCGAGCGTCTCAGATATCACATATGTTACAGCCATTACGACAGGCAGGCCACGAGCAATAAATACGTACAATGCAAGAAAAATTGTATACAGTAAAATGTGTGTACAGTGATACTAAACTATGTACATGTAATAAGTACTGTATGTAGAAAATTAATTATGTTACTCACCAACAATGACACGGCGACTTGTCCGATAACGATGAGTTTAATTTTACTGCACAACAAAGGAGAGCGTTACAGCTCTTCTAAAGGAGCCTCTTCAGGCGACTGTGTAGCACCGCAGTTGTTCTTCTTCTGGCAGTCTTCAATCCAGATCCCTAAAGCAGATTCCATCCAGACTACTGCCTTATTACATCCACTTACAACTCGTTTTGCGCCCTGGTTAAAGGACACTGCGGCCATAGAACTTATATTCTTTTCCTCCTTTTTAAATAAAAAAGAATCGTGGACTCATTGATGCTGTAAAGGTGACCTGCAGCGGTGTAGCTGTTCCCTTCCTTCAACATATCCAAAACTTTTACCTTTTCGGAAATCGTTAGCATCTTCCGTTGGCACTTGGGCACGGCCTCTGAAGCAGTAGCAGGAGCACGTTGATGCTGAATGAGCGAGACGAGACTTCCTGGTTAACGCAGCGGAATTGAATTCTGTGGTCCATCGCTGAGCCAATCAGCACACAGGAACTTAACCTTTTAACCGCCAACTCCCTAAATATTCCCCATGCCAGGAGAAATCTGAACAATTTTCATTTTTTTACTTTACATTTATTCAAGCAGTATTTACCTGCTGAAACACCTGCTGAAATGTTTCAAATAAATGGTCAATCAAAGGACGTAGCTTGAACAAGCGGTCACGGTTTGGATCTTTCATATCTGGCTCAGATAACGGGCAGCAGTCCAGTTGAGATGCTGGGGATACACCCACTCATCGCCATCATCCTATGCGCCGTCATTCACAGTATCATGCAGCGCGCGTTGCTGATCATCATTGTCGCTAAAATCTTCTTCAGAACTGCTACAATCATGATCAGAATTATTGTCCAAAATCGCCTGCAAAACCTCACTTGAAGTCAGTTTACGTTTCGCCATATTCACAGCTTTCACTTTCGAATCACATCACGTGATCGGCTAATACAAGCGCAGAGTTGTCGAAATACAACGTAGTAATAATACCCACGCCAAACTGTCAGTTATACTACGCGCCAGGCATTCACATAACCACAGGCAAATGTGCCGGATAATTCCGGCAGTAAGGCGTCAGCAATAAAGCTACGATGCCGGATATATCCGGCAGAGGGCGGTTAAGGGGTTAACTGCATGCTCTGATTGGGTAGCTTCTCAGCCATCCGCCAATAGCGTCCCTTGTATGAAATAAACTGGGCAAACCAACTGAGGAAGCATGTATCAGAAGTAAAAAGAACCATTGTCCGCAGAATCCCGCGAAGCAGTGAAAAATCCACGTTATATATTTAGATATTCTTACATATAAAATCCGCGATAGAGTGAAGCCGCGAAAGTCGAAGCGTGATATAGCGAGGGATTACTGTATATTGCTACTAGCTATGCTCCGCCTGCATAGTAGTGAAACAGGACAAACTTTAAAAATCAATAAATAAACAGGTATCTCTAGCTAAGTGGAGGCAAGATATGCTCCAAAACGTGGTGAGAGATAGAGCGACTCCAACGGAGGCTGGCACGTGAGTGAGGAGGGCCCCGCCCACTTCCCCATCCCCTCAGCCCTCAGTCTCTCTCTTTGTATTTGCGCGACTAAATCGCTACTGCAAGCAAACTATGATACTTAGCATGCTGAGAGAAGTCACAAAATCAACCGGAATGTTCAAGCAAATTTTAGACAAAAACCCCATTTAAATCTGTTAAGTAGTTCTCTTGTGAAAGCAGACAAACATACAGATAAGACAGACAGACAGACAGACAGACATTCAGACATTGGATTTTATACACATAGAGACGTTTCTATGCTCTGTGCTTATCTTTCATAACATGGTGGCTGCAATGTGTCATGGGTCACATAGCACATGTATCAATGTGCTCAGCAACCAAGTAGCATCGTAGATACCAGATGGTAACACTTTGAATACGCAATGGGAGGTCTGAAAATCAAGAGTCCACCTTATGAGAAGGATTTAGGAGTCATAGTGGACTGTAAGCTATTGACTTCCCGACAGAGTTCAGAAGCCATTAATAAGGCTAACAGACTGTCAGGTTTTATAGCGCTCTGATGTGTGGAGTACAAGTCCAAGGAGGTTCTGCTCAACCTTTATAACACACTGGTGAGGCCTCATCTGGAGTACTGTGTGCAGTTTTGGTCTCCAGGCTCTGATGTGTGGAGTACAAGTCCAAGGAGGTTCTGCTCAAGCTTTATAACACACTGGTGAGGCCTCATCTGGAGTACTGTGTGCAGTTTTGGTCTCCAGGCTACAAAAAGGACAAAGCAGCACTAGAAAAGGTCCAGAGAAGAGCAACTAGGCTGAGTCCAGGGCTACACGAGATGAATTATGAGGAAAGATTAAAAGAGCTGAGCATTTTCAGTTTAAGGAAAAGAAGATTAAGAGGTGACATGACTGAAGTGTTTAAAATTATGAAGGGAATTAGTCCAGTGGATCAGGCTGTTATTTTAAAATGAGTTCATCAAGAACACAGGGGCACAGCTAGAAACTTGTTAAGGGTAAATTTCACACAAACATTAGGAAGTTTTTCTTTACACAGAGAGCCATAGACACTTGGCATAAGCTACCAAGTAGTGTGGTAGACATTAAGACTTTAGGGACTTTCAAAACTCGACTTGATGTTTTTTGGAAGAAATAAATGGATAGGACTGTCGAGCTTTGTTGGACTGAATGACCTGTTCTCGTTAAGATTGTTCTAATGAATTCCTTAACATATTCTAACACCCACTAAAACCAAAGACAAAAAACAACAATGCCCTTTTCAACAAATAGACATTTGAGAACATAACACCGAACATAAAAAATAATCTTACAATTTGGCAACAAGATGACATCATAAAAATAACACTATAGATAGTAAGTGAATAACAAAAAAAATATGAAAAGTTATCTGCAAAGTGGAATCACACCCTAACCCATCCCTGTTTGGGCATTTGCACTATGGTAAATGTCAGTGGCCAGCCTCAAATCCATGATGTTTGAATTAGAAACAACCTCCTTTACAGTTTATAGGAAAACTCCTACGCTTGTGTATGCAGGTTTTGTCTCTAAACACTGCAAGTGTAGCACTTGCTGGTCATGTTAGCTGAGCTCTCTCTCACTCAACCCAATCCACACACACACCTCTTGCATAGCCCCAGCACTGCACTCAGTCTGTGCAAATCCTGCCGACTACACCAAGTGTGCAATCTACATCATGTTCAGGTCTATTTCAAAACAGTTGCACTGTGATAGTTGCCAGTGGTAAGCCATGAAACATTTGATCACAAAAGCCTTCAGAAGCAGCTCTCTTTTCTATGTTGTGAGAAAAATGGCATTCTCCAAAGCTAATGTGCATGCAGGAACTACCTCTAAGAACTACAACTGGAGCATATCCAATGATAACCAGCGGCCAACCGATTATTGAGAATCACTGCCATATGTTTGACCAAGTGTGAGGATGCCAAGTCCCCAAGTTTGGTTTGTGTTAATCTGTACCATCAGTTAAAGTGTGGTTTCCAGTGGCCCACACTAGACCCACAGAGACTCAGTTGAAATAACCTGCACACTTTGTGACCGATATATGGCCAGCCAGATCTAAATAGAGCTATAAGTTGGTCTAGCTGAAGAAGCCCAACCTGGCACACAAGAGGGGAAGCTAAGCCAACTGGCCCCCAGAGCCCTAGAGGTGCTTTCCTGATCAGCAGTGCTGACCACTCAAATCCCGGGTCTGAATGACTTTCACCCAATGCTGCTTGGACACCCAGTTAGTCCTTGCTGTTAATAGCTCACTCCATTAAGTATTTATAAAGTATTTCTTGGACTATAAACCATCAAACTCAGTAAACTATATCATATACCATTATTGTTGTGATGCAACTCATCACAGGGAGGAAAACCTGAGTAGCCGAGGCAAAGCCACATATATAAGGGAAGAGCATGCTAACAATACACAGACAGCAACTGAGCAGGGCTTGAAATGTCATCTTTTGGAGTTGAATAGTACCAACATGAATACCAGTCAGCATAGGGACACTCAAACATTTCAGCAAATCCCGACCTAGTTAGTTCAGTTACAAGAGTCAAAAGAACATTAATGTACAACTCAGGGAAGAGAACGTTTCATGTGGTCCTAGGAAACAATTACAGCTCATGACAGCACTACTATTTATTTTCAACCAACGCATGTACAAAGTACCAACACCATAGCTGGCACACATATCATTATAGCAAACTGGATGACAACCAAGAACAAAAAAACAGAGAAACAGCTGGTTCGGCTAACTAACAGAAGTGCACTAATATGGCACAAATAGCAAAGGCTAATTTTCTTATGTCACAGCATAACTAAATAAAGAGATAAAGTCACAAAGCAACCCTCCCCTTTTCAATCAAGAGCTATTTTAAGTTTAATTTAAAATTTGCAGAACCAGTTGCTCAGTAGTTCTCCTGGAAAAAAAGCTGTATGCTAAAAGTAAACCATAATTTTAATTTGTGAGACTACATCTTGACATACAGAAATATATTTACTTTTAGCTTAGAGGCTCATAGGCCAGTTCATTAATTCGGTGAACTACTTTCCCTTCTTTGGTGTGCAATCTCTGAATCAAAATACAAACCATTTCATAATTCATAAAAATTAAACTTGGCTTTTGTAAATCATGTATATACTCAAATGATCGTGACTCTCATATATTTTAGATCAATATACACATTTTGTAGGTTTTACAGTTATTCTGCTAATATTGCACGTCCTTTCCCCTAAAATTGCAGACATGTTCTAAAAAATCTCTTCATCTTTTTAAGTCTTTAGTCAAAAAGATAAAACAACAACAGCACTCTTATTTCTTTCTTTAATATGAGGAGACAAACAAAAGACACTCAGGAGTTCTTCCAAAGTGTCACTGGAACCAATTTATATGTTTGTTTGTGAGGATCTCTTTATGCTCTTTGTAGGCTCAAGCTTGGCAGCTGACAAACTGTCCAATATGCCTGCAGGGAACAAATGCAAAAAAGGGGCGGAAGGCTTAAGCAGATGGCAGAATATCATTAATGGTTAGGTGGCATTTAATATGCATTCTGTCTGCCGAGGATTTATGTATAGCATGATCACTCTACATGTTTTGTTTTTTTTTTTAACATAATTCAATCTGTCTTTGCTGGAATTCTATTTTCAGAACTGCACAGTATTTTTGCTCAAATACAGTAGTGACTTGAATTCTATACTGCAATCAGCCAAGCACTTTAGTCTACACATTCCCAAATAATCCCTTGTATATTTTATCTTACCAGCACAAACTCATTGTAAAATTCTCTTAGTGTTTAATGGAGAGAAAAGGACATTCAGTTAGCCTTTCAAAACTAAAAACCCCTGCAAAATTCCATTTCTTTATAGCTTTGTGTCCCTGTGTTGACTGAAGATCTGGGGCTCCAGTAATACACTGAGTACAAGAACAGGACTTTCATTACAATCCTTCACTTGTTTCTTTGCCACTACAAACATTGTGTTATAGAGGGCCCATCATTCATTATTGAATTTGCTTGATTATTTATTACATATACTGTAAACACCCTTAAGATCATAACAAGTGACACTCATGGAGTGAGGGAAAGAGAGCAAATAAGTTTGTGGATAGCTGCAGGGTAAATCATCTGAAGTTCCGCATTAGCGAAAACCAAGAAGACTGAGGTGGATGTCAGGAAATGCAAAATTCTCCTGACTCTGGTCGTCATTCAAGGTGTAGAAGTAGAGGTGGTTCAGGTAAATTTGTGACAACGATGAGGCTGCCTACAGGAGGGATGTACTGTAAAAGACCTGACCGTAGGGTGCCATAACAACAACCTCTCCCTGAATGTCGACAAAACAAAGGAGATTGTTGTTGACTTGAGAAAAATCAAAAACCACCATGCTATCCTCACATCAACAACTCCTCTGTCCAGACAACAGATAAGGTTCCTGGGTGCCCAGTTCACCGACCGCCTTTCCTGGTCAGTCACCACCTGCATAGTCCAAAAAAGCTTGGCAAAGGCTGCTTTTCTTGATGAAGCTAAAGAGCTTTGTGGTAGAACATTGCACTATTGACAGTGTCCTGACTGGATGCATCACAGTGTGGTTTGGTGACCTGACTTACCAGGATCTCAAACTCCTCCAAAGGTCTGTCCATACAGCATCTAAATAACTGGGACTAAACTTCCACAGCTTTATACCATTTACTTGACCAGAGGAAAGCTGAATCCATTATCTCTAATGACACCCATTCAGCTTGCTCCCTGTTTTCACTTCTGCCTGTTGGGAAGCACAACCAGAGCCTCACTGCACACTTTACCAGCTTCAGGGACAGCTTTGTCCCCCAGGCCATAAGGTCATCAAGCTCCCAGTAACCTGATCCTACCTGCCCTGCACTGTGTGCTGTACCCACCTGCTGGTTTATGTGTAATTGTACTGGATATTACTTTTTTTTTAAACTCTTAAGTACTGTATTTATTTCTTTATTATGCCATTTATTTATTAATATTTATTTTCTGCTACTTTTAAGTATTTGCTGTACAGTAATCCCTCCTCCATCGCGGGGGTTGCGTTCCAGAGCCACCCGCGAAATAAGAAAATCCGCGAAGTAGAAACCATATGTTTATATGGTTATTTTTATATTGTCATGCTTGGGTCACAGATTTGCGCAGAAACACAGGAGGTTATAGAGAGACAGGAACGTTATTCAAACATTGCAAACAAACATTTGTCTCTTTTTCAAAAGTTTAAACTGTGCTCCATGACAAGACAGAGATGACAGTTCTGTCTCACAATTAAAAGAATGCAAACATATCTTCCTCTTCAAAGGAGCAAATAAATCAGTAGGGCTGTTTGCTTTTAAGTATGCGAAGCACCGTGGCACAAAGCTGTTGAAGGCGGCAGCTCACACCCCCTCCGTCAGGAGCAGAGAGAGAGAGACAGATAAAAAAATCAATACGTGCCCTTTGAGCTTTTAAGTATGCGAAGCACCGTGCAGCATACTTAAAAGCTGCACACAGAAGGTAGCAAAGTGAAGATAATCTTTCAGCATTTTTAGACGAGCGTCCGTATCGTCTAGGTGTGCGAACAGCCCCCCTGCTCACACCCCCTACGTCAGGATCACAGATAGTCAGCGCAAGAGAGAGAGAAAGAAAAGTAAGTTGGGTAGCTTCTCAGCCATCTGCCAATAGCGTCCCTTGTATGAAATCAACTGGGCAAACCAACTGAGGAAGCATGTACCAGAAATTAAAAGACCCATTGTCCTCAAAAACCCGCGAAGCAGCGAAAAATCCGCGATATATATTTAAATATGCTTACATATAAAATCCGCGATGGAGTGAAGCCGCGAAGGGCGAAGCGCGATATAGCGAGGGATTACTGTATTTATTTATATAGCATTACAACTGAGGCAGAAGAAAATTGCACTATGCTCTTTCAGTTACCCTCCTGCTTGTTTACATGTAATTGTATATAAAATATATATAAATTTTTTTTTTTTTTAAAAACTCTTATCTTATGTACTGTATTTCTCTCTTTATTATGCCATTTGTTTATTTATTCATTTATTTATCTTCTGCTACTTTAATTTATTTATTGTATTTATTTATACATCATTGCAATGGAGGCACAAGAATTACACTATGCTCTAGCAGCGTATGCGACAATAAAAGTCTCTAATCTAATATAGGAAGTTCGACAGCAAACTAGATGGGACAGCAAAAACAGAGGCACTGATCACTGAAAAGGACCAGTTTCGATTTGTATACAGTTTTGCATGCAGTTTTTTTCGGTGGGATGGAAAACAAAGAAAATCTCTATGTAAAGTTTTGTTCACACTTTAATATGTAAACATAGCAAAAAGAAGTGAGAGGTTTCCATAACAGACCATAAAGGCAAGCCAGGACCTTCACTGCTTGTGTTATGTCAGCAAACTGACTAGATCAGAGAAATGAGCGGGAGAATAGTCAGGTTTCAGAAAAGGATCACAACCAGGGAATCAAAAAAACAAGCAGCAAATCCAAAAGGAGTGACAAAAATAGTGGTCAAAAATACAGGGGAAAAAAAGATACTGAAACCCTTTAGAATAAGTGATTTAAAAAAACTGTTTTGTGGCCGCATCATGGATAAGAAAGTAAATTCCTACATGACCTTTTATCCCATTGAGGTGTTATGAAGGTCATCTTTCTCAAACTCACTTTCACTCCATAACTTATTAACCTTCACGCGAGAAACCTCTTCTGTTTTTCTGTCTGAGAGGCCTCCCTGTTGGATGGTGCCATCATCACGCACTCTGCCCTTCTTTTCTGTTTTCAGTCCACATTTCTTTAGCTGGTGAGCTCCAAGCAGTTGGCTTGTGCCATTTCTCCTAGTAAGCACCTTGAGCATGGGAAATGCGCTATATAAATAAAATGTAACCCAGCCACAGGGGATGCACAAACCAGTGTGTTTCTTCATGCTGGTCCCAAGCTCAGATAAATGGGGAGGGTTACGTCAGGAAGGGCATCCAGTGTAAAATTTTGCCAAATCAAATAATACAACAATACAAATTTCCATACCGGATCGGTCAAGCCATAGGTTAACAATGACCACCACCAGTACTGTTAGTCAACAGGGTGCTGGCGGAAATTGGACTACTGTTGGTCGAAGAGGAAGAAGAAGAAGAAGAGGGGGGAGATGTGCCTGGAGGCAGAAGGAGAGGAAGAAGGTAAAGAGAGTGGAACTGAGGGTAGGAACTTTGAATGTTGGCAGTATGACTGGTAAGGGGGGAAAAGTTAGCAGATATGATGGAGAGAAGGAAGGCTGATATGTTGTGTGTGCAAGAGACTAAATGGAAGGGGAGTAAGGCCAGGTGGATCGGAGGTGGATTTCAAATTGTTCTATCATGGTGTGGATAGCTTGAGAAATGGAGTAAGTGTTATTCTGAAGGAACAGTACGTCAAGAGTGTTCTGGAGGTGAAAAGAGTGGGTAGGTATGGTGTCAAGGAGAGGAATGAAGAAGGTCAGATGATAGTGGATTTTGTCAAAAGGATGGACATGGCTGTGGTGAATACATATTTTAAGAAGAGGGAGGAACATAGGGTTACGTACAGGAGGATGATGCACACAGGTAGATTACATCCTATGCAGAAGAGTCAATCTGAAGGAGATTAAAGACTGCAAAGTGGTGGCAGGGGAAAGTGTAGTTAAGCAGCATAGGATGGTGGTCTGTAGGATGACATTTCAGATCAAGAAGAGGAAGAGAGTTAGGGCAGAGCCAAGGATCAAATGGTGGAAGTTGAAATAGTAAGACTGTAAGGTTGAATTTAGGGAGAAGGTGAGACAGGCACTGGGTGGTAGTGAAGAATTACCAAACAGTTGGGAAACTACAGCAGCTGTAGTAAGGGTGACATCAAGAAGGGTGCTTAGCGTGACATCTGGACAGAGGAAGGAGGAAAAGGAAACCTGGTGGCGGAATGGGGAAATACAGGAGAGTATACAGAGGAAGAGAATGGCAAAGAAGAAGTGGGACAGTCAGAGAGATACAGAAAATAGACAAGAGTACAAGGAGATAAGGCACGAGGTGAAGAAAGAGGTGGCGAAGACTAAGGAAAAGGCATATGATGAGTTGTATGAGAGGACACTAAGGAGGGAGAAAAGGACCTGTACCTGGCTAGATAGAGGGACCGAGATCGGAAAGATGTGCAGCAGATTAGGGTAACAAAGGATAAAGATGGAAACATACTCATAAGCGAGGAAAGTGTGTTGAGTAGATGGAAAGAGTACTTTGAGAGTCTGATGAATGAAGAAAATGAGAGAGAGAAGAGGTTGGATGTGAATCAGGAAGTGCAACAGATTAGCAAGGAGGAAGTAAGGACAGCTATGAAGAGGATGAAGAATGGAGAAGCCGTTGGTCCAGATGACATACCTGTGGAAGCATGGAGGTGTTTATGAGAGTGAAGTTTTTAACCAGATTGTTTAATGGAATCTTGGAAAGTGAGAGGATGCGTGAGGAGTTAAGAAGAAGTGTGCAGGTGCCGATATATAAGAATAAGGGGGATGTGCAGTACTGTAATAACTACAGAGGCTAAAATTGATGAGCCACGGCATGAAGTTATGGGAAAGAGTAGTGGAAGCTAGGTTAAGAAGTGAGGTGATGATTAGTGAGCAGCAGTATGGTTTCATACCAAGAAAGAGCACCACAGATGCGCTGTTTGCTCTGAGGATGTTGATGGAGAAGTATAGAGAAGCCCAGAAGGAGCTGCATTGCATCTTTGTGGACCTGGAGAAAACATATGACAGGGTGCCTCGAGAGGAGTTGTGGTATTGTATGAGGAAGTCGGGAATGGCAGAGAAGTACGTAAGAGTTGTACAGGATATGTACGAGGGAAGTTTGACAGTAGTGAGGTCTGCGGTAGGAGTATCAGATGCATTCAAGGTGGAGGTGGGATTGCATCAGGGATCGTCTGTGAGCCCTTTCTTATTTTCAATGGTGATGAACAGGTTAACAGACGAGATTAGACAAGATTCCCCGTGGACTATGATGTTTGCTGATGACATTGTGATCTGTAGCAAGAGTAGGGAGCAGGTTGAGGAGACCCTGGAGAGGTGTAGATATGCTCTAGAGAGGAGAGGAACGAATGTCAGTAGGAACAAGACAGAATACATGTGCGTGAATGAGAGGGAGGTCAGTGGAATGGTGAGGATGCAGGGAGTAGAGTTGGCGAAGGTGGATGAGTTTAAATACTTGGGATCAACAGTACAGAGTAATGGGGATTGTGGAAGAGAGGTGAAAAAGAGAGTGCAGGCAGGGTGGAGTGAGTGGAGGAGAGAGTCAGGAGTGATTTATGACAGAAGGATATCAGCAAGAGTGAAAGGGAAGGTCTATGGGACAGTAGTGAGACCAGCTAAGTTATATGGGTTGGAGACGGTAGTACTGACCAGAAAGCAGGAGACAGAGCTGGAGGTGGCAGAGTTAAAGATGCTAAGATTTGCATTGGGTTTTGACGAGGATGGACAGGATTAGAAATGAGGACATTAGAGGGTCAGAGAGGCGAGTTTGAGTTGGTTTGGACATGTGTAGAGGAGAGATGCTGAGTATATTGGAAGAAGGATGCTAAGGATAGAGCTGCCAGGCAAGAGAAAACAAAGAAGGCCTAAGAGAAGGTTTATGCATATGGTGAGAGAGGACATGCAGGTGATGGGTGTAACAGAACAAGTTACAGTGGACAGAAAGATATGGAAGAAGATGATCCACTGTGGCGAACCCTAACGGGAGCAGCCGAAACAAGAAGTAGAAGAAGTTACATCTCAGTGCAGCATCGATCATGCTCATGATGTGTGCAGTAGTATAGCCAAGACACTACAGTATAATAAATAGAATAGCAGCCAATAATTACAAAGTATAATTAACTATTAACTACCATAAAATCACTGTCGATATGAGCAGAACCAAAGCTAGATTATTTTGCTCTCAAGGCCAAGCCTATTAGTACGCCAACCAACATTTCAGTAGCTGAGTTCCCCCCCTTATGATCTCTGCCCGCGGTGAAAGCCTAATTCACCCTAATTGTGGCGCGGCCATGGATGTTACCCAATGAAAGGAGAAAAACAACTGAAATAAGTTCCACATCTAGCTGTTAATCTATATATATAAAATTCTTTTCGCGTTTGAAATGGAAATTACATATGACCACAGAGGAACAGGAAAAACATTCTTAATAAACCTGATTCTTGCCGAGAGAGCGAATGGTGACATAGCTCTGGCTGTAGCATCATCGGGAATCGCTTTTACATTATCAGATGGAGGTCGTGCAGCACATTCGCCATTGCAATTACCATTAAACCTCACTCACGACAAAAATCCAATTTGCAACATATGCAAGGGCTCTGGAAAGGCAAAAGTCTTGCAACATTCAAAGATAATAGTTTGGGATGAGTGCACCATGGCACATAAAAGAGCTTATGAAGCCTTGAACCGAACAATGCAAGATCTCAGAGATCCTACCAAAATAATGGGAGATACTGTCGTTTTACTCGCAGGAGATTTTCGTCAAACGTTACCAGTTATTCCACGAGGGACACCAGCAGATAAACTCAACGCATGTTTAAAATCCATGCTTCTCCCACGGTCAGTTATATGTTGCGTGTTCTCGGGTAGGTACACCAAAAAATGTATACATTTATGCACATAATAGGCAAATAAAAAATGTAGTATACCCGAAAGCACTGCAGTAGTACTCAATGTAGCTACTTCTTAAATGTTAATGTTTTACTGTTTAATAATTTATACGCTTCTTATATATTGTTCAGATTCTTTTATCAAAATACCAGTAACGGCGCACTGCACAATAACGTGCAGTGAATACACTTGACTTGAGCATTCATAGTTTTCATCCTCTTTCTCTGTATGTTTAGTATTCATTTGCTCAGAGGTTGATGTGCTTGCTGCTTACTGAGCAACTCTTCTTTACTCCACCCTAGCGGCCCACTGCTTCTCTTTTGTCGGCATCTTTTCGTGTTAAAACTGATTAAGTTAGTTTTTGTGTTGCAATTACGTAGTACGTTTTCTTTAATCTTGCACTTAATCTGGCACTTAAGTCTTCAATCTGCCTCAAGAATGATTAGCGAAGGTGGTAGGGAATGAGAACGGCGCCCGTACGCATGCGCGCACGGCCGCCCTGCTGCGTGCTACTGAGAGTTGATTCTACAATAAAATAAAATAAAAATAAAAAGAGTGATAAACTCATCACCCCGAAAGCGGATAGTAGACATCACGTAGTATATGTGTACCAAATTTCAAGTCAATAGGTGAAACGGTTTGCGAGCTACAGGTGATTTAAAATCCTGGACAAACAAACGAACAGCCACGGTAGCGTATTATAAAAGAAGATTTTACTGTTTAATAATTTTTATTTATCTGCAATGTGCTTCTTATATATTACTTCATATTCTCATATGATAATGATGTTAATAATGTTGTTTATATTGATTTCTATGTTATTGTAAGTGCTCTTTATTTGTTGAAAAATAAAATTGGCAATTAACAAACTTATTTTATAAACTCTACATTTTATTTTTTTCCCTTGCACTCAGTGAGCGAAGCCACTGGGTAATCAGCTAGTATTTATTAAAAAACAGTTATTCGTTGTAATTATACAAAACTGTAAATAAGAACTTGGATAATTGTTACCTAAGGTGATAATTATCTTAAAGATTTTAATTTGAAGACCAAAGTGTGTGTATGTTTATTTATGTATTTGTTTACTAAATCTATTTATATGTTTTTTATTTAAATATATTTTGTAAAAAAAACAAATTTCCTTCTTTCTTTCAGATACATGGAAGCAAAAGTGACCCTTCTGGTCCAGATGAAACTAACTAATTCTTAGTATGTTGTACGTTTTACCGCTAAGCAACTCTTTCAGAATGGCATAAGCTGCCATTCTATCCTGTCTTTGCTATGTGTGGCAAAATCAGCCTCTTGCTTTACTGTAGACACTGCATACAACAGCTCTGGTCTTCTGCCCACATATCAACTGCAGCTCTCTTTCTAACCCCATGTTATTTTTATATCACAGTATGACAAAGTGGGCATTTCCCATTCTCCAGGTCTGTAGATTTAAGAGGGATGCAGGCATCCAGCTGCACAAAACTCCCAGTTGCATTCCAAACTAAGTGAGTGAACCCCAGCTTGTTCCAAGGTCTGCCTGGACTTCATCTGATAACAAAAGTGTAGATCATAGTTGAACTGACATCTTTCCAGGGGCCCTTCTTCAGATTTCTTGAGCCAGAAGGTGCAAAATGTACTCAAGCAAGAACAAAGATGAAACATTCAAGGAATGACACCTCTCATAAACAGAAGAACTTACCTACAGTATGATGAGACCCCGAGTTTGTAACTGGAAGTGACTTTAATCAATGCATTACTTTAAAACACTCTCCATCATCCCATCTCAGAATATTCTCTGGACAATCTCATTGAACTCCCAGGTACCCTCTCTGGGATTCTCTCAAGGAGATGAAACTCTTCAAAATGACAGACAAACTATGACACCTGCGCCCTGAAACTAAAGGCTGATGAGTAATCCTCTGTATGAACAGATCACCTCAAACAAAGGACCACATTGCATAGAGAAAGAGTATGCTTCAACGCAAGAAGAATCCTCCACATGAACTTGGTGCAGCAACACATCATCGGACATCAGCTTTAAAGACCTGGTATCATAAAACTATTTATTGGTGCCAAGATCAATTAGAACTCTAAACAGCAAGTAAACAGCTAGACTCTCTATGTTATATGTTTTTCTTTCTGTGTTGATATATATGCAATTATCATATTTCTATAATCCTTGTGTTTATCGATACATTGTATAATTCTGTTTCTAATAATGAGTGTGTTTCAGTTATCTTAACATAAGTCTAACGCCTTAAGTCCCCCTCCTACAACAGAAAAAGGTAGGGTAAAGAAAGCTTGACAAATTATTTGATTAATTATTGATAGATAGATAGATAGATAGATAGATAGATAGATAGATAGATAGATAGATAGATAGATAGATAGATAGATAGATAGATAGATAGATAGATAGATAGATAGATAGATAGATAGATAGATAGATAGATAGATAGATAGATAGATAGATAGATACTTTATTAATCCCAAGGGGAAATTCACATTGGTATTATTGGTATTGCCGAAGGAAGAACTCATAATACATTAACAAAATTAAAATGCATCTTTCCATTTCCAACATTTATTGGTGTCCCCCAAGGGTTAGGGGTGTCTTCTTTATTGGTTGGTTTGGACATGTGCAGAGGAAAGATGCTGGGTATATTGGGAAAAGGATGCTAAGGATGGAGCTGCCAGGCAAGAGAAAAAGAGGAAGACCTAAGAGGAGGTTCATGGATGTGGGGAGAGTGGACATGCAGGTGATGGGTGTAACAGAGCATGTAGAAAATAGGAGGATATGGAACAGGATGATCTGCTGTGACAACCGCTACTGGGAGCAGCTAGAAGAAGAGGAAATGGAAGAAGAAAAGGAGAAGCAGAAGAAGAAGAAGAAGAAGAATTGTTTGCCTTGAATTGCCCTTGCTGGCAACTCCTTTGTGCCTTGTGTGCTCTATGGAGCTTCATGTACAGTACTTACAGAGCATTTTTGTGATAATAAATCTTTTATTTTATAAAGATTGCACAATTGCTACTCTCAGTTATAACAAAAATGCTCAGAATTGACTGTATTTCATGTTCACATCCTTTGACCTTTGTGGAATATTTTTGCATATTTTCTCTCGGTGCTCTTTTACGCTGAGACACGTTGGAGCAATAGGATGACAGCAAGAGGTGATAACAGACAGAAGTAACTTAAGCAGGAAGGCTGGACCTGTTCTGGACCTAATATGGACTCCCAGGATGCAGTTGTTGAGGGGAGAATGTGGGTAAAAGTGCTCTCTGTAAAGAATAACGTCCCCCACCCTGTATATGACACTGGTCAACCTGTTGAGCATCTTCAGCAGTACCTTGGTGCTCCAGAGGGTTCTTTCAGAGATCTTTTAAATCAAATGTCATTATACGTTACAAAATAACTTCTGTGTTGTTTTCCAGCTGCTTTAATATGCTAATGTTGATAAGATTGTAAACATATATTTATATAAGTTATACTTACTTATTTAACTTTTTAATCCTGAGCATTTTTATGAAGTGTTTTTGGTTTTGGCTTTAACAATGCCTTTTTCCTTTCAGATCACTAAAATATCTAAGTATCTGTTTTTATAGACAATAGATACTATGCAAGGGTTGCCCATCAGCCAAGGGGCTGACAGAGGGAGAAGGAGACATGACAGCACATAATCTTTATGCCATTTGTATTTCAAAACAGTAGCCCACAACGTGAGAGGCCATTCAAGCACCAGTGAGGGTGAACAACTACTGGTAGTGGAAGAGGGAGGCTTAGCTGTTTCATTCAAAGGGAGGTCTAGAAATAACTACTCCTTGGGGTCAATTTGAAGAGAGAGATCATCCACCAAACATGTGTGTGTCATAATAGGTCAGTGTCACAGTATCTGACTTCGAATTGGAGAGCATTTCACAGTTAACAACAGCTGCTGGATCTCACCATCTTGAAGATGTCAGATTATACAGCAAAGGAATCACAGGGGATGAGCTATTACACAACTCCATTACAACATCTCAGTACAGTTCTAAACAAGCAACATATTGTGACCTCAAAATGTTTAGACAGACAGCTAACATACTGCCTGAAAGTGCTAGTGGCTATACAAATGTTTTCCAGGTATGACGACTTTCATCACAGTCTCTGTCCATCTTTTTTCTATGTTAATTCTATCATGATTTGAAAAACACAAGACATCAGAAAGACAAGCTTTTCTTCTGTTTATGTGATCCAAAACGCTTGCTTTTGTCTTTCTTTAGACTGCATCGTATGCATTGTAATTCCAGCCAGGCGCACATTGGTTGCCAACTCTTACACACAGAAGAGCCCACCCCTACGACTTCAGATGATAATCAACCCATTTGATATTATTTTGCTATACCTGAGGATGTCACACTGTACAATGGATACAGTCTTTAACTGTCCACAACTTGTTAATATTTTGTAAATATAGGCTATGAATACGCATTGCTGGAAAATTCCTATAATAATAATAAATTCCTATAAAATTCCTATAAGGCAACACCGACCGTATACTGTAGGAAGCAGATAGCCAGGGTTCAATTAAAAATGTCCAGTTCATTATTTATTGAATGATGCTGCATAAAGTGTGCCAGCTCCCATGACAAACAAAAGAAGTGAGAGTAAAAAGCCATTCTCTGCTAATGGCTTGAGAGATGAGTTGGTCATCTGTTTGATAAGCAGAGACGAAGTCCAGAGGGTGTAATGGGACAGAAAGAAGGAAACAAAATATCCATAGATTAAGAGCTAAAAGAGCAAAACTAAGAGTCTGGCTAATACCCTTCCACTGTCCAAACTAATCACAGTTTAAATTACATTTTTAAAGATTAGATAATGAGAACTGTATGCCATCATCTTATATGGGCAGGAATCAACAATTCATTTTGTCACATGACCTAAATATCATATGACTGGCAACAAGCATAGTGAGTGTAAACAATATGGCCACAATCATTCAGAAGTTGTCACAAAATGGAAGGAACAAACAGAATACAAACTGACGCAAAGTGAAGAAGAAAACATTACTGGGAAAATTTCACGTGAGAAATGAAAATATGCAAAAGTCATTAAGGCACAGGGTGTCTAAGATTTTATTTGATTTCGATTTTTTGCAAATTTTTTATTCTTCTTGTAATTACCCTTTGTGCCTGTTTCCTATGTAAAAAAGTGCCATTTTTGATATTTTAAGCACTGTAGATAGATAGATAGATAGATAGATAGATAGATAGATAGATAGATAGATAGATAGATAGATAGATAGATAGATAGATAGATAGATAGATAGATAGATAGATAGATAGATGGGAAGTTTGACTGTGTAACAGGTGGCCAAGGACACTTCCTTAGGTCTACAGTATGTCTCAAGTATTAATGGAGTATTTCTCGTATTAACTGATGCTGCACACAGTAACACTGTCTGTCTTTTTCACTTATATTTTTAAGACTGAATTACCTGAAGATAAGATATGCAAATTTTGGTTTAAGTGTACTAATACAGGTTATACATGAAGAAAAAAGAGCTAAAAATAAAAATAGAAAGAAGAGGTGATTCCATTATATCTTAAACAATGCATTACATTCTAGTGGCCTACTTAACATTTATGTAGGTGATTCTTTACTTTAATAGATAGCATTCTTAATAATAATGTATTACAAGACCTCATATACTATACATTATGTAGTGCGGATTCTAAATTTAAAATGCAGTAACTGAAAAAATTGATGAAATATAATGAAAACAGTTCTACAGCTGTACTAACAACTTATTCAACATATAAATACTGTAAATAAAGTAAAATGCTGCCAGAAGTTTCCCCTATTTGACTTTTCACAGCTTTTCTTAGCCAATTGCTTAAACATTAAGTGGTTCCTCACACGAAATATGAATAACATTAGCAGATGGATACATCTTTTACGTTTTTCCTGATTTCATTTTGCTAATGTGGTGTTAAATGTCTAACATACTATTTATGTATTATTAACTGAATGAAAACTGTTAAAATAATTCACATAAAACCATCAGTAAATTGTTATACCTAACTACATAAACAAATCAGACCACTTACCCTAAAGACATGGAAATAATACATCAAATATAACACATCATTTTTAAAGATGTGACATTTGTTTTGTATTTTTTATTGTATAATAAATAAAAGCAATCACTTTATCTTGTACTCATAAAAATGAAGGCTAGCTGTTATATGTTGGCATGCAGATAAGGGAAACATGAAATCTGCCAACGCTATCAGATGTGAGGTTTTGAACATTATATAATACAACTGCAAAGTGTTTACTCCTATAGTATTCATGCATTGTCTCCAAAACATAAAAAATAATAAAACAAAACGTGCAATAATAAAACTTTGATATATTAGAACATTAGAACACTCTAGACGAGAACAGGCCATTCAGCCCAACAAAGCTCGCCAGTCCAATCCACTTATCCACTTTTATCCACTTATTATATGTTCAAATGAACACGCTACACTGATCATCTGACTCAAACTGTTCCTGGACAAAGTGCTCCACAACATAAGAGAATCCTGGGAAATTTGGGAAAATGGCATTCAAGCCTATGCTCACACCAACCCAAAGGCTACAAGTATGGCTGTCTTCAGCCTGGATTCACCATATTATGTTTATTTGTTTAGACGTTATCATTAAAACTGTAATTAAACATGTTAGACTCCATCACTGCACTGTGATATGGAAAACAGTATTAAACATAATAAAAATGCTAAATAAGTAGAAAAACTATCACACTTTTTTGCCAAATATCAGTGTCAACGATCTTCCAGTTTAGATTTAAAGTTAAAAAGAAAAAGCTAAGGAAAAAAAATTAAAAACCAGTTCCAGTAGCTTTCTGCCTAATTACAGTAAACAGAAGGAGCAGAGCAGTAAAATGTTCAGTATGGTATCTCGCTTTTACACTGCTGCCCTAATTCTGCCCAGCAATACAATTTTCAATTCTTAGTTTTACTTGTTTGTCTATACCAAAGAAAGTGCAAACTCATTATGCTACCCAATCATTACCTTCTAAAAAGTTTAACTGAAATATAAAAAATTAAAAGCAATCCTACTTGACACAAAAAACAGCAAATATTAGTTTTTTTAAGTGATACAACGAAATTCACCAAGTAGATGGTTGGCAACAACAGATGCAAATGTTTAACTCACTGAGAAAGTGTACAGTCAGCTCACTGACAGATTTTAAAGCATATACTTATCTATTTTTATTTTTATTTTTTTTTACACTGGCCAACAACTCTTTGCTCAGCCCACACTGTATCACAGACTATGATTCCTTAAATTGCACAGTGAAAATGAAATAATAAGAAGACAATGTGCACATATTTATATGAGCTGACACCATTTTTTTCAGCTTATTGAACATCTGAAACATCCCATTTTTTTTCAAGTAAAACTGAAAAAGCAGCTTTCCACTTTATCTTTTATCATGCCAACATTATATTTGAACAAAAGGAAAAGATGGAAATGTTTCCATAACTGACCATTTACCTTTTGATTCCTAGATTAGATAAACCTGTGAGATGGATTCAATAAATATAACCTGTGAAAGATAAGTTTACAATTTTTGTCCGGCAACAACCACTGCCATTAGAGTAGCCTCTAGTATAACATCCGGCCTCCCCCAAAGAATCAGAAAACCCCTTCTTAATCATAACCCAGTATTGAATCTCTCAGAATACTACATTACTTCAACTGTTCTTATTAACGAATCACTACTTATAGCTAACAATGACAGAAATCAGTCTAAAGCATCAACTCCTCTCTCCAATACAACATCAAAGATTTAAACAACACCAAAGATTTAAGCATTGTGGGACTTACAACTGTGCACCAAATCAACAGCAGTCCTGCACAAATCAGACGTTCTCATGTCTGCAACAGGATTTCACTTACTGAGCAGTGGAAAAGTGACAGCTTCAGGCATAGCATTTAAAAAGACAGACAGACAGACAGAAGGACAGATAGATAGTGTGAAGGACAGCCAGGTCCCATGCCCGGCAGGGACGCCCCTACTGCATCTGTTCCAGGGGAGCTACCATGGACAGCTCAATACCTCCCCCGGGACGCTTGGTGGCAGCCTCCCTGGCAGACGATGATTCCCCAACCGGACGCATGGCTCCATGGGAGATGGAGTCCTCCACAGCCTGGTTGGGGGCTCGGATGGCCACCAGGGGGAGCTGCATGGACTTTGCAGCCAGGCTGGTCAGTTCCTCCGCCCCACCCGGAAACGCAATTAGGCCCAGGTAATTAAGCACCTGGATTACCTCCGGGTGGGGTATAAAAAAGGCCAGCCACCATCACTCGAGAGAGCCAGGGTCGGGAGGAGGAGGACTAAGCCTGAGGAGGAGTGGTGGTGCTGCCAGAAGGATTGTTGAAGTGGTGAGAATTGTGCTTATTTGGGACTGTGTATTGCCTGTGGGTCACAGGGAAGACGTGCGCCCACGGGTGAAGAAAATAAAGAAGTGTGTTTTTAAGACATATAGTGTCTGTCTGTCTGTGCCTGGGGCCTGGTCTTTTACAATAGATAGATAGATAGATAGATAGATAGATAGATAGATAGATAGATAGATAGATAGATAGATAGATAGATAGATAGATAGATAGATAGATAGATAGATAGATAGATAGATAAGGTTGTATATAACAGTTTGAAATGGCACAAAGTCATAGACAGACAGACAGACAGACAGACAGACATTAACAGTAACAGTAACATCATTTCTATTTCTAACAGAAGGCCCCAAGCCACAGGCCCCTAAGTGATGTCAAAGAAAGCCCTTCTTGATCATACTCATTATTACTTCTGTCAGCACGCTGCATTGCTTCAGTCGCTCTTATTAATGAGTCTCAATCTATACTTACAATTAACAACGACAGAAAACTGTCTGAAGGACAAATGTAGCAAAATGTAGCGAAACATCAACTCCTCTTTCATACAACACCAAAAGTTTAAGCGTTGTGTGACTTCCAACTATGCACCAAATACACAGAAATCTTGCACAAATCAGACATTCTCGTTTGTTCTTTGGCATTATTAATATAAGTGAAAGCTCTATGCACAGCATTTAGATAGATCAACGTCTGCATCACTCCATTTCTAGCAGAGGGCAGACCCTCCAAACCTACATCACTATCACCCTGAATGACAGCACAGGGTCCTGTGGCTAAAGGAGGCAGAGACGGGCCTGTTACTAAAGGTCTGCAGCCAGACCCTTTTGAAAAATGAACTCTCTTCACATAGAATATTCCATGAATTAGTTGCTCAACTGTCTATTGATATTCCTTTAATAATTTCCATTTAATTAGATTTCACTTTTGTTTTTTAAATAATATCTGCAATTATTGCAACATTTTAGCATAAACCATTAAATCGATAAAGCACACCACATTGGCGTAGATGGCCATACACAGCGGCGAAGGAACACAGCAAAAAACAAAAAAAAGTGAGCTCACTTACATTGCTGACGTATTCGGAGAGCAGCTCCTGGAGAGCTTGTCGCACCGTATTACACTCTGTGATAATTCGTTCACGGTGATGATCCCGCGTGCAGGATGAGTCGGCAAGCAAAGCTGCTCCACTGATGATGGCTTCCAAGCGTTGTTCTAGAGCAGGTCTAATAGTTTCTTCCTTAACACTCCATGGATCTATAATGATTGCACTCTAAAATAAGCAAGATGAGAATACAAAATTGCAATTAAAATATTCAAAAAAAATGCCCATCAAGAGGGCATTTTTATAAATTCATATACTGATGAAATTAATCATGCATTTACTTTCCTTTGGTTGTGAGCAGAAAGGTGACCAATCTCTTTTGCTTGTGTGACCACAACACCCCTCTAGGTTTTTCCTAAACTTGTAACTTATATTTTTTCTTCTAAATATTCTTATCCTGCCTTTACCCTGCACAGTATATGGTATCAAGTAACAATTGTATTCCTGTTATATCTATAAGTATATATGTTAATATACAGTAGTCATCGTCATATGTAAAGCATTTAGGCTTACAGACGCCAGTAACATATGTGACAGATACATCCAGGTAGTGGGCGTCTTTAGGGCTTTAGTAAGGTAAAAACCCCCAAAACAGAGATTACTAGCAATGCTGCACATCCTCTCCCGGACACTCTAACACTGAGGACATTCAGCCATCAAATCATTCAGCAGAAGTGTGTCAGGAAACGCTACGGGGGCTCCTTTATACCGACAGCAATATGCCTGTATAATGAACACCTCACTGGTACTGAGACTGGCAAGTCAGAAGTTTTCTTTAATTTAATTCCATTTTAGTCATTATATATACCTTTTCATGTATTTATTTATTTACTGCACTTCTGTAAAAAGTCAAATTTCCTCCTGGGGACAAATAAAGTTCTATGTATTCTCTGCTGAACACTGAGCGGTGGTGGCGGGGGCACAAGCCAGATAGAAGGAAGACTGCACCTGTTGGAAGGCTTCTCCTGCTGTTGAGAAGACCACTTGGGTGAGGAGCAGGGATGTGGGTCAGAAGGAGGCATCAATGCTTGTGAAGGTTTTCAAATGGACAGCTCCTGATTTTGTATTCACCTTTTTTTTATAAACTATTAATTATTTATTTGCATTTTAACCTGCCCCATGAATACTGTTTTTTTATTATGGATTATTTATTGACTTATTTATTGAAGAAACTGCACTGCACTTTGTTTTGGAATACTTTATGATTTAAAAATAAATGCACTAAGCACTTTATACAATCCTTTGTTAAGTTATGTGTTTTCATTGCCCATTCCATCTTCAGTTTATGATTATTGATATCCCGGATTCAAGAAAGAAATGCCAGCTGCAAGCAATGTGGGCCTCACAAGTTCTTGTGCTGATGTTGTATCCAGAGGCAGTATGAGTAATGCAACACAGGAGAGGTGATTTGTACACATCGTGTGCTTTAGCACTCAGCCACCTCACTCTATGAGTTTGTTTGGTCTCCTACTTCGTGGCTGAGCTGTTGTTGTTCTACTTCACAATAACAGCAGTAATAGCAGAATAATAATTGATATTATAATAGATTTATAATTCATAAAGATAGTGTCAACTGAGGGAACACACTAGTCACAGAGGAAATGTTGAGGCACCAACTGGGTCAATCCTTTCAATATTTCCAATGTACGAAACATTAAACAAAGCGGCATGTTGGTGCAGTGGTAGCGCTGCTGCCTCGCAGTTAGGAGACCTGGGTTCACTTCCCGGGTCCTCCCTGCGTAGAGTTTGCATGTTCTCCCCGTGTCTGCGTGGGTTTCCTCCGGGTGCTCCGGTTTCCTCCCACAGTCCAAAGACATGCAGGTTGGGTGAATTGGTGATTCTAAATTGGCCCTAGTGTGTGCTTGGTGTGTGGGTGTGTGTGTGTGTGTGTCCTGCGGTGGGTTGGCACCCTGCCCGGGATTGGTTCCTGCCTTGTGCCCTGAGATTGGCTCCAGTAGACCCCCGTGACCCTGTGTTCGGATTCAGCGGGTTGGAAAATGGATGGATGGATGGATGGATGGATTGATGGAACATAGAATGATAAGAGAACTCAAAATAGTGCAAAACAGAAGAAATCAGTGAATGCATGGGCAGGAGCTCCATTCTGCTCTCTCCAGAATGAGACGACCCCTGCCAGGAGCATCTCGTGTTTATAGTGGATGGACCAGAAGGGACAGGGTCATTTGCCCTCATTGGGCAGTTTCTCAGGGCTGTGGGAGGAAGAAGAGATGATACTGTCAGTGACAGCACCACCTTGTGTCCCGGAGTGGTAGTGCTTACTTCTGAAAAGCCCAGAAGGCGAACCCTCAGAAAAACATGTGTGACAATATAATATAATATAATATAATATAATATAATATAATATAATATAATATAATATAATATAATATAATATAATATAATAAACAGCCTAATGATAATAATAATGATAATAGCAGAAATTTTGCTGACTTGTGATAAATACGCTATCCTATGACAGTGCAACATCCAGTATAACCCATTGTCAATTGAGACTGCAAGGCTATTGTTATATCTCAGCCTAGGTTCCTCCTCTGGCTGTGATTCAAGTTCATATTAAATGTCTCTCTGGATAATTTTTGATTTGTTAAAATATGTATTTAATGTTCTTTAATTATTTTTGGTTTCATCTATGTTCCTATGTAGCCTGTGGTTACTGTATGTCTCATGTGTTTTAGTGGTGGTTACCCAAGAGGTGGAGCTCCTGCCAATCACAACCAGGAACTGCCCTCCACCCTATAAAATGGAGAGCCTTCTAGAGTTCTAAGAGGTTCATTTTGATTGTGCGAGGGAGTGGAGTGGAGTGTTACTTGTGTTTGGTTGTGCTCTGTGCTTATTGTGATATCCTGGATTTTTGAAGCTGTGCTCTGTTTTTAACTTCACCTTGGGATTCTGTAGTGAGACTGTGTTTGCTGTGGACTTCCTTGCCTTCTCTGGCAATTCTTTTTCAGCTCTAAGGAGCTTCTGGTGCTACAGGATATTTTTGATAAAAAAAAAAAAAATCTCTTTTTTATAAAGCTACTTCAATGGTATATATGCTTTTGGGACACCCAGTTTACAACAGCTCTGTGGTTGATTTTATACACCCGTTAACAATGAAACGCTTAAACTCAGCTATTTGTAAGAGTGTCCATATACTTGTGGCTATATAGTTCATGTTGGCATTGCAGTGTACAGGCACTGTACTTAAAATCTAAAAATGTAAGGATGTGAAATGTGGTACCATTTCCATTTCTAGATGATTATGTGACATTTGCCAGGTTAAAAATTGTGAGAATCATGTTAAACTGCCTGAGTGTCTTCTGTTCCCACTTGTTGTTAGTCACCCAGGATAAAAAAAAAAAACATCCCAACATGCAAAAATACCTAAAATATGTTCTTTTACTGTCCAACTACAGTATTGAGTGGGATCTCTAGTTTACTCCAGCGTATATGTGACTTTCAGTGTTGTATAAAGTGTTTAATAGCCACACTTTGAGAAAAGTGACTCAAAAAAAAGTAAAATTTACCCCGGACAAACTACTCAAGTGGACGTTTTAAGGTATCTGATAATAAATATACTTAAGTATCAAAAGTACAATTAAATGTAGGATCTCTCCCTGTTTTATATCCATCATTTTCGAGACCAACTTATCCAGAGCAGGGTCGTGGGGTAGCTGGACCCTGTCCCAGCAAGCATCTGGTGAACAGCAAGAATCATTTTTGAATTTCTGGAGTTCCTTTGATTTCAACGTGGTGTCAAAGAACAGACAAAAAGCCACAAACAAGGTTTGAGGTAGTATCCCATATATTTGAACCTGGCTGCAAAATGGTAAATTGACTGCACAAATTGTGTACAGATTGGAGTCCAAAACAGAACTGACATGGCTGAGGCAAAGATGGTGGTTTTAAAGAAAGGCTAAGGAAGTGACATTGTTGGGTCCGGGACCGGATGTGACGTTGTTGGGGCCAGATGGAATTTCCCATAACTGGTCTGCAGTGGAAAGAGAGAAAGGATTAGCACACGCTTGCCACCCCCTGGTCTGGCATGGAATTACGTTCATTCAAGCCCTTTAGCTGCCTCCCATGCGCATGTGCATTGACAGTGGAAATAACCTTGAACTGTTTTTTTCCTTTGAAGATGCACACTAATGTAGTCTTTCACTAACTACACGTGTTTTATAAGAAATATAAGACATTTGACATACGAGAGAAGAGCATTCAGTCCATCAAGTCAATTTCTTTAGCTAATAGTGTGATGGATATATTTTGTTCAGTCAAAGCAAACATTTCTTTTAATTCCATAGTTTTATGCTGTGCTCTGTGATTACCGTATATACTCATGTATAAGTCGAGTCTTGAAACCTGAAAAATTCATCATAAAATCAGACCCCGACTTATATGACCATTCAAAAATATGACACTTAATTTTTTTATTTTACATGTTCTTCCTTCCTCCAATCTCCCATCAGTTTCTCAGACACATCGAATTTTGTTGCAGCAGCGCAGTTACCAATTTCTTTTGCCACTTCACTGACTTTTAATTTAAAACCAGCTCCATCGTAGATAAGGGATGCTCTTACGATAAAGGTGTATGTGGGTGTGAGATACAAAAAGCACAAAACAGTGCAAACATTGCTTTGTAAGTACCGTGTGGTCACATAGGCACAATACATAGATAAAAAAAAGGCAGCTTGCTCCGTGGTTACTCTCTCAAGTGGGCATTAGCATATCATAATCTCTTGGACCAATAGTGGGAGTTTTCCACATTTGACATATATGATCGACATTATAAACTACCGGAAATTATGCACTAAAATCAAGCCCTGACTTATCCGCGGGAGAACGTAAACGTGAGTATACTGTATACGGTAACTTGTTTAAACTTGCTATAACTTGTTAGGTTGATTATTTATGCTTGGGAATAAGGAGCAATAGAATTCCTTGACATGATTCCTGATGAAGCTTCTGTGGAAAGAGCCATGAGTCAGGGTTCCTGCTATTATTCTTCCTTTTCCAGGTATTTCCCCTTGGGATTAATAAAGTATCTATCTATCTATCTATCTATCTATCTATCTATCTATCTATCTATCTATCTATCTATCTATCTATCTATCTATCTATCTATCTATCTATCTATCTATCCATTTTCCAACCCGCTGAATCTGAACACAGGGTCACGGGGGTCTGCTGGAGCCAATCCCAGCCAACACAGGGCACAAGGCAGGGAACCAATCCCGGGCAGGGTGCCAACCCACCGCAGGACACACACAAACACACCCACACACCAAGCATACACTAGGGCCAATTTAGAATCGCCAATCCACCTAACCTGCATGTCTTTGGACTGTGGGAGGAAACCGGAGCGCCTATCTATCTATCTATCTATCTATCTATCTATCTATCTATCTATCTATCTATGTAAATACTTAATGTTGCAAGTAAATAAATATAGAAATGTTCATAGTATATTGTACATATTTCAGAAAACATTTAGAAAGTTTCAATATATCTTTAAAAAAAAAAAGCTGTATTAACACCGTAATAACATAAGAACCACTAAATGCACTCTTTTTTTTTAACCTTTATTGAATTTATTTAAAGCATGTATCATTCCATACGATCAAGTCAAACTTAACAAAACTAAATTCAATTCAACTGTCTTTGTCTCTGAACGAATGTACTGGTTCAATGACATTAAAGAACAAATGTTTTTGAGGCCTGCGCAGTGCATGCTACGTTTTATGTAGCATTCCGTGATAGTTCAGAGCTAACATCTTAACTTCAATGGCTGCTGTCTTTGGAAAATACCCTATCCGCAAACTGTTTCAGCAAAACGGTCATGACGATAACTAGCCAATGACTGACATGGTAGATGACACCAAGCACCTTCCACTGATCGGTTCACTATGTCTGAGTGACTATGACTATCTCAGTACACTAAATGATTGAATGACCCAGTATGCCCCCTACTGATCTGGAGAACCATTGCAAGTTTGTTCGCAAACTGCAGACAAGAGACTTGCAGTACAGTACACTGAAATACTTCATCAGTTCATGTACTGATCTGAGGAACAAACTGCAAGTAATTGACCTGCAGTACATTGAATTGCAGTTCAATTCACTGATGATACATTGTTGTGATGTGAAATTTTGCATACAAGTTGATAAATATTTTGTATGTCTTTATTTGTAACTTAGACAAAGCAATGTAATATTAGTGTTTTATTATAGATAATAACAGCAATGGTTTGGTGGTTTAAGAACCCCTTCTTCCCTTTTAGGAATGGGTCTCTTTGTAATTTTATGACACGGATGGGAGAAGTGCCTCAAACAAGTCTGGCTAATATTTCTCTGCTGAAGTCTCTCTGTCAACCCCCACAGGAAGACCAAACTGCCTAACTGCTGAGCTTTACCTTAACATATGGTTTGATGGGCAGGTGTGAAGGAGTGCTGTTCCCCCCCCATTGGTCTGAAGTACGACTGTTTGGAACTGTCTTGTATCTGAAGCCTTTAAGTACCACGACGCTCTACAGTAATCCCTCCTCCATCGCGGGGGTTGCGTTCCAGAGCCACCCGTGAAATAAGAAAATCCGCGAAGTAGAAACCATATGTTTATATGATTATTTTTATATTGTCATGCTTGGGTCACAGATTTGCGCAGAAACACAGGAGGTTGTAGAGAGACAGGAACGTTATTTAAACACTGCAAACAAACATTTGTCTCTTTTTCAAAAGTTTAAACTGTGCTCCATGACAAGACAGAGATGACAGTTCCGTCTCACTATTAAAAGAATGCAAACATATCTTCCTCTTCAAAGGAGCAAACAAATCAATAGGGCTGTTTGCTTTTAAGTATGCGAAGCACCGCGGCACAAAGCTGTTGAAGGCGGCAGCTCACACCCCCTCCGTCAGGAGCAGAGAGAGAGAGAGAGAGAGAGAGAGAAACAAAGTCAAAAATCAATACGTGCCCTTCGTGCTTTTAAGTATGCGAAGCACCGTGCAGCTTGTCGCTTCACGAAGCAGCTGCACAGAAGGTAGCCAACGTGAAGATAATCTTTCAGCATTTTTAGACGAGCGTCCGTATCGTCTAGGTGTGCGAACAGCCCCCCTTCTCACACCCCCCTACGTCAGGATCAGAAAAAGTCAGCGCAAGAGAGAGACAGAGAAAAGTAAGTTGGGTAGCTTCTCAGCCATCTGCCAATAGCGTCCCTTGTATGAAATCAACTGGGCAAACCAACTGAGGAAGCATGTACCAGAAATTAAAAGACCCATTGTCCGCAGAAATCCGCGAACCAGCAAAAAATCTGCAATATATATTTAAATATGCTTACATATAAAATCCGCGATAGAGTGAAGCCGCGAAAGGCGAAGCGCAATATAGCGAGGGATCACCGTATTGGCTCTAGGGGTTGGACAGAAAACCTATAAATGTGCTTGCTTTACCTCTCACCAAACTGATGAAAGACCATCTCACACACCATGAACTGAAAAGGACAACACAATGAAGAGCACAGCTCAGCAGCCATATTGAGACAGGCATGCGGCCTGTTCTGAAGAAAGCTGACCACAAATGATGCCTTAACTAGAGACATTTTAAGTAACTAATAAGTCTGTGTGCTGCCTGAAACTACACATTAACATTTATCAGGTTGTATGGTTGACAATATTCAAATGTACTTTGCATATTGTTGTTATTTATGAATATTATTAGTAATACATTATTTAAAGTATAACTTAACTCCTGCTTGTCTTTTACTACACTTAATTGCCAGAGGTTATAGATGTAGAAGGGAAGGTGGGGAGAAGTTATATGGTACAGTACCTTATAAACAGTGGTAAGTCTGGGAGATCTGAGGCATTCTGACAAAGGCTACATATTAATAATACAAAAGGGAAAAGTAGAGTAATATATTACTCTACCAAGACAAAACATACATGAATGGGAAATTGGGTGGGATATAAAAGAAGGAAATTGCTAGAGATTAATCCAAAACTGAAAATAATTTTATTTAGTCATATTTCAGTGTTCTCACAGTTTTATCATGATGTGTGCACTATTTTAAGGTTTTAATTGTACAATTGTTTTTCTTTATTTATTGTTTAAATTTTATTTATTGTCAAAATTCAATAAAGATTATTATTACTATGATGTGTGAACTACTTATTTTGTTGCTTACTTTTTATACTGTTTGGTGGTTAAAGTTGTTACACTGTTATGATACTATTCTAGATTTTAAATTAGAATATAACTTGTTGTTGTTTTTGAAGTGAATAAATCAGTGATTGAAAGATTTAAATCATGTTGGTGAAATGAGCAAAATGGATCGAATCACTAAAAAGAATCATTTTGCACATCACTAATCCACATATATGAATACAGAGGCTGCATGATTTTGCACTTGAATGTTGCTTTTTTATATCAGTAAGAATGAGCGAGTGCTCTGAGTCTGTGATGAGCACCTTGTAACAATAAAATGAGGGCAGAGACACAGATATCCTTTGCTTACTTCAAACTTGCTATTGGATTGATATTTTGATGTCACCATGTTGCTGTTCCTCCTAATGCATCATCATTGCTGCTTGTTTAATGATGGAAAGTGACTGTGACTAAGCACACAAAATAATCAAACAACCTCAGAAGCAATTTAATTATTAACATTGAGCTACCAAAAGATGCCGTGAGAACCGCTCTTCAGGTTCAGTAAATTCAAAGGTGATGAGCTGGCATGGGCTGCCTGCCTGCCTTTTCAAGTGGTTCATGCGTCCTTATGCTGCTTGCCTATACTCAGCCTAGATTAAGGTGCTTGTTATTCATTCTCCTCCGCATAAAGTGAAATGCCTGGTTACAGTTACATGCATGTAATTCACTCTTCTAGATAGCTAAAGGGTAGGAGTGTATGTGCTGCAGGAAGGCTAATTTTAACACTTGTGAACATTCTTCACACAAGGGCCTATCTGGTTCATACCATGAATGATTTATTTATAAGTGCAGCCGGGGGATACATTGTGAGTTGATTTACATCTAACACTGCATTTCAAAACAGGCATTAAGGAGCAGCTGAAATCCTTTCAGTCACAAAATTAGCCATTCTCAACTACAGTGGTGTTGTCTACTAAGAAATGACATCTGGGGCAAAAAGTCCACCTAAATTACACAAAAAAATTACCTAAATTGCACAATCTGCTACTTCTTACACATTTGTTTTCTACAATCAACTTTAATAAAAATGCATACTGACTTATTCCCTATCATCAGAAACCTTGAAGGCTTACAGTAGAACAAACAGCAAGGATATGAGTAACAGCTCTGCAACATGTCCCATATGGAATACAGGAGGCAGGTACCCACACTTGGTAAAGGTGCACAAGAAAGGGCCATAGGCCACCAAAGGGCAACACATGAGAGCTACAAATAACACAGTTCTAACAATGTGGAAAAAGCTTCATTTGCCAAAAGGGCAGATATAATTAAAGGCCTTTAGCCTTGGGCACAGGGCTATTGGAGCCCAAGCAATCCACCATAAAACAACAAATTCAGTTATCACAGAAATTAAAAATATAATTAAAATGTAAAGAGAATTATTGTTATGATTATTAGAACTGTTAGGAGAAATAATAATAAAGCAACTATTTATATAATTATATACCCATCCACCCATTCACTGGACCTCTTTTGTCCAATTCAGGATTAGGTTGGGCCTATCTAAAACACAGTCCTGGCTGAGGGCTCGGTTACTCACAGGGTACATTATGCAATAATTCTTACAGTTTATACTAGCCATACTGTAACAACACGTCCTGCTGGGCATGAAAAGAAGGCTGTCATATTGGACGGGTGCACAACACATACGGCTGTAAGCACAAAAGAAGGATGAGACAACGCATTAATAACTTGGATGCTTAATAATAATAATAATAATAATAATAATAATAATAATAATAATAATAACTTGTTTCGATGTGCACATGTAACTTGTACGCTTATAGGCTATTTGTATTTACTTGTATGCTTATGTAAGTTATTTTTGAATTAAATAAGATATTTAAAAAGAAAACATTTCCTTATACACAATAAGTTAAGGAAATATTCTGTCTTTATAGTTTTCCTTGCTTTACTGTATAAAGAACATCTGCTCTAAAATTTTGCTCCTGAGGTTGCTGTAGATTAGGTAACATGTGTTTGGCCATGAGTAAAAACTGGAGATGATAAATAAATACCAAAAATATCTAAAGTTTACAGAGTGACAGAGATGGAGAAAATGTGCTTGCCTCCGTAATTGTTGTACAAAACTTAAAGAAGTAATATGGTCGTAAATACACACATCTGTATCAGCTTTAAAATCTAAATTTTGTATGCAGGGTCTCCAAATTGGAGTTCCTGGTGTGAGTTTATTACTGTCTACCTATCCACTGCATTCATTTCGGCATGCTGCTTAGGGGTTCAAGCAGAAGAATCAAAATAGTGCAATCTAAAGTGTCATCAACGAATGGATATAAGGGTATATTGATATCTATAACTATGTCTAGTTATACATGTACAAATTTAAATATATGTATGTATTTAGTGTCACATGAATGCGCATAGGGAAGAGCTTAAGGGCTCTGATGACTGCAATTCCCTGCCACTCCAGGGGTTGGCACTGTGTCTTAATGGCTTTTTGCCTCCTCCCTCTGCAAACTGGATGATCGATGGCTATAACGCCAATGAATGATCATGGCACCGGAGATAGGCGACGTTTTGTGTGCTACACCTCACAAATTTTTTGTTTTTGTGTCTGTATTTTTGTTATTGTCGCTGTTTGTACTTCCTATTTGCTGTTTTATTAAGTTTGACCGTACAACATTGGTAACCATTGGAACAATAAAGGCACAAGTCACTATTTTTGAAGTTATCGACCAGGGGCTGCTCGCCACAATAACTCGAGACCAAGGTGATGGACACCACCCACCTGACCACGCCTGGAGGACACGGAGGAAAAAACGTGGCCGGCGTGCCAGGATCCAAGAGAGGACGAAATGCAGAGGACTGTGACTTCCACTGCCTAGCATTTTCCTGGCCAATGCCCAGTCTCTGGACAACAAACTAGAGAATCTCCGTGGTAGACTTCATTTTCAGCGAGCTCTATGTGATTGTTGTGTTTTCTGCCTCACAGAAACATGGCTCACCGCCTGCACACTGTCCAGCCAGACGGCTTCTCTATCCACCGCACTGGTCGGTCGGTCTCCTTCGGGAAAAAGAGAGGTGGCGGGGTATGCTTCCTCATCAACAACGCGTGGTGTACGGATGTGAAAGTTATTTCACAAAGCTGTTCACCGGACCTGGAGTGGCTGCTCATCAACTGCCGGCCGCTTTACCTGCCTAGGGAGTTTACAGCTGTACACATGACGGCTCTTTACATCCTCCCGGAAGCAAGCACCAGCACTGCATTTAAGAAACTCTATAGCCTCATTACAGACTGTGAAAACACCCTCCCCCCCAAAAAAGGTCTGGTTATCATCGCCAGGGACTTCAACAAAGCAAGCTTCAGGTCTGTTTACCCCAAATACTATCAACACGTCTCCTGTCCCACTAGGGGTGCTAACACGTTGGACCACTGCTACACCGCACACAAAAACACGTACTGCTCACTCTCACGGCTGAGCCTTGGGCAGTCAGACCACCGCTCTGTGCTGCTCCTCCCTGTTTACAAGCAGCAGTTGAAGCGCACAGAGCCAGTCTTGCGAGAGGTGCACTGTTGGATCCCGGAAGCGGAGGAGAAACTTAGGGACTGCTTTGAATCTGTGGATTGGGATGTTTTCAAAGAGTCCTCTGAGAATCTGGACGAGTATGACACAGTTGTCACAGGCTTCATCAGGAAATGTGTGGATAACTGCGTACCCACAAAATCTGTACACGTATTTCCCAACCAGAAGCCCTGGATGTGTGCTGAAGTACACCGGCAGATCCGTGAGCGCAGCAGTGCGTTTCACTGCAGAGATACACAGGCATACAAAAAGAGCAGGTATGACCTCCGAAAATCCATTAAATATGCAAAGCGCCGGTATGCCCACAAACTGGGCTTTCAGTTTAACAGCACAGCAAACGCTTGTTGGGTGTGGCAGGGTATCTAGCTGATCACGGACTACTAACCCCGGACACATATGGCCTCAGCTACCTCCGCTTCACTCCCGGACGAGTTAAACGTGTTTTTCGCTCACTTCGAGCTCACTAACACGGACAGGCCCATGAGACCCCCCACAGGGCCACAAGACTCCAGCCTGAGGCTCTCTGAGGATGACGTGAGGAAGACTTTTTCCCGACTCAGCATCCACAAAGCACCTGGCAAAGAAAAATAGAGTAGAATGCCCTAATGATTACCGCCTAGTAGCACTTACTCCCATAGCCATGAAGTGCTTTGAGAGGCTGGTGCTAGAACACATCAAGGACATCATCCCTGAGAGTCTGGACCCCCTCCAGTTTGCCTACCGTTTTAACAGGTCCACTGAGGATGCCATCTCCATAACACTTCACACCACCCTGTCTCATCTAGAGAACAACAACTGTTATGCCAGGTTGCTGTTTGTGGACTACAGCTCTGCATTTAACACTGTCATTCCATCCCAGCTCATCGCTAAACTCCCGGATCTGGGGCTTAGCTCTTCATTGTGCAACTGGGTACTGGACTTCCTCACTGGCAGACCTCAGCAAGTGCGTATTGGTGGAAAAACCTCCTCCATCATCACCATCAACACTGGCACCCCGCAGGGAACGTGCTGAGCTCCCTGCTTTACTCTCTCTACACACATGATTGCGTAGCTAAGTACAGCTCTAACACCATCCTCAAGTTTCCTGACGATACCACTGTAATAGGTCTGATCAGCGAGACCGATGAGACAGCCTACAGGGAGGAGGTCAGACTCCTGGCAGAATGATGTCAGGACAACAACCTCACCCTCAACGTTAGCAAAACTAAGGAGATGATTGTGGATTTCCACAAACAGGTAACAGAGCACAGTCCCATCCACATTGGAGGTGAGGCTGTGGAGCAGGTCAGCAGTTTTAGGTTCCTCGGAGGCACCCTCACTGATGACCTTAAATGGTCAAGTCACACTGCGGCAGTAGTCAAGAAAGCCCAACAACACCTCTACTTCCTCAGGAGACTGAGTAAGGCCCGGATGTCCCCCACAACCTTGTGCAGATTCTACAGGTGTACTGTGGAATCCATCCTGACAGGATGCATCACATCCTGGTACATCAGGACTGCAGAGCTCTGCATTGTGTGGTGAATACAGCATGGGCACACAGCTCCCTGCGATCCATGACATCCATACTACACGCTGTCTCAGGAAAGTGAACTGTATCAGGTGGGACCCCAGCCACCTTGCACTGTCACTTTTCACCCTACTCCCATCTGGGAAGTGACTAAAGTCCATTTGGATGCACACCTCCAGGTTGAGGAACAGTTTCTACCCAACTGCAATCAGACTCATGAACAATCAGTAACCTTGTGTCACCTCCACTGCTACCTGCACATACAGTATACTTCTGCCACTGTCTCTATTTATTCCTAGGATTCTGGTTTCATTTATTTACTTATTTATATTCATTTATTTATTGTTTTTTTTGTGTCTATGTTCACTGTCTGCGGGGGCACATGCAAGCAAGCATTTCATTGTACATGGTACTTGTACTTGTACACATGACAATAAAGAATTGAATTGAATTGAATTGAATTGATGACACTTCCAGATCCATCTGGACCCACTTTCTCCTGCAGGAAGGATATAAGACCAGAGATCTGCCATTTCGAGAGAGTTCAATTGGGAACTTGTGTCTGGAAAGACGTTTACGCAGTTATTGCGTGTTTTTGTTTTTATTGTGATTTTTTTCACTTCAATTTTTTGGGGTCGCCAAAGTGGAGCCCCAACTCTTTATTGTGGTCTGTCTGTTCTCTTACAATAGAAATAAGGCAAGATAGATAGATAGATAGATAGATAGATAGATAGATAGATAGATAGATAGATAGATAGATAGATAGATAGATAGATAGATAGATAGATAGATAGATAGATAGATAGATAGATAGATAGATAGCAGTGCTAATGTTTGTGATACTCCATCTATTATAGTGTCATTTGTAAAGCATATAACCATTAAATGTAAATGCATCACAAATAAAGTATAAGTACTGCTATTGAGAGTCCCACAGCAAATGATGTATAACTGACAAACTGAAACTATAACTTAATAAAGAAAGAATAAAATAGAAAAATTCAATGAATCTATATAATATAAGTCAATTTCTGTCTATTCAGCAATTACACCTGGTTGGGTGTATTTAATGTTAATGTTTCTCATGTGCCATCTATTGGAATGTATTTTGTAATGCATGTAATAGCAATATTCATGGCACTTTTAGCCAGGTACCCCTTCTTGCAGCCTGTGGAATGGGATGTGCCTAAGCATGAGCCTTGTTGAACGATTAACTCCGCCCATAATCCGTAGGTGCCACACCCCATTTTGCATTCTGGTAATGACACTCGTCAGGCTGCTACAACTATTAGCATGTTACACCTGGTCACACAGTGGATACGATTAGCGCTGTGGGATTGTTATCTGACTCAAATAATGACAACTGTCAAGTAAATCAAATTGCATAAACATACAATTTTCAACATTTGCATGAAAATTAATTCTTTTCCATCTAGTGTAAAGACTCAAATGAGTAACAGATATGAATTACATGTGAAGTTGAATGTTTAACCTTGCCTATGTTTAGGCACAACCCATGCTGCAGGGCAAGGCCCTTAACCTGCAATTGATCCGTCCTCGGTATGACGTTAACCTGTATCCAGCCCTGCAAGCAGGTCCTCCAACTTACAGGGAAAGCTTGAAGATGGGTGGCAAGATTCCACTGTGGTGCTGAGGTGTCTCCCACTGCACTTGTGTCCAAATCCAGGTGGTTCAGTGTGTGGTGGGAGCGGCAGCGTATTATCAGCGCATGCTCCCAACCTCTCTCGCTCTCTCTCTCTAGTTTAAAGATGTCATAGAGGTTGATCTCCATTACAGCCACACACAAACATCAATGCTTTCTGATCCTCACACGTCTATTCCTTCAGATGAGTTCACAGATCTTTTAAATTCTTCACTGCCGTAGTCAAATAAGCAGCACTAACTACAAGGCAGATCAATGGGGAATTTCACTATGCTTATCAATATGAATAATGTTCTTTTATAAATTTCCTTTTATTGACTATTAATTCTGTCTACAGTATACAATCTTTGTTTTACCTACTGAATCCTATATTGCATTGGGAAATGTTGGCTATTTCTTGAAATCTGCTATGACATAAACCATATTGTTCAAGATAAAGATGGGGAGAAATCTAATGTTATCTCTAGCTACTCCTTTGCCAGTCGTTAACAGTTAAGACAAAACATATTATATAAGGAGACATAACAACATGAAAGTCTTGGTGACCCCATAAAAATGCAGGTTTGCACAAAATGAAAAGCAATTTGTGGAAATGTCTTTTCAGACACGACTTCAAAACAGAACTTAGTCCAAGATTGCCAAACTGCTGGTCATATGGCTTCCAGGCAGGGTTGGAGTGGGTCCAGGTGGGTGGACAATGGAAATGATGACATCAGAGGTGGGCTGGTTATCAGTCTTCTATTCTGCAGAGGCTGTAAGGGAGAAAGCATTAGCAAACAGCATCAAGCCCTGGGTTGGCAGAGCCCTTAAGCTCTCTCCCGTGTAACAATGTATATTTTAAAGTAACAAGGCTAATATTTTACTTAATGGTACTGGAGTACGTAAGCAAAGCATGAGAGTAATTGATCTAATTTATTTTATGTGTTACAGATCACCCATTGTCCCATGGTCTTATACTGTAGGAAATATATCTGGGTGTAGAACTGTGAATGATCGATAAGAACTAGTTAATCATTTCTCTAATTAGCAAATATTAAGTGTTAAGTTGTCAGAGATGGGGACTTGAGTCACAAATTTGCTGACTTTGGACTCGACACTTGCAACTCAACTTGGACTTGAACAACAATGAGTTCCACTTTGGCTTTGACTTCCACCTTGTGACTTGTGAAGACTTGACATCCAACCCAAAGTCATTTGTGTGTCAGTGTTTAAATGATGGCAGACAGAAAGGGTTTCAGTGTCATCAACAGGATAAGAACGTTTAAAACATGTGGGATAAAAATCACAGATGGAGAGGCAACAACCTTGAACTTTATTTGCCATCTGAGGCTACACAAAGACAGTTAGTTTGGTTTATTTAATAATTAGTATTAGTGAACTAAGGATACATAACAGTTAACTAAACCACAACTTAGTATTTGTAAAATGACAATTAGTTTAACTTTACCAATTCCTGCTGTTGTTTGATTATTTTAAATACATTTTATTAATTTTGCATGTGTTCTCTCTCACCTTCTCTCTCTCTCTCATTTTTCCTAGGGCACGAAGCGGAAGAAAAGCAGAAGCGGACAATGGCCGACAGTGAGGTGAATCGCATTGCAACTGTAGTCGAGGAACTCCAGGCACTCGATGAACAGATTCAGAATCTTCTGTCCAGACGAAGATACCTCAGAGATCTGAAGGCTCGGCTGTTGGATAAACCGTCCTCGCCATCTGTTATCGGCGTAACATCAACCCCGCGTTGTGCCGCGCAAGTCACCTTCACCCCCGCGCCTCGTAGGAGCGACACCGATGATGACCTCGGTGTATTTCAGCTATGCAGGCGGGGGTTCAAGGCCAGAACACCTCCATCGGCACAGGCAAGCATCGTAACCCAGAACCGGTTTGACCCTCTAAGTGTCCCCAGTTCGCCTTCAGCTCCTGGTGATGTAATTGTGGTAGGTGATTCTATTGTTAGGAACCTCAATATCACTTGCCCTAATAGAAAATCTTTTGTTTCTTGTTTTCCCGGTGCTCGTGTCCGAGATGTGACGAGACGTGCACCGGCGATCTACAAGAACAGGGCAGTTGGAGCCATTGTTATACATGCTGGCGTAAACGACATAAGGCACCGACAGTCGGAGATCCTCAAGGCAGACTTCACTGCATTAATTAAAGACACAAAGGAGAGGACCCCATCGGCAAAGATATTCATCTTGGGTCCACTCCCTCTCGTCAGACGATCAAACGAGTATTACAGTCGTCTGCTTGGTTTAAACAACTGGCTGCAGGGCTTCTGCAAGAATCAAGACATCGGGTTCATTAACAACTGGGACCTCTTTTGGGAAAGACCGCGTTTCTTCAAGCGAGATGGCCTGCATCCGAACAGCTTCGGCGCCCGGGTCCTCTCCGAAAACATATCGAAGGTAATTCGTTTATCTTGACTATCTATCTCTGCTTTTAACCCCTTCCGAAATGCCACTCCTGTGTTTGGTCATGATAATTGTTTAAAAAAATCTTCCATAAAAGTGCGCAACATAAATACTGTAATAACCAATCTTAATGCACATAGAAAATCTAGGCAATACGGCATAAACGCCAATAATTTAATTAAAGTTACTACTTTAGATGAACAATGTATTAAAACTGTAAAAACAGATCATAGATTAAACAAAAAATACACACAGAGCGGCGCTAATAAAAATAACTTAATTCCTGTTCCCTATATCAATAACGCACATAGTATTCATCTCTGCTCCTCTGAAACATTGAATATGGCACTATTAAATATTAGAGCTTTAACTAACAAGACGTTTTTTATCAACGACATTATTAGTGAAAAAAAAATAGATTTTATTGCACTAAGTGAAACGTGGCTTAGCTCAGATGGCGCAGCTGTTTTAATCGAATCTGCGCCTCCGGATTACAGTTTTACTCGTGCTGATCGCCAAGGAAAGAGAGGTGGAGGGCTAGCAAACATTTACTCTAGCAGGTTAAAATGTAAAAATATCAGTTTTGGTAAGTTCAAGTCTTTTGAGTATCTCGCCATTGTTATTCAGGGAGATTCTCACGTTCTAGTATTATCCGTGTATAGACCTCCTAAATTCAACGCGTCTTTCTTTGAGGAATTCTCTGACTTGATGTCAATCTTAATTACGAACTATGACACACTCTTAATAGTCGGCGACTTTAATTTTCATGTAGATAATCAATGTGACCAAAAAGTAAAAGAATTTATGAACCTCCTGGACTCTTTTGATTTGAGACAGCTCGTTAATCAGCCTACACATAAAGCAGGTCATACGTTAGACTTAGTAATTACTAAAGGACTAAAAGTTGATATAAAGCAGGTCATTGATACGGGTCTTTCAGACCATTTTCTTCTACTTTTTAATATAGAAATAATGATAGAAAACACTCATGAGAAGCATATTGTTAAAAAACGCTTCTTTGACTCATCAGCAACTTTAAAACTTACAAACATTCTAACCAATCAGTCCGTTTATAGTGCCAACTATAATAGCGAGGAGAATGTAAATAGTAAGGTGGAAAGATTTAATACTAAAGTGAGGGCTGCTGTTGACTTAGTTGCACCTGAAAAGACAGTTAAAAAATCTTCTAGCATTGTTATACCTTGGAAGACCCAAAGAGTGTCTGATTTAAAGAGAACATGCCGTAGAGCTGAGCGTAAATGGAGGAAGACTAAACTAACTATTGACTATGAGATATTAAAAGTTAAAATAACAGAATACAATAACACAGTCCATCTTGAGAGGCGCTGCTATTTCTCTAAGATTATAAATAACAATGCTAGTAATCCCAGAGTCTTATTCTCTATGATTGATCGTCTGTTAAACCCAGGTAACTCAAAGGAATGCCTCCTAAGTACTTCCAGTAAAACCTGTGAGGCTATTGCTGTATTTTTCAATCAAAAAATTAATGATATTAGAAATAACATAGTATATCTCCCCAACACTAAGGATCCCCCGAAACCCCAGTACTCCATAATAAATAAATTAGAGTCTTTCACTAGGATAGATTTACCTGATTTACATAAAATAATTTCTCAAATGAAACCATCCACCTGTGCCCTTGACCCAATACCAACAAATTTTTTCAAAGAAGTATCGGGTGTGCTTATTGATAATGTTCTTGACATTGTAAATTCGTCATTAGATACGGGGGTCTTCCCAGACTGTCTTAAGACTGCGGTAGTTAAACCCCTACTTAAGAGAAATAATCTCGACCCCTCTGCTCTTGAAAATTATAGACCCATCTCTAACCTGCCTTTCTTAAGTAAAATTCTAGAGAAGGTAGTCATTATGCAGTTAAATGAGCACCTCAATAAACATGCTATTCTTGATAAATTTCAGTCAGGTTTTAGAATAAATCACAGCACAGAAACTGCACTCGTTAAAGTAGTAAATGACTTGCGGGTAAATGCAGACAGAGGCCATTTATCTGTTCTCATCCTCTTAGATTTGAGTGCCGCATTTGACACTATTGATCATAATATTCTTAAGAATCGCCTTAGTCAATGGGTGGGCCTCTCTGGCAGTGTCTTAAACTGGTTTGAATCCTACCTGGCAGGGAGAAAATTCTTTGTTAGTTGTGGTAATTATAACTCAAAGACACATGATATTCTATATGGTGTTCCACAAGGCTCTATCCTGGGTCCGCTGCTCTTCTCAATCTACATGCTTCCATTAGGTCAGATTATCTCGGGACATAACGTGAGCTACCACAGCTATGCTGATGACACACAGCTGTATTTATCAATAGCACCTGATGACCCCAAATCTCTTGATTCGCTAACACAATGTCTAACCTGTATCTCAGAATGGATGAATAGTAACTTTCTCAAATTAAATAAAGAAAAAACCGAAATCTTAGTGATTGGCAATAATGGATACAATGAGGCTATTAGAAATAAACTGGATGCATTAGGATTAAAAGTCAAATCGGAGGTAAAAAGCTTAGGGGTAACCGTTGATTGTAATCTGAATTTTAAATCGCATATTAATAAAATCACTAGGACAGCATTTTTTCACCTAAGAAACATAGCAAAAGTTAGACCTCTTATATCATCGAAAGATGCAGAGAAATTAGTTCATGCGTTTGTCTTTAGTCGGCTAGATTACTGTAATGCACTCCTCTCAGGACTACCCAAAAAAGACATCAATCGTTTGCAGTTAGTGCAGAATGCAGCTGCTAGAATCCTTACCAGGAAAAGAAAATCCGAACACATTTCTCCAGTTTTGATGTCACTACACTGGTTACCTGTGTCATTCAGAATTGACTTTAAAATTCTGCTTATGGTTTATAAAGCTTTAAATAATCTCGCCCCGTCTTATATATCAGAATGTCTGACACCTTATATTCCAAATCGCAACCTCAGATCCTCAACTGAGTGTCTCCTTAGAATTCCAAGAGCAAAACTTAAAAGAAGTGGTGAGGCGGCCTTCTGCTGTTATGCACCTAAAATCTGGAATAGCCTGCCAGTAGGAATTCGCCAGGCTAATACAGTGGAGCACTTTAAAAAACTACTGAAAACACATTACTTTAACATGGCCTTCTCATAACTTCACTGTAATTTAATCCTGACACTCTGTATATCCAATTCATTATAATAACTATTCATTCAAAATTTGTACTAACTCCTACTCTCTCTTCTGTTTCCTTTTCCGGTGTCCTATTGGTGGTGGCACAAACCACCATCTACCCAAAGCACCATGATGTTCCAACAATGATGGATGGATTAAAAGCCAGAAGTCTGTATAACCATCAGCATCAAGTGACTCCGTGCGAACAATAACTACAAAGAGGACTATTTCATTTATGTTAGGTAGAATGCCCAAAGGGGACTGGGCGGTCTCGTGGCCTGGAACCCCTACAGATTTTATTTTTTTCTCCAGCCTTCTGGAGTTTTTTTTTGTTTTTTCTGTCCACCCTGGCCATCGGACCTTACTCCTTTTTATGTTAACTAAGGTTGTCTTATTTTAATTTCTTATTTGTCTTTTATTCTTCTTTTCTTCATTATGTAAAGCACTTTGAGCTACTTTTTGTATGAAAATGTGCTATATAAATAAATGTTGTTGTTGTTGTTGTTGATGTGTTGCATGCATATTTTTTCTTTTTTGTTCATTCATGTATTAACAAGGAGGAAAAAGTAATAATAAATGTTTAAAAGCCATTTATGATTTCTGTAAATTTAAGGGATAGCATTAAATTTAGTGAAAACCGCATCATGACTTGTTTGGGACTTGAAGTTTAAGACTTGAGACTTGACTCTGGACTTGAGATTTGAATTGGGACTTGGATGTAAAAAACTTGACACGTCCTTGTTATTTGAAAAGCAGGGACTTGTTCCCACTTATCCTATATGTTTCTTGCCTTTTTTATTGTTTCAAAAATGCTAACTTATCAGCACCCTTAACTAAACTGTGTATGATGTAAGGGGAATGGATGAGGAGGGGTTAAAGCATCGCACATATGCACATAGGGGAGAGCTGAAGGGCTCTAGTGAGTGCAATTCCACCACCACACCAGGAGTTGGCACTGTGCCTTAACAACCGTCTCTGTTTCTCCCTCTGCAGACCAGATGACTGATGGCTAGAACATGTCTGACGCCCCTTCCAGTGTTTGTTCACCTGGACACATCTTTATATGCCAGGAGGACTGAAAGTCGGAAGCTCCACCATCTTCGCCAGTTCTTTTCGGAACCTGCATCTGCAGAGAAAACTCCTCAATAATTGTGCATTTTTTTTCTTTTTTGACTCAATCCAATTATACAGGTTGGCCATCATGGCATCCCAACTCTTTATTGTTGTCCTCTCTTTATTTTTACATTGTTTACATTGATAACCTAAAGGATTTTTCAATTTTTTTTTTCTTTGATAGGACTCTATCGATGTACCATAATAAAAGACCTCCAATTAGATAATTGCTTGAAGTGTTTTATTTTCTTTCAAACCAGCAATGTCTGTGTTCCCATTTTAAGTTCTTTACCCATCATCTGACACCGCTAGCACCCACATAGGCATCTCCATATACACTTTGAATGTTAGCCTCAGAGATTTTCTCATAAAATGACATATCCTTGTTGGCCATTTTCTTACAGTGAAATACGAACATGTTACGGAGATCTCATCTTTCATTAAAGTGTCAGAAGATAGATAAAACTTCCATGATGTCACACGTTTCAGTATTGTCAGGCCAGGTAATTCTAGTAATTCTACTATGATGCTTGTACAAAATTATATTTTTTTCACTGCTCTTCAAATTAGATTATTTCCAGCCAATCTACTTTGAAAATAGATGGAAAGATTTTACACACAAATGATGAGTGACATTTTGAATACATTCTTCCGTCTGGTGTGAAAAATGCCATTACAAAATGAATCAAATACTTTTGTATTTGTACTTCTTTTGATTCAAACCTGAAATGGATCCAGAAATTGGACTGCAGTGTATTGCACCAAGCAAACTGTAGTGTTTGACAGAAGGGAAGTAAATCCATTTAGCAGATCTCCGGGAGCAAATGTGTAGTTAATGGAGGACAAATTGATTATCCACAGTGTTGACACATAAGACATACTAGAACGATAATTCAAATCACAACTCAAATATTTCATTTAAATACACTAACATGTTGAAAAGGCTGTCTTTCTAATCTGTGGCTGTCCAGTATTATTGTAATGGTGCTGTACATATGACAGCATAAGAAATTTTACAAATGAAAGGACCTTGCTGAAATGTAATCATACAATTTCAGCTCCTATTTACTTTTTTTTTATCACGAGGAGCAGGTAAATATAGGAAAGCAGTTATCATTGTCGTGAATGTATTGAGTTCTGAAAGCATAGCTGCCAAAAACACTTCACAATTTGTCCACTGGAGGGGGAAAACACCATAAAAATACCCCACCTAGAAACCCAAAGGGTCAAGACAAAGCTTGATAAAAAAAATCATAAAGTAATAATAAAGACCAGCAAAATCACAATAACTCTCCTCCCCCTAGTGCATTCAATGAACGGCAAGGAATCATGGGGAGGCCCTCCCTTAAATAGGGTGAAGGGCCATTCCTAGTGGTGATGGGCTGGTGGCCCAGCCCCTAGTGGGATCACTCACATAGCACAAGGGACATACTGTATTGTAAGGCACTTCCCCTTTTCTAACATGCACACAGTCAAATAAACATAATAAATAAAATAAACATTAATACAATTAAATGTTACAAAATCAAACAAGACAAACATAAAGCACAACTGTGATCAACAGTCAAGGGGAAAATGCTGGCTGAAATATGACAGTAATGCTGCCCATTTCAGGGGACCCTTAAGCACAAACCCACTATTCCAGGCATGAATGCAGATTTTAATCTCATTTCATTATCAATATTCCATCCTCTTTGATCAATGAATAACTTTAATCATTAAAAAAGAACTTAATAACACATAAACTAATGCAATGAATCATTTTCTTGGATTTTATTTATGCATTATGTATGTAATGACTTTTTTCGTGTGTCACATCCTGTCTCTTTACATTACTGAGTCCCATTTTGTTCATTTCTGCTTAAGATTCGGAGTGTACTGACGTCCTTTGGAGTCACATCCTCTTAACTGTCAGGGCTCTCATACTCTTCAAAGTATAGTTGCTGTTAGGACTCAACAGTATACAAAAAAAGGATTGTTTGCTGGAAGCGCAGAACGTGCCACAGAGTGTTCTCAAGAACTGTGACAGGTAGATGAAGCAAGAAAACTGCTTGTGGTGTAAATCTTTCCAGCACTGCTTGCTAACTTACAAAAAGAAGCTGAAATGTCAGCTGTATGGATGAGTTTGCAGACTCTAAACTGGCTCTATGGAACTCAGATTTGAGCTTCTACTCGAGTCATTTAAAAGTATAATTAAGTATTTGTCTTGCCAGATGACATATGTCAGCTTTCAACTCTTCCAAAATGACACACCTGTATAGAAAATGTCATTTATAGCTTGGAGTTAAATTAAGTGTCATCCCTTATGATTGTGACAATCATGAGTATAACTTCAAATGAAGTGGTGCAAGTGAAAACTGGGCAGCAGTAGCGGTCCTTGAGTTATTTAAGCAGCATTTTATGTCACTGGTTTTGATTCTGTTCATGCATCCAACCTCTAGCTGTCTATCCCCCTATTCTAAAACCTACAGTAACCTTACCCCTAACTGCAGCACATTTGCGGCTTTGCTTAGAGCTGTCAAAATGGCTGCATTACATTAATAACATGCTGCAAATGGCTTCATCAGCTGTACTTCAATATCAGTAAAAATGTAACTTTTATAAAGCAATGTGTCTACCACATTGAAACCCACAACAGATTTATTTTAAAAGATTAGAACAATCTGGACTAAAACAGGCCATTCAGTCCAACAAAGCTCATTGTTCTATCCACTGAATTGTTCTAAAGAAACATCAAGTCAAGTTTTGAAAGTCCCCAAAGTCCTACTGTCTACCACATTACTTGGTAGCTTATTCCACGTGTCTTTGGTTCTCTGTGTAAAGAAAAACTTCCTAATGTTTGTGTGAGATTTACTCTTAACAAGTTTACAGCTGTGTCCGTGTTCTTGATGAATTCATTTTAAAATGACAGTCTTGATCCACTGGACTAATTCCCTTCATAATTTTAAACACTTCAATCCTCTTAATCTTCTTTTGCTTAAACTTTCACGACTCAGCTCTTTTAATCTTTCCTCATAACTCATCCCCTGTATCCCTAGAATTGGCATAGTTGCTCTTCTCTGGACCTTTTCCAGCACTGCTATGTACTTTTTGTAAAATGGAGACTAAAACTGCACACAGTACTCCAGATGGGGCCTCATCAGTGTGCTATAAAGCTTGAGCAGAACCTTCTTGGACTTGAACTCCACACATCAGGGCTCTATATAACCTGAAACTTGTCAGGTTGTTAATTTGAATTTTGTGAGGGAAAATGTAATTGGATTTATATTTGTATTTCTTTCTGCTAAAGAAGTACTTAAAGTTTCTAGTATAAATACAATATGTTTACAGCCTATCCATTGTCATACGCATGCACGTAGGAAGGTTACTAAGGTAAGAACCTAGACACCACCCTCTGAGGAAAGGCAGTCACCTGTAGACCAGAGAAACAGTTCCACAATATCCATAGGTGCCATGTTTACTACATCCATCTCCGTGTAAGTAATCAATCACCGATTGCTGATGATATTGCCTATGGACACAAGCTTATACGTAACCACCTAGCTCTTGTTTGTTCTCGGTAGAATATTTTTGTATAGGGCTGGTAACAGTACTTCTAGACGGAATGAGGTGACCCGATTATCAACATTAGCTGGTTTGTATTTCTCTTGAAATGCTACCAAAACAAATCTATGTTCCGTATGCTTTATTTTCACTTCAATTCTGTTTCCAGATCTAAAATGACAACGATATAAATTAAATACTGGTGCGTTGTGTCTATTTAAATAAACAACATGTCTTAAAATGATGTGTGGCAAGGCAATTTAATTTCTCACACAAATTAAAGTGATAAGCTTATTTGGTACAAAACTCTCGATGCAAGTTAATCAAGAAACAATTTAACAGTCCAGATTTTGGGTCCATTTAGATCCACCAGTCATCTGAAAGAGTAGGCACTGTGATTGCTGAGAAACAACTCATAAAAAGAGAAGAATAATTAATAAGATCACACAGAAGGAACACGACTCTGACGCTTGTCTGGGGTACAAGCACTGTGAAGCTGGGACTCTAGCCACTCTACTACCATGTAACCTGAATGGCACCATAGAAAAACAATGTCTACTTACTCTACTTAGATTGGCTTCTTATTAGATTAGAGCCCTAGAATATACACAAGTTTTGCTCATCGTATTTCACACTGTAACTGTGATGTATGCATACAGTACATAGTACATTTCTTTTATTATTCTCTGTTAATGTGTCATGTTCACTTCCACATCCATATACCTTTGACTGACTCTGGGTTCCCAGCAGCCCATAACGAAAAATGATTACAAAGCCTAGTAGCTCTGCAAAAACTCAGCTGCATCCCTGCTCTATAAACAACGCTTAATGAGATCTGCTCCCACCAGGGTATTTATGACTCCTATTTATTTTAAGGCTCTTCACTATTCCTCTTGAGACAGCAACAGTACAAATCATTAGATGATATGATCAGCATTAAATAAAGCAGGGAACTTATTTACCTTTACAGTAAAGGTTAAGTGTCCACTGATCTTTGAGCGGGCTATGGCATGCTATATAACTCTTGTGGCTCTGAATATGCTGGAAAATTTGAAAACAGTATTTATGCAATCAAAAGTAGTATTGCATTTTTGTGCATTTCGTCTTTGAGACTGACTGTATTTGGTTTTTTGTATTGCTAGCCTGATTCACAGTTCTTATTGTCTAATAGGAAACATGCCGACAGTGTGGCATTTAAATCCATTGTAAGCACCATGAAGAACAGACAGGCATCCCAACAAGAGTTCTTACCCATACCAGATGCCATAATGGAAGTGCCACAGGACTGGAGACAGAATCTGGCTGAAACGCCCTATAATCCTTGTCCTGGCTGGGATTGGTCTTTAATGAACGGATTGGCTGAACGTGGATTCCGAAAACAATTCATACCCCCAAACAGAAGGTGGCAGTATTCCTTGAGGCTGATCCCAATCAGGATACCCACAGGGTTGCATGAGAAATTGCAGTGCAGCCCTTTTGGGGTCCTTTGGTGGCCTCAGATGTCGTTTTCGGGGAAGGACAATATTGGTTTCTACATAACCTGGAAGTGTTCCCAATATTGCAATTCGGTGACACCAGAAGCAGTCCCAGGATTTGCTTGAAATGAAACCTGCTGCATCACATCGGAGAGTCAAAGTCATGAGGCAATGCATGACACTCTTGGAGGAAGGAAGGAGAAAGAAATCAACAGAATTTTGAATTGATTATTGATCTTTGCAGGAGTGGTTATTGACAAGGTGTGGCAGATAAATAAATATCATTTATTTAAACCCAGAACTGTGTTGGGCATTACTGTGTCTGCCGTTTTGGGCCTATTCCAGCAGCACTGGAATCAAGACATGGAGGAAAACTGGACCACCACAAAGCACATGTCCACACTTGGATAATAATGGATATTTAAAGAAGCCAATTAACCTACAGTGCATATATTTGGATAGTGCTATAGTTTTCTTCTTAAACCCTACCTGTAGACCCTATACCAGGGATTGCCACTCGCAGTGCTGGTGGGCTGCAGTGGCTACTGGTTTTCCTTCCAACAACTTTCCTAATTAGAAGAGAGATCTAGCTGATAATGGTATTTAGCTTTATTGCTTGTTTGTGCTTTCATTCACCCAAGACAAATTTTTATTACATTGTAGATCAGGGATCATCACTTACAGTCCTGGAAGGTGTAGTGGCTGCAGGTTTCCAGTTTCTTAATTAGTACTCATTTATTTGCTGCTCAAGTAATGAGTTTTTTGGGGTTAATTTTAGTTAACTCAATTACAATTAAACACCCTGTGGCCTGCCCAAACCTGACACACACAGACGCAGGACACAAGATCCACACTATTTTTCTTTTTTGGGAAACACTTTCCCTCATTTCCCACATGGAAAGCACAATAAACACAAGAACATGGCATACTTTTCTTCTTTCTCTTTGTCTGTCTTCTTTCCACCTTCACTGATCTTGGCAAGCTTTGTCCTCCACCTCCTGATGTAGTGGCAGCTGGCTCCTTTTATAGGGCATCCGGAGGTACTCCAGGTGTGCCACAATCTTCTTCTGGCAGATATTCTTGGTGTGGCGGAAGTGCTGCACAAAAGGGCTCAGCCATTCCTGCAATGGCAGCGCCATGGAAACCAACAGGGTTGCTCCAAACTCCAACTCCCAAGGAGCCCTGTGGGAGTCTGAGGCACCGCTGCAGCCCAGGGTGGCTACCATCTACCATTCTGGAGGAGGTAATGCCCTGAATATGCTCTCTTGCCCCCTGCCCTTCTGTTATATAGGTGTCCCGGCTGAGTATTGCATAACCCTTAATTGTCTGTTTTACTTTTAAGCACCTGACTTTAGGTTTTGTTTTGTGTTTTCTTAATGAGTTATCAGCTAATATTAAGAAGTAAATGATAAAGGAGTCACCAGCTGTCGAGCCAACTTGGTCCATTTACAGTAGTGAATGTGCATCATGAAGTATCTGTGTTAATAAAATGCTTAGAAATAAATAAAAGGTAAAAAACGAAGCAAATCATAAAATACAAATTTGTTCCAGTCCATAAAACATATGGATAATTTTCTCAGAAAAGGAAATTTTACAATATAATTAAAATGTGTCTTTGATGAATGAAAGCACTAACAACCAATATAGTTAAATACCAAGTTTCATTATCAGCAAAGACTGTCTTCTAATTAGTAAAGATGTTGAAACGAAAGCCTGTAGTCATTGAGGCCCATCAGGACTGTGAGTGAGTATCCCTGCTCTTAACTGACTCCACGTGAGATAAACTGATCCCACATGAAGTTGGTGTACATGTTGTGCCTCGTGCTGCTTATATAGACACTGGCCCCTTAATGCATTAAAGTGTATATGCAGTTTTATAAAAGTAACTGAAGGATAATTGATGAAGAATGATAAAGTACTAAACCATAAGTACTTTGTTTGGTTATTCTGTAACTATTAATGAACAAACTAAAAAAATAGTTGAAGGTAATTTTCTCTCTGAAAAGTAAAGAAAAAAAAGATATGTTTTCTCTGTATAGCCTTCAGGAGGAAAAAGAAAAAGGTGAGTAACCTAAAAGTATATAAAGGGAAGAAGGAACAAAGCCAGGGCAAGATGAATGGAGAAATGTTGAGAGCTAGTGAAAAAAGCTGCTATTAGAAGAGATGAAGGGAGACATTAAAGAGTTGCCATAGATACTCGCGTATTAATCGATCTCGCAGATAAGTCGAGTGTATTTTTAAGCCGAAAATTACGAAATTTGTTATGACCCGCGTATAAGTCGAGGGTAAAACTTGACAGCTATCAGAGATAGAGGGCAACAATCAGCTGTTAATGGTGACAAAACTCACTGTCACGTCACAGGCATTCCCTCTGTGCTTGGAGAAATGTTAGACTCGTTGACTCGGCAACTAATCCTTGCGTGTGCGCGAGTTGTGAAATGTAAACAAAGGCAAGATGGCGTCGATATGTCACAAGGGAGAGAAGCGAGCGCAGAAAAGAAAACACTTGGCAGACGATGTTTTGCACATTATCGCTGAGTCGGACTCTGATTTTTCAGAATCTGATTTTATTGACAGTGATCAGGAATCGAGCAAGAAAGTAAGAAGCCGTCATCAGCTGATCGGACACCAGCCGATGCCATGCCAGCTGATCGGCTGCCAGCTAAACGCATTCGCTCAGCCGATGCACCTGCGGCAAGGTTCACGTGGGAGGAATACCAAGACATTGATCCGTGGGAGCCGAACTGGCTACCGGACTTCACAAGACGGCATGGCTTGCTGTTGGACACGACAGATCACCCGTTGCTGGACTACTTCAGGCTGCTCTCTCCTGATGCTGCTTTTCAGTTATTGTCAGACGAGACAAACAGGTAGGCAGAGAAATTTTTTGAATCGCAGGCTGCGCGCGCATCGCATTGATAGCATGCGTTGCCTTGGTTCTTTTGATTCCAAATCTGGTTGCACGTGGCAGCTAATGGTATGTTTGTTATCCAAAATCTGCAAAAGCTAATGCTCAAATTCAAGTATTTCACAGTTTAAAGAATTATTTAATGAAATTAGAAAAAAAACTAGCTAATTAGCAATAGTATTGCTGGCTTATAATTATTTCAAAGACCATGGGAAACGGCAGATGACCGGTGACTTAACACCGTGAAGCGTTGAGTATACAATGTCATTACCCAAATTCTATGGACAATTGTGTTGCCCCGCGGATAAGTCGACCCTGTTTTTTTGAATGAATTTTAAGGCATACATTTTTTGACTTATACGTGAGTATGTACGGTAGTCGGTCATTTAGACCCAGAGAAGTGTGTCACGTTATGGAAATGACTGTATAAACATGGTGGTGTTCACACCACATATGATGGAGAATCCAAAAGTAAAGGCAAGTTACCCTTTAAACACTGGTAACCGTGAGTAGATGAACATAACAGTTCTATCACGTCTCTACAATGTCTTACAGGGGATGAGTTATAAGGAAAGATTAAAAGAGCTGAGCCTATTAAGATTAAGAGGAGACATGACTGAAGTGTTTAAAATTATGAAGGGAATTAGTACAGTGGATCAAGACTGTTATTTTAAAATGAGTTCATCGAAAACATGGGGACACAGTTAGAAACTCAAGGGTAAATTTTGAAGAAACATTAGGAAGTTTTTCTTTACACAGAGAAACACAGACACTTGGAGTAAACTACCAAGAAGTGTGTCAGACTGACTTTAGGGACTTTCAAAACGTGATGTTATTTTTGAAGAATTAAGTAGATAGAACTGGTGAGCTTTGTTGAGCTGAAGGGACTGTTCTCGTCAAGATTGTTCTAATGTTCTAACATCCTTCCTGCAGGTCAATGCACTTCTTGTATTGTTCCACTAACAAGAACAAGATGTAGCCAGGTAAAGCAAGGATGAGGAGAGTGATATCAAAATAGATTAGGACTACCAAGAAAAATAGGACAAAATAATACTTGAGAGAGAAGGACCTGGGGAGACAGCATTGGGAGCATGCACTGATACAGCATGTTGCTGCGCCCACCACACGATGAACCACCTCAGGACAAAGAAAGAATGTAAAAAGAAAAAAGAAAAACAAAAAAAAGTGTGGAGATTATGGTTCAGCTCTCTGTACCTGTAAAGCTTCTGCAGGGGCAGGGCAATTTCTAGTACTCCGTATTATTCAGCAATAGCAGTCAACCCTTTTACTATGCGACGCTTCAATTCCCCCCCTTAAACGTTAACATTATTCAAAGTTATTGTCTGTTTTTACCTGCATTTTTATTACTCTTTAATTTAATATTTTTTTTTTTTTGTATCAATATGCTGCTGCTGGAGTGTGTGGATTTCCCCTTGGGATTAATAAAGTATCTATCTATCTATCTATCTATCTATCTATCTATCTATCTATCTATCTATCTATCTATCTATCTATCTATCTATCTATCTATCTATCTATCTATCTATCTATCTATCTATCTATCTATACTAGAAGTCAGGTAATCTTATATCAGCTTTACTTGTCAACCTAGCCACCTACACACTCAAAAATCCCTCAAAACTCCTCTTCTATCACTGTGATCCTCCCATTAATATCCCCATATGATGGCTGCCATCTTCTAGACTTGTTTGTAGTCTTTAACTCTTTGACCTGTTTCTGAGTACAAACTCATGTCAGGGTCTGCTTTGCCTCAGGGCTATTTTAGTGTGTTTTTCCTTTTTTGTGACATGGCTGTCATCTTATGAAAAGACAAGCAACTGCCAGTGCTTCTTGTCTAAACTTCAAGCCAAACACAGGAAAGATCCACCGTACTCTACAAAGAAAAACAAAAATATGTGATTTAAAGATTTGCAGGTTTTCCACTTCTGCTGGCTTTGGATTGCTTTCAGTTTCCCTTTAAAGACAATTGTCTTATGCCCTGCTTGCTGACTGATTTTTGGATAAATACACTGTTCTGGATCGACTCCTACCACTTTTATAGCAACATATAATGAGGGTTCACACTGGCTCCTGTGTCCAACACATTTTCTTACAAGCAACGACTACACTTTTCATTCACTTTCTTCACACCGTTCTGTGACATCACCATTGTGTACATTGAATTTGTTCATCTGTTAAGATGCTGCATTTTATTGTGAGTAGCTTTTCACCTAAATGAGATAAATAATAATGAAAGAAGAGACTCAGATTTTTCAATCTCTTTATTGAATTGCTTGGCACTATCTTTTTGCCATTTACTTTTTAATTTTTGAAGACTTTTAGTCTTGCTTACTTGAGTAAGACCTGCACCCCTCTTTCTTTTAATCAGTGTGTTTGTTCGTTAATATGGTGTTGCCACCTTCAATATTCACATTTACAATATCTGTAACATTTACTTTTCCCACCTTACCTACTTTGAAATATTTAACCTATTATAGCATAACACAACCACAATTTACTCCAAGTTTACAAAAAAACCCTTTCTTTACTTGGTTACAGACGTGCACCTTGGGGACAGCTTGAAAGCTCTAGTGATGGTAATTCCTCGCCAATCCACAGGGCGGTGCTGTATTCTAATGCCTCTTCTCTTTCTGCCTCTACAGACCAGGGGCCTCATGCATAATGGCGTGTGTAGAATTCACACTAAAACATGGCGTACGGACAAAAGCGTAAATGTGCGTACACACAAAAAAAATCCAGATGCATTAATCTGTGCGTTCGCCAACTTCCACGTTCTTCCGCTGCATAAATCCCAGTCAGCGTGAAAAGTAATGCACGTGCACGCGCCTGCCTCCACTCCCCAACTCCTCCCAGAATTACACCTCTTTGAATAAGCAAATCAATATAAATAGCCCGTAACCTTAAGTTCTGTGAAATGCAACGGCAAAAGCATGGGGGAAAATAGAAGAATTTCAGCGAATACCAAGTGGAAGCAAGGAAAAACGTACTATTTGTTGGTTTAAACAGTGGTATAAACAACAAAAGGAAGTTGATCGAGTGACATAGAGTGTCGGAGAAAATGGGAAAGCTCAACTTCACAAAGTCGCACAGTGCCAGAAATAAAAAAGAAGCTGTCAGATATCAAAGCTGCCGTGAAAAGGCAAGTCGTAGCCCACCGTCTGAGTGTCATATGAAAGCTTATTAGGGTACAGAGAAAAGAAAATAGGGACACAGTGAGAAAAAAGCTTGAAATGTCAACTTTAATCTCAAAATTTCCACTTTAATCATGTAGTTTATTTTGTCATTAAAGTAGAACATCATAAACTTCATCTTTAAATCATTTAATTTACTAGTTTCTCAAATACCATCATAGCTAAAGTAGCACGTTACATGCTTTGTTTGTATGTGTTCTTCTATGTGCTCTATGTGTGTGAATCACTACGTGCTTCCGGGCTTTCTCTTCCTCCGACAAGACACAGAATCCATTACATTAGTAATATTACAGCTCTCTGAATAATTTAAATACTGAGATGTATACTTGATATCATTTTGATGATGACAGGAATTAAAGCATGTTATTAAACATGGGAACACGGGGGTGCAGTGTGGGATATTGATGTAATCAGTCAGGAGTCAGGATAGAGGTCGCTGTGAGGAAAGGTGTGAAGAAGGACTGAAAGAAAGAAAGGAGAGGAGTTAATAGAGTTAAGAAAGAACTGACAAGATTGCGTGGTCCATTTATTTCAGCAATATATAACATATTGGCGACGAGGATGGCAACTTTTGGACTCTCGCCCCCTGCTGCATTTCTCGAAACTTCGGGTGAGCCTGCAATACCATTTAATTCTTGGATTAGGATGTTTGAGAACTATGTACTAGCTCTTACTGACACACCACTTTTGGATAAACATAAACGTGCCCTATTGATTCACTGGCTAGGGACTGAAGCTCAGTGTGTTTTCTATACTCTTGCTATTACTGATGATACATTCGCTGCTACCCTTGCTGCACTAAAAGACTTTTTTATTCCAAAAGTGAACATTGTGGCTGAAAAAAGTTTTGCCAAAGAGCATAGAAGCCTGGTGAATCTACTTTGCAATATGTTGCCACATTGCGCAAGCTCATTGCTAATTGTGATTTCGGTGTGCTGGCGAATGACATGCTCAGAGATCAAATCATAGAGAAAACAAATATGACGGACCTTACTTTACAAAAAGCGATTGCTATTGTTGGGCAAATTGAATGTGCTGTGGCTGAAGTTAATGCTTTGGTTACTAATACTGAATCGTCTGTTAATTCTATACACACAAATTCACAAGATACGGGAAGATCGAGGCAGGAACCCACTTTTAATGTGCGTGTATCTGCAAAACAAACAGCAGCAGCTCAGTCTTCAATTGCGGTGCAACAAAAAACATGTTATCGCTGTGGATCTCGAATGCACCAGGCAAATAACCCCAAATGTTCAGCAAAAGCAGTAAGATGCAGACATTGCGGTTAATCTGGTCATTTTGCTAAAGTATGTCGTGGTGCCACATCCACTTGTGCTTTGCAAGAAGTTACTGTTCTTAGCATTGATGACACTACAGTTGCACAACGGAGAAAGGGCCTCTGGTGCACAGTGTCCCTTCAAGCTGCCTGTACTCAACCAGTTCAAACAAACTTGTGGACACTGGCTCAGCAGGTTCACTTCTGCCAGAGGAATTCTATCGTCAACATTTTAGTAATGTACCACTTGTTCAGTCAAAAGTACAACTAAAGACTTATATGCAGAAACCAATTCAAGTACTGGGATGTATTACTCTTTTCATCACAAGGGATACAAACCATACACAAGCTACATTCTTTGAGCACATGACCAGGTATGTTGTCAGGTCCTGCAGCTTTGCGTAGATTGACTCTGAATAGAGTCCTCTTCACGTCAGTTATGGAGAGACAGAGTACTTGGTCAGTGGAGGGAGGTGTTGCTTTTCTCGCAGGCTTTTTGTTCTGTGCCTCAAACTGTGCGAAGAAGTTGTTTAGCTCATCCGGAAGGGAGGCATCACCATTGCTGCTGTGTGGGTTGGGCTTGTAGTTTGTAATTGTCTGAACGCCCTGCCACATACGACATCTGTCTCTGGTGCTGCTGAATTGTTTGTTGATCCTCTGCATGTATGCCCACTTATAGCTCAAGACAGGTTGGCTCTTGTCACCCTGAGGGTGTCTCCAGATCTGAAGGCTGCATTTCTGATCTTGAGCTGCTTGTGCACTTCTCTCGTCATCCAGGGCTTTTGGTTGGCTCTTGTGGTAACATCCTTGGTAACAGTAACATCCTGTATGCGTTTGGAGATGTAGCCAGTCACAGAGTCTGTGTATTCCTCCAGATTGGTGGAGTCACCATCCATAGCAGCCTTTCCTGAAAATGTCCCAGTCTGTCAATTCGAAGCAGTCTTGGAGAGCTGAAACAGCACCAACCTGCCACACTCTGATGTTCTTGCGGGCTGGTTTAGTGCACTTCAGCAGGGACTTGTATGCAGGAACCATAAAAATGCTGATATGGTCTGAGGAGCCGAGGTGGTGGCGGTGTAGGGCTTTGTAGGCATCAAGAGCGCTTGTGTAAACATTGTCCAGACAGCTTCCCCTCTAGTAGCAAAGTTCACATTCTGGAAGAATTTTGGGAGAACTGGCTTCAAGTTGGCATGATTGAAGTCTCCAGCAATAATGAAAAATGCCTCAAGGTGCGTCGTTTACAGTTTGCCGATGATCTCGTAGAGTTCCGCTAGTGCCTGGTTAGCATTTGCACTAGCCGGGAGGTAGACGGCAACCACCAGCACGCAACTGTATTCCTTTGACAGGTAGAAAGGCCGACACCTTACCGATAAAACCTCTATCAGCAGGGAGCAGTGTCATGCAACTGAAGCAGCATTCGTACACCACTCTCTGTTCACATAAACACACAGTCCCCCCCTGTGGGTCTTACCGGACAAAGAGGTATTAGTTTTTAGCCTTGTGCTAACACAGTCGCGTTTCCCTTGTTTCTGCTTCCGATCGCTGCGCTTGCGTTTTCGCCAGCTCAGCTTCTCAGCCTGCCAAAATAAGCAAAGGCTGCGGAGCATCTCTGTCACCTCGCTGGATATTTCGGCGCAGTTTCTTCGGAAATCGAGCAGGATTTGCCACTCGTAAATGTATGTCTGCGTACTACTATCACTTAAATCTACTTCTTTTCTTATACTAGTTGACAAAGACAAACAAAGATTAACACTAAACACCGTGGACTCGGGAGCTCTGTAAGCCACAGCCTGCGTGAATACATGCTTTATAAAGTGGCTCAGATTGTACAATATTATAACTGTATCGCAAGTTTACAGTGAGGTGATTGTACTAATAAGTACAAACAGTTCTACAAGGAGCACTTGATGGACTGATTGAGTGCGTTTAGAGTTCTTGGGATGAAACTGTTTCTGAACTGTGAGGTCCGTACAGGAAAGGCTCTGAAGCGTTTGTCATATGAGAGAAGTTCAAATAGCGCATGGTTGAGGCAGCGTATGCTTGATGTTGTATAATGATAATTCTCTTTCCGATCAGCTGCTGCAGAGTTGTAATTCCACACTCAGATACAATGGGATAAATACTCTGAGTGGTGCAGTGAGAGAAACAGCGCTAAAGCAGCTATGGTATTTGGAATAGTTTGGCCATTCCGTGGACCATTATATTGTTACAGGTTAATTACAATCAGATGCTTTACACTAATAAACAATATACGGTTAATTTCAGTGTAAAGCCACATCAAGGATGTGGATCTAAAAAAGAAAGGGAAACCACAATGGAACAAAAGTACTGCTTTGATGCTGGGTGCCGCCAGTTTGCAAAACCGAGCAGAGAACTTACGAACGCCAAGCATTTAGCTGCCGTGAAAATGTCTGTGGTCTTATGCCAAGTTTAGGTTTTATACATCACGATTTGACGTGGAAACAGGCTTACGCAACATTTTTGTGCATACGCACCATTTATACATGAGGCCCCTGATGACTGACAACCTCACCAACTCTGGCATCACTTCTAGTGTCTGTCTACCTTGGCCCGCCTCTTCCTGCCTAACTTGCATTTAACTGGAAGTGTTGTCATCTGATCTGAGACTCATGTCCTTAGTGACGTTCTTTTTTTGCTGAAAAACTGAATTTACAGGGGAAGCTCAAAAAGTTTCTGCACTTTTTTTAACTTTATTTATTAAGAATTTCAAAAACAAATGACATCACTTTTCTACATAGTCACCTTCCTTTATGATGCAATTTTCCCAGTGTCATACCAACTTTTTAATGCCATTAGCAAAAAAATTTTTTTGATTGAACGTGTAGCCACTGATGTAACCGCTGCTTTCTTTCTTCATTCCTCATTGTCGTGGCTGTAGCTGGTGTGATGGACGACCGGCTACAGACTCCAGTCGCCACCCCCAGGCCGCCAGGAGGAGCCCTCCGGACAGCATAATCGTGCCCCGAGTTCCAGCAGGGCCTCATGGACTTTGTAGTTTGTATACACAGCCCTGCTGGATACCCTGGGGGCCACCGGGAGTTGCTGTAGGGGGGCTCGTGGAATCTTATGTGCCCTATAACCCGGGAGTACATCACGGTCACGTGACAGGAAGGAACAACGTGCTCCCGGGTTGAAGAAAAGGACTGTTTACCCTGACCCGGAAGGGATAAGGAACTGTGGACTGATTGGACAGGAACACCTCCGGGTCAGGGTGTATAAAAGGACTCTGGGAAAGCCCAGACACTGAGCTGAGCTGGGAGGTAGGAGGGCGAAGTGTCTGGGCAATTACTACTGGTGAGCTCACCCCCTATTAATTATAGAGTTCAGTAATAATTATTCACTCTCCGTTTCGGGACCCCAAATCGTAGTTTGAGCAAATGGTGGCCAAACAAACGAAAACAGAACTGATGTCTTCACTTGCTGTTTTACCCCAAGCCAATTAATTGACAAAAGAAAAAAAAAGCACAGACCTTTGTTAATCCAATGTTTCCCTTTCACCACGTTTATCTCCTACTGACTTCTCATCTCACCCTGTCACGAAAAAAAACACACCAACTTGCCAGCGGTTTGCCGGAGTTGAACTTGTATCCTCTCGACTCCCGTGTCTTCAGCTCACCAAAATATTTTGTTCACCCCTAGTGCGTCATTTCTTCTCCTCTCTCTGTTCTCTTCACATCCTACTGCAGCACACATTTTTGACATTCTTGTAATCACCTTGACAGTCAAAATGCTAGTTGTTTCTCCCTTTCTCTTCCTGTACTCCTTCCCTCTAAGAATATACGATGGTGTGGTCAGTGCTTAGTTTCGTTACCCTGAATCGTCATTGGTATTGGGTGTTTTTTTTTTCCGTGGCGCTTCAGCGTTTCGCTGGAGTTTTTCCTTTCTGTGTCTTTTCAGTGTTTTGATATAACTTTCACTCTCTCTTTAGCGTTACACCAGAGCAGTTTCTTTCTCTTTCTCTTAGTGTTTTGCTACAGCTTTCACTTTTCCATCTCTTTGATGTTGTTAATGTTCTGCTAAAGTTTTGTTTTCCCTTCTTGTCCTTTCTCACTTCAGTGTTCTGCTAGAGCTTTTTCTCACTCCTTTGGCATGATGGCCTCTCCCTGCTGTCTCAGCCTTTTTTTCTCATCTCTCCTCTCTCACTCTTTTTTAGTTTCTCATATACAAAGTATAGGGAAAGTATTGTAATCGTCCAAAGATTCGATGTCGAGATCTTGATGAATATCAATGTTTTAGACCTCCCTGACTTTCTCGTATACGAAGTATAGGGAAAGTATTGGAATCCTTCAAAAACTCCATTTCAAGATTTTGATGAATCTCGACGTTTTAGACTTCCCTGTGTCCGAAAATTCAATTTTTGGAATTATGTCTGTGTGTCTGTCTGTGTGTGTGTACATGATAACTTGTGCTTTCACTTAGGTCAACCAAATTTTGCATACAAGTATTAGGTATAAAACGTAGATTTCTATCAACTTTTAGGCTATTTCCGCTGATCAGAAGTGGTACTTTACTTTTAATTCATGCAGTTGCAGAATCCAATTTATTCAACTTTACCTTTATAATAATTGTTCAATATATTATTAATTTGATTTGTTGTTGATGGTTCTTTAATGTACATAATATAAAAATATAATCATTGTCTTGCGGTTTACTCCTCAAATATCCATCACCATGTCAGAGAATACGAGAAAGTCTTGGGGAGAGCACTCCCGATTTTTATTCCTCCAATCTGATCCCTGTAACAATCTTACCCAGCCTGTGGATAGACCAATCAGAGGACACTAGCAGCTATCAAGCTAGGCTATACACACCCAACGCTGTTTAGATTTATGACTCTTCTACCAGTCTTATTCTGTGTTTATTGAATTCACTTTATTAAAATAACTCACATTCTGCAATTTTGTTTTTCCAAAACGTAGATTGCACTTTTTTAACTGTCATGTAATTTTGTGTTTGCATGTGTAACAGGGTTAATTCATGTTCAGTGTAATACTTGTATATAAACATATTTTTTTATTTGTATTTCCCAAAATGTTTGTGTACCTTTTGTTCAACGTGTGTTTAACACAGACAGGAACCATTACTGGGTGAGCAAGTGTTTCAGGCTCATGCCCAAGGTGCACCTTTATGGACTCATTCCCTAATTCCCTAATTTCATTTAATTGCAGAATTAGCTTGTTGGATGTAGGATGGGCTTTGCAGAGCCCTGTTCAGTTTTTAAACATTAAGGAGCATAGGAGCACAAAGCATGCAGGAGCCTCAGTTAATTTATACTTCTTTTGACTCTCCCAGGTGTTGTGTTTGTGTTTATATGTATATATATATATATGTATATTTTATATGGGTTGGGATCTTTACCCAGCTGGGACACCTTTATAGAAGGACCAAGAGAGAGAAAATATCTCCCTCAGGACGCGAAAGGGCAGCCCCCCTGGTTGGCATTGGGGCAACGGGATTGAAGCTTGGAAGTTCAACTCTGATGGGGCCCATGGCTACCACCAGGGGGCGCCTGGATGATTCAGGAGCCCTGGACTGCAGCTCTTCAGGAAGTGCTGCAGGAAGATCATCAGGGAGCACCTGGAGCATATCCAGATGCAATATAAAAGAGGCTGCCTCACTCCGTTCATGGAGCCTGGGTCGAGAGGTGGAGGACAGATCTTGCAAAGGGAAGAGTAGAGGCGGAAGAAGAAAGAAAAGGAAGGAAGAAAAAAGAGAGAGAAGGGACTGAACCTATTTGTGGTGATTTGTGTGCTGAAGGGCAAGAACTATAAATAAAAGCGTGTGTTTTGCACTTGTGTGTCTTGGTGTCTGGGCTGATTTACCACAATATATATACTGTATGTACAACTGTTTATATTGTTTGTTAAAATGCAGATTGGGCTTGCTGGAGATGCCAAAGAAATAAAACTACTGAGATTAAAGGCAACTGAAGTATTGTCTTTTGTTACCTGACATGAAGGGAAGTTAAGAGCAGCGAGCTGGAAGGTTACACGAGTTCTCCATTACTTAGTAATTCACTCTGGTGATTTGTCATGTGGTGTTGTGTGATCTTCTGAGGATAGGATGTACACTTCCAGTCAAACGTTTGAACACACCCAAAAATATTCTTTTTTTTTTATAGAAACTGATACTTTGTTTTTTACCAATATACCATTAAATTGATTTAAAAATACAGCCAAGACATTACTAGTATTGTTAATGGCTACTTCTGCTTGAAACGACTGATTTTTAATTTATTATTTACATATAACTGCAAAGCTCAGTTTTCAGTAGCTATTCTTTCAATGTCCTAATAGTCAACTGTCTTAGTTTATCCTTAATTGGTTATTTTAAATATGAATTGGTTATTACAGAAACGTTTGTAATTGTATTAGTCTCCCTGAAACTTGTTATTTTGTTCACTAGAGCTACAAGGTAATTGCATTCCTAAAGTTCAGTTCTGGGTTTGAAAATGGCTAAAATGAAACCGCTTTCTCAACAAAACTTGTCAGTCTATTGTTCTGTTTTGCAGAATGAAGGCTATTCCATGTGACAGACTGCCAAGAAACTGAAGATTGTTAGGCTGGAGCCTATGGCAGCTAGCATAGGAAGGAAGGCAGGAACAAACCCTGGACAGGGCGCCAGTTCATCACAGGGTGAACACACACATTTACACACCAAACACACACTAGGGACCCAATTCACCTAACCTACATGTCTTTGGACAGTTGGAGTAAACCCACACAGACACATAGAGAACATGCAAACTCCACACAGGCGGGACACAAGGACACAAACCCAGGTCTCCTTATTGCAAGGCAGCAGTGCTACCACTGCGCCACCATGCCACCCAATAGGAAAATATAGAAATATAAAAGTTGATGAAACCACAGTAAAATTGAAACAGTAAACTAATTCATAGTTGAAACATGTTAAGCATGTTAAAGGTACTATATAAATAAAATGTTTTATTACTTTTTCTCATTGAAGATGCATAGAATGTTTCTTTATTTTAAGACAGATGGTTTTGCAGATTCTCCAATGCTTTTCAAAGAGAGATATTTCTAAACTTTGTATAGCACTATCTGTTTGAGATATCTGAAAGAAAACTGAACTGTCTTGACAAATTCCTTTGAAGAATAGTGTGCCGAATTTCAATAAAATCGGTCCATTGGGGGCCAAATTGTTTCAGGCAGATGGACAGACAGATAAGGCTATTACAGTAGGTGCAAAAATGTATGAGCACAGCAAAAACAAGAAAAAAATCAAAATGGTTTCAAAACAGAATGCTCTAACCCTGTTATCTACACAAAGCAACGGATAATCTATCTATCTCAAAATCCATAAAAGTATGAGCTCTGCAATACTTCAAAAAGCTCCTCTAAACAAGAAGAAAAAAAATCAGGAGCCATTCATTTAGCTTATAGAAGTAGCTGTCTGTCCTATCTAAAGTGAGCCCCCCCCCCCCCCCCCTTGCAGTGGTACGCATTCTCTCTCTCAGTCACTTACTTTGGTTGACTGAATGTTCATCACCACTTAAGGCGTTTCCAGTCTTTATAAGGTGGATTCAATTTCCTCAGCAGCCTGTCCTCACTAAGGGTATAACCATTAACATTAAAGGGGTGAAAATGAGCCCACACATGAAATCATATGAAGCACTGTGACACTTAAAATAAACTCTGGCTAAAACACAGACATAATAACTATTGTGACCACCTGGGGGCTCCAATTCCCCAACACCTGACACAAGCAGACACAGGCACAAGTCCAGCAACACACACAAGTCTTTATTTCCAAGGGGGAAAAACTCTTCACCTGTTTTCCACCACCGATGCACAGTACAGCACAGTGTTAAGCACAATAAAGTACAGAATAAGGAACACAGCACTTTTCCCCATCTCTGTCTCTCTCTCTCTTCCACCTCCACTCCTCCGCTTCGTCTTCTTCCCTCTGACTCAGGTTCCTTGAATGGAGTGAGGTGGCTCCTTTTATAAAGCACCCAGAAGTGCCCCAGGTGTTCTGTGATCTCCTTTCAGGCATACTTACAGGTGTGGTAGCAGCCCTGCAGAGGAATGCTCAGTCATTTCTCATGCACCCCGTGGCTACTGCAGGATTGAGCTTCCATACTCCAAACTCATGGCCCCGTAGTAAGCCAGGGGAACTGCTCTCTGTCATCTCAGGGAAGGTACTGGCCTGCGCAAGCTCCTCTCCTGGTCCTTCCCTTAAGAAGGTGTCCCAGCTGTCCATTACACTGTACATCATGAAGTCTGTTTCTGATTGTTGGCTCAGAGATATTCACACCAGTGGCCTGCTGGAGATCATTTTGTAGGAACTGGCAGTGCTCATCCTGTTCCTCCTTGCCCAATGGAGCAGATACCGGTCCTGCTGATGGGTTAAGGACCTTCTATGTCCCTGTCCAGCTCTCCTAGAGTAACTGCCTGTCTCCTGGAATCTCCTCCATGCCATTGAGACTGTGCTGGGAGACACAGCAAACCTTCTGGCAATGGCACGTATTGATGTGCCATCCTGGATAATTTGGACTACATGTTCCAGCTCTGTAGGGTCCAGGTATGGCCTCATGCTACCAATAGTGACACTGACCGTAGTCAAATGCAAAACTAGTGAAAAAACAGATGAGGAGGAAAAAATGTTAGTGACCTCCACCTGTTAACCCATTCCTGTTTGGAGGGTCATCTCATTGTTGCCCCTCTAGTGCACCTGTTGTTAATTTCATTAAAACCAAGGCAGCTGAAACTGATTAACGACCCCCTCTGCTACTTAACTGACCAGATCAATAGCCCAGACGTTTCATTGACTTGATGCTGTACTCGGATTAAAAACTGTTCCTTTAATTTTTTTGAGCAGTTATATATATATATTGCGGTGGACCTCCGGCAGCTCATCCCAGCCAGGACTCCCCTGAGATGGAAGGATGGGGGGAAGGCAGCTTTTCCGAGACACTGCCTCCCCCAAAACGCTAGATGGCAGCTACCCTGGAGTACAGTGGTGCCCCAGATTCCCATAGGGCATCCTGGGACTCAGAGTCCAAATTCCCAGCCCTGTTGGGTACCGTGGGTGCCAGGGGAGTCATGCTTCACTTGCAGCCCGGAAGTACTAGGAAGTCATGAAGACAAAAGCCCCAAAGTACTTCTGGGCTGATTAAAAAAATGGGATTCTTTACCCGGATCCAGGGTGCTGATCAAGTCACATGGAAAGAAGAACAGAAGCACTTCCGGGTTGTGCACTATAATAAGGACTGTTGGAGACCCAGCAAGCGAGCTGGAGTTGAGAGGTAGAAGGCAGAGTTTGCTGGGAGGTGTGGAGGAGAGAATTGTATTAATTTATTGTTTATTTATTGTGTTTTTTTGTGACTGCGGTGCTTGAAAGGCACTGTGAAGCAGGAAAAGAATCAAAAGAACTTCTTCATGCATTTATCCTGTGTCTGCATATCTGTCTGTTGGGCTTAACGGGGCATCAGCGACCCCTGGCATTCCTACAATATATATATATATATATATATATATATATATATATATATATATATATATGTATATATATATATATATATATATATATATATATATATATATATATATATATATATATATATATACAGGGAGATTCACCCAACGTATGTGTAATCAATTGCATTACATGTGATGCTGGAAGTGGTTTCTGTTTTCTGCCAGACACATTTTGACGTGGCGCTCCATTTTCCTGAATGTAATGGCAAGCGTCTCGGGGGGAATAGCAGCAATTTCACGTTGGATGTTCTCTTTCAAATCTTCCACAGTGCAAGTCTTGTTCCGGTAGACTTTTCCTTTGAGCATACCCCAAAGGAAGAAGTCTGGTGGTGTCAGATCCGGCAACCGCAGAGGTCAAAGCCCCTTTGAAATTACCCTGTTGCCGAAGAAGGACTCAATTTCTGCCACATTGCTCCATCTTGCTGGAAGTAGCCTTCTGTTAACTCACAATTACCCAGTTGATTCTGACATCTCTTAAATGAATTGGTGACCCAATAGGTTTGCACCATGAAGACAAGCTGCTCAATATTGTACACCACCATCCTGATGAGAAGTTGAGTGACTGAGTGAAGGGGTACGGGCCGTATGCACAGAGAAGTTTCAAACGGAGGTTAAACATCGTGACAGCTATCCGGTGCCTGCCTCATAACTCCAATGCAGGGGCATCCCAGCTTGTTCGAAGCTCCATATACTGAGGGGCACATTGCATGTTATTTGTTCAGATTGCTTCGTCCTAGCGAGAGTTATTATAGAATATTCAAGGCCTCTTTCGAGTGAATCTCCCTGTATGTGTATATATACAGTATGTATATATATAGTCACACACGTGCGACTAGGAAGACATTGTATGGAACAAGCAAAGGTAATTTCACGCTAGGCCAGGGGGTGGCGGGGTGCACTAAACCTTCTCCTGTTATCTCTACAGACCAGCCACGGGAAAACCAGCCTGATTTAGAACAATTGACGTCACTTCCACCCAGAAGAATATCACTTCTGGTTCCCTTACGTCACTCCCTGTCCAATCCCTTAAAACCGCCATCTTGACAAACCAGTTCTGTTTTGGACTCGGTATTGAGAACATCTCTATACTATTGCAAGAATCTTTTGCAGCCAGGAATAATATACGGGTGGCTGCTCCAAACCTTTTTAAGTGTGTCAAGTCTATTCTTTTGCAATATATATATATATATATATATATATATATATATATATATATATATATATATATATATATATATATATATATATATATATACAGGAAGCAATAACCACAATGTTGCAGTGAAACTAAATTGGCTGCAAACAATAAAGCGACACCACCATGCTTTTCCTCCTGAAATCTCCCATGTTAATGCGTGAGCTTGGCCTGGGTGCTGCACTTAAAATTAAGTAGTCAGTGCACGTATGCAGGTGCAAGAACACGTCTAGAGATGGCGATGGGCAGAAACTCCTAAAGACAGCCAGAAGGTAAGGTTCTTATATGCTTGGTCACTGTAAATTTAGCAAATGACGTAGGGCCGTTCACACTGGTCTTTATAGTGGAGCACAACACGCTATACAGTATGTCTTCTCCCCTCTTTGGCTAAAGCCATACACTCAGCCCATCACAAACACAATGCAGTGAGGCTGCCATCCTGTGTAATAGTGATCTGGGGTTGGTCTGACAGATATATGAGGTAAGTTTGAGGTCCAGGTCTGCAGAGGCACCTGGACCACTAGGCAGTTCTACCACCAGGAATTTTGTGGCTCCTGCACTACTTTATGTTGACTTTTGCGGTCCCTACCTACCTAGTCCTGAAACTCAATGTGCACAGATGACACTCTAGAGAGTTTAATAGGTACAGAATATGCAAGTTACTGCAACAGAAAGTTCAAAAGTCACAAAATCTCAACTTGTCAGATTTATTTAGTGGTGTTTATTGTCATAAGTCAATGAAATCAGTGTGTTTTAATTGTGAGCAGATGGACAAGAAATTAGGCAATTTCATATCTCATGCAAATATGGGAAGGTGTTAATGGCAGCGATCCAGCATCATGTTAAATTACATCAATATGGTGCCATGTGTGAACAAATAAACTTCAGACAGACATTCTAGAGGTTCCTCTTATGCCCCCTGAAAGAGTTTCTTTCGTTTCAATATGTTCTTTTAATGGTTAAGATGCTCAAAGAGGAAGAAAATGGTTTTATCTTCAGAAACCCTAGTTTAGTGATCAACAAAGGCAAAGTATGTGCTGCATTACACCTAAGAGAAAACAATCTATGGACTTTCATCTCTGCACCACCTTAAAATCTATATACAAATACAAGTCCACCCATCTGGCTGCTCTGTTATTGGGCCAAAGGGAGCCAAAGCAAAACCCAATGACAGAGAGTGCAAGGCAAGACATAAGCCTGGATGGGCTTCCAGTCCACTTCGGAGCACATTTACCCAATTACCTCGATGTGTATGTCGTTGGGGTGTGAAAGGACAATGGCTCGCTGAGCAAATTCTTAGGACCACTATACTAATACTGGGTAGGGCCTCCTTTTACTGTCCAGACAACCTCAGTTCTTCATTGTATGGATTTCACAAGATATTGGAAACATTCCTATGAGATTTTGGGCTTTGTTGACATGACTGCATCATACAATTTCTGCACATTCATTCTGTGAATCTCCTGTTCTACCGCATCTCAAAGGTGTTCTGTTGGTGACTGGGACAGCCACTGAAGAACACCGAACTCATTGTCGTGTTTACTTTGTGACATGATGCATTATTATGCTTGAAGTAGCCATTAGAAGACAAGTAAATTGTGGCCATGAACGACTGCATCCGGTCATCAACAATACTCAAATAAGACATACCAATTGGTATTAATAGGCCCAGAGTGTGCCAACACCATACTTGACTATTGACAAAGGGCATATTGGGTGCGTGGATTCATGATGTTGGCACCAAATTCTGAACCTTTCATTTGTGTGCCTTAGCAGAAATTGAGATTAATCAGGTCAGGTTACTTTTTTCCAGTGTTCATCCATCCAATTTTGGAGGTCTTGTACCCACTGCAGGCTCATCTTCTGTTTTTGGTTGACAGGAGTGAAAGCCAACATGGTCTTCCGCTGCTGTAGCACATACACCTCAAAGTTTGACACATTTGTACAGAATGGTTAGCTGAGTTACCATTGCCTTTCTCTCAGCTTGTTCTCCTTTGACCTCTCTCATCAACAAGGTGCATTCATACACAGAACTGTCGCACACTAGATGTTTTGTGTTTTTTGCACTGTTTTGAGTAAACGCTAGAGACTGTTGTTCATAAAACTTCTAGGAAATACAGAAATATTCAAACCAGCCCGCTTGGCTCCAACAATCATGTCCTGGCCAGATTCATTGTGGTGTGGTAAAGTTAGTGGTCCGTGGTGGTGTCGGCACTAATGATATTTATTCACAGCAATCTGAGGTATTAAACAGGAACTGCATCTCTCTTTGCATCAAAGCTAAAAGAAAATGTCGGAATTTAGTTGTATCTGGCCCCTTACCAAGATTATATAGAGGGGATGTGATTTATAGCAGATTGCATTCCCTTCACTGCTGGCTAGAAACCTGGTGTGCAAACAAAAGCATAGCGTTTGTGAACAATTGGGATGATTTTTGGGAAAGGCCTGGATTTTTCAGAAGAGATGGTCTTCTTCCTAACTGGAGGGGATCTTATGTATTATCCCAAAATATGTCAGCAAAACTGCCTGGTTGACTGATTAGAGCACCATCCAGGTCGCAGTCATGTGATCTTAAATCACAGGCTGTTGTTTATCCCACCTGTTACTTTCCTGAAGCTGTTACCCATAATCCTTGTCTTGGGGCATCCAGTAAATTTAGTCTTGATACAAACCTTAAATTAATTGATAACCAAAAAATAAGGTGTATAATTAGACCAAGGGATAAAACCAGACCCTCCACCAGGGGCATCTGTAATAGAAATTTACTACAAATTAAAACAAAAAGTATATCACCAATTCAGAAAGAAGCATACAGTTTTAAATGCTGCTTATTGAACATTCGCTCTCTTGGCACTAAAGCTGTTTTGGTAAATGATATTATATTAAGTACAAAATCTGATCTGTGTCTTCTCACCGAAACCTGGCTTAGTAAATGTGACACTGTACCCCTAGCTGAGGCGTCACCAGATGGATACTCGTTCCTTCATAAGTCTAGAGATTCAGGTCGAGGAGGGGGCCTTGGAATAATTCATTGTAACAAAATGCAAATCACTTCTAAAAATTTAGGCAACTTTACATCCTTTGAAGCATTCATTTTAAATATTAAAACAGATTCCAACACAATTATAGTGCTAGTCTATAGACCACCAGGGCCGTATTCATTGTTCATGTCTGAATTTAGCAACCTTTTATCTGACTTGGTTATAAATTATGATCACGTAGTACTGATGGGAGATTTTAATGTACACATTGATGTGGAAACTGACACTTTTAGCAAATGTTTTACTTATTTGTTAAATTCAGTAGGATTTTGTCAGAATGTCAAAGGTCCAACTCATAATCATAACCACACATTAAATTTAATTATAACTTACAAAGTTGAAATTCAAAATTTAATTATTACTCCATTAAATGAAGTTATTTCTGATCACTACTTAATTACATTTGATTTGGTCCTGCCCTTGCCAACACACTCCCAGATTAAAACAAAGACAGTGCGACATCTAGATTGTAATTCTGCTTCAAAATTTATAGATACTTTGAGTAAGTCGAGTGTAATTGTGGAAAACCATTTAGATCAGTTAACATCAAATGTAAACACGGAAAACAATTTAGATGAGCTAACATCACATTATAATGTGACCTTGAGAGATGCTCTGGACACAGTGGCACCCCTTAGAACAAAAGTGATCAAAGCACATAGAAACTCTCCCTGGTTTAATGAAAACACTCGAGCTCTTAAATTAGAGTGTCGAAAACTGGAACGCAGATGGAGAACAACAAAGCTACAGGTCTTTCAAATTGCATGGACAGAGAGTGTTAATAAATATAAAAAGCCCTCTTTAAAGCTCGGTCAGAATATTATTCTACATTAATAGATAGATAGATAGATAGATAGATAGATAGATAGATAGATAGATAGATAGATAGATAGATAGATAGATAGATAGATAGATAGATAGATAGATAGATAGATAGATAGATACTTTATTAATCCCAATGGGAAATTCACAATAGATAGCAATAATAAAAATCCTTGGGTACTGTTTAGAACAGTGGCTAAATTAACAAATGGAAATTCAGATCAACAGTGCAAAATACCAACAGACATTAGCAGTACAGACTTTATTAACTTCTTCAATGATAAAATTAAAAATATAAGATCCCAGATCTCTGCATCACAGTACAAACCAAATACTAGCTTAGCAGACCCTGTCTCACATTGCACTCAGCACTTTAGTCATTTTAATCCTGTAACTGAGCAGGAAGTCTTAAGTTTAATTTCTAAAATGAAGCCCACTACTTGTTCCCTAGATCCAGTGCCAACAAAACTAGTAAAAAGTGCAATGGATGTTCTTGCAGCACCTATCCTAAACATTATCAATAGTTCATTATTGCATGGCACAGTACCTGATGCACTAAAAGTGTCAGTCATTAAACCATTACTTAAAAAGTCAGACCTTGACCCACATATACTAAATAATTATAGGCCTATTTCAAATTTACCGTTTCTCTCTAAAATACTAGAAAAAGTAGTCGCCAGTCAGCTTCAGACACACCTTATGCATTACAATTTATTTGAGAAATTCCAGTCTGGTTTTCGCACTGGTCATAGTACAGAAACGGCACTAACACGGGTTGTAAATGACATTCTGATATCCTCTGATGAAGGAAACTCCACTGTAATTATGTTGTTGGACTTAAGTGCAGCGTTTGACACCATCGACCATTCTATTTTACTGCACAGGCTAGAAAATGATGTCGGGCTTACAGGCACCGTGCTCGCTTGGTTTAGTTCTTACTTATCAAATCGATTCCAATATGTACAGAAATGTGCTGACAGTACTCCATCATTATACACAGAAGTTCAATATGGTGTCCCGCAGGGCTCAGTACTGGGACCTTTACTGTTTTCACTGTACATGCTTCCACTGGGATCTATCATTAGGAAACATAATGTTAATTTTCACTCGTATGCAGATGACACCCAGTTATACCTTTCATTTAAATCAAATGAAGTTTCTCCAATGTTGTCTTTAATTAATTGTGTTAGTGAATTAAAGGAGTGGATGAATAAGAACTACTTGTCTTTAAATACAGATAAAACAGAGATGTTAATTGTTGGAGGGAATGATGCTGATCACAACAATATTTTGTCATCATTTAGCTCAGTGGGAATCCCAGTCAATTTTACTGAATCAGCCCGCAATCTAGGAGTTATCTATGACTCTAGCATGTCATTTAAAGCGCATATTACAAAGTTGTCCAAAACATGTTTCTTCCATCTTAAAAATGTTAGGAAATTAAGGTGCTTTTTAAATAAACAGGATTCTGAGAAACTAATTCATGCATTTATCTCTAGTAGGATTGACTACTGCAATGCGGTGTTCACTGGATGTTCAAACTGTTCTTTATACAGCCTCCAGTTAATCCAAAATGCGGCTGCGAGAATTATTACAAGAACAAGAAAATACGAACACATAACTCCAGTTCTTAAATCCTTACACTGGCTCCCGGTTAAGTTTAGGGCAGATTTCAAAATCCTTCTTTTAATGTATAAAGCATTAAATGGTCGAGGTCCAGCTTACTTGTCTGAACTTATCATGACTTACAAACCAGAGCGCACATTAAGATCTCAAGATGCCGGTCTGCTTATGATTCCAAGGATTAATAAAATAACAGTGGGAGGTCGAGCTTTTAGTTACAGGGCCCCTAAACTGTGGAATGGTCTGCCTGCTACTATAAGAGATGCCCCTTCGGTCTCAGCTTTTAAATCCCGGCTGAAGACTCACTACTTCAGTTTAGCATATCCTGACTAGAGCTGCTGATTAACTGTACAGACTGCATCTCTGTTGTTAGTCATTAGCACTTAAACATAAGTAACATGACAGTTAGAATTGTATACTAACCCTCACTTTTTCTGTTTTTCTTCTCGGTACTCAAATGTGGCACTTGGTGCCACGGCCCACCTGCCAAGTTGTTTTGCCTGCCTAAGGAAAAGTCGTCCCAGATGGAGGATCGCGGGAATCGTGGGAAAGAGGGGTCCTTTCATCGGATTGGCTGGCCCAGCACTGTTTCAGCCGTGGAATGGCCAAATGGGGGAGGCAGCTTGAAGGATGAGGTCTCCAGGACTCTATACAAATCCAAATCTTATTATGGGATATATCATCTACTGTTAAATTCTGCTCTGTACTTCTAAAATTTATATTTTTTATTTCTTACTATATTGAGAAATTGTTCTGTTCTGTGTACTGCATTGTATTGTATTGACCCCCTTCTTTTGACACCCACTGCACGCCCAACCTACCTGGAAAGGGGTCTTTGAACTGCCTTTCCCAAGGTTTCTTCCATTTTTCCCTACTAGGTTTTTTTGGGAGTTTTTCCTTGTCTTCTTAGAGAGTCGAGGCTGGGGGGCTGTCAAGAGGCAGGGCCTGTTAAAGCCCATTGCGGCACTTCCTGTGTGATTTTGGGCTATACAAAAATAAACTGTATTGTATTGTATTGTATTGTATATAAGGAATCCAAGTAAAACAGATGAGAATAAAATAATGATTAAGCATGAGAAGATTATGAAACAGCATTGAAAAACGATCAAAATTCACCAATTTTGTAAGTTTTCGTCTAATTTTTAGCCCACTACTAGGATATATACTCAAAGGGCTGTCTCATCTAACACTGGCTGCTACAGCTCTGTGATGTCACATTGACCTTTCAAAATATCATTGGGAGCTTGGAAAATTAAAAGTTGGTCTAAACCGGCCATAGGGTGAACTTCCAGGGAAATATTTTGTAAACAAGGACACCGGCAAACACAGCATTTTCTCTGCCAAAAACACTTTGACAAATTTCACCGATCCACACTAATTACCTTCAATCTTCTGCCTGTCACTGACAAATCATATTTATAGTGCAAGACCAGATGCTTTTCTCAACAAAATTCTAGCATAATTGTGTATGCATTTAAAGCCACAGTTTCACCTGCGAGCTTGACTGTATGGGCTAATGTTATTACAACATACAAATAAAAACACTGACTATTCAGACATTTTAAAATGATCACTCCCCAGATATTGGCCACTTTCCCCACAATCCACCAGTTTATTATAAGGATCCTTCTCTCTTTCATGAAAAATGACTAAATTAAAATATAACCATGAAAGTATTATCTCCTGAAGCAGCTGTCTTCCCAGTCCAGAGGCTCACTGAATAATAAATCTGAGATCTTTGTCGACTTCCATGGTGTCACGAACACCAGGAACATTTTGAATTCCCAAACAAAGAGACTAAGCAATCTTTTAAAAAAATGCATCCAAGGCACAGAGTTCAACATCCCTTTATCCTGTCCTTATCAGTCCATTTGCATGTACAGGAATCTGCTATGGCGCAGAGTAGACCTGCATGCCCAGAAGAGTCAGATTTGCATTTTTCTTCAGCTTGTGAAGAATTCAGTTTAATTCTCAGGCCATATGTCTTTTATGTCAAGGGATATTTGTAATTATAAGCTCTAACAATCCTTTTCCACCTCCAGGTACACCATTAAAAATTTAAACATACCCATGAGTGACTTTCCCCACTGATAAGCAGATGACATTTTCTGCAAGATCTAAAAGGCCAAAAAAAAAAAAAAATGACCTTCTGACTTTGTGCAAATAGCTATGCAAACAAAAAGTCTTGACTTTCAAAGTAACTTCCCACTCTTCAATGTCTGGAGGTTTTCTCTGATAAGTGAATGCATTCATTAAGAGGACCCAATTTGATGGGGAAAGGCTGTCAGTGCAGAAGAGCTTCAAATTAAAGGAGGTGACTGAAACCTTGACATCTCTGTAGGTTTGTCATTGTTCCAGAGGAATTAGTTCAGTTGCTGTCAAAACAGCGAGGCCTCTCGTTTGTCTACTTGACTCTGGAGTGAAGGAATCAGGTAGCAGCACTATCTCCATGCTTAAGAAAAGAATAAACAAATTGAAAATAACATTTAAGAGAAGAAGCGGACAAAGTGGACAGGTATGTAACTTATTAAGTTTCTATTTTAATTGTGGTTCAAGAGTGGAACGAGTGCTGAATTGTCTTAGACCTTTGTCTCCTTTCACTAATCCAAATTAGATGAATTAGTAACACTAATGACCCCAATCTTCAAACTAAAAAATTATTATCGTCACCATCTTTGTATCAGCCAATTTCCAGGTTTCCCAACCCACCACTCTCCACACTCCTCAGCATCATTTCGGGTATGACCAATTTTTTTTATCATAACATCCCACACCGCCTCTCTCTTGGCCTCAGCCTCTACAGCTCCATCTTGGCTCATCTCTTCACCTAGTTGTCCCCCATTTCACTCCAAATGCCAAAATGTCTTAGGCTGTTTTTAATTGTTATTTAGCTTGGAGCATCAGGAGATTAAAGGATAAGTTGAGTATTTTTCAAATCAAACTTATTTCTTCACAAACATGGTAAGTATGTATGCATTTGCCGAACAAAATTTTGTTCCAAAGTCCAGTGTTTTCTATAAATTAAAAAAAGTATCCATTCTGTACTGGTGCTTTACAATGGAAGCAATGAGGCACACACCACACACCACCGTAAAAAATAAATAAAAATTTACTGACTACGTCCTCTTTGAGTTTCCAATAAGAAAACACGCCTTCCGAGTTTCTGATGTGTGTTTGTGACAAAAAAGGGATTTGTGAATAATCATTTTACCACATATTCCTGGTACTATTTTTCTTGAGGTAAGGATACGTTTTCTTTTCACTTGGTTGAGTTATCACATAAATTCAGAAGTAAGTCAAAACAGAACCAACCACATGGCACAAAATGTTTACTGTGATTTGGTCTTTTGAGACCAAACCACTCCTGGGGTTTGAGGTTACTGTGAAAGAGTGCTGAGGTAGTGTGCACAGCTGGTTTTCTTTTAAAATGGCTGAATCTCATGATATTGGTGTGTTTTGGTTCAAAACTGACATGTATATACTATTTTACAAAGTGTGTGTGTAATCACAAGACAAATGAACACTTTTGTTTTTCCGGCTTTACCCATGCCCCGTCAATTCCGATGCAAACTGCCAGTATGGACAAGATATTTAAGATGTGCAGAAAATGCTGGACTTTGGAACACATTTTTGCATGGTAATAGCTTGACCGTGAAGAAAGTTTGACTTGAAAAATACCAAACTTAACCTTTATGGTCAGTGGTATGGGATGAACTGAGTGTATTGTTTTACCTTTAACCGTTTCAGAGAATGAAAGAACGTGGATCACTCCCCATATGTAACGCAAAAAGCACCCACTGTTGTCGCCATCATGTCTCTATTGTGCATGGGTGTGTATTTATGTGTATCTTATGTTTTATTATCATTTTTAAAGTATTATTTTTCATATTATATGTATATATATTTGTAATTTGGTGCTGCTAGTATATTGCTGGGGTTTAAATCCTTGTTTTATGTCATCTTTACTCGTTTTTCTTTTGTTTGTAATAATTTTATTTTTATTTATCTTCAGTATTCTTTGTTTTTGATTTAGTCTATGTTAATATTCCTCAATTACATTCCATGTGTTTTATAGGTGGATCCCCAAGAGGTGGGACCACCTGCCCATCACAGCAAGAAATGACACTTAATCCTATAAAGGCGAGGTCAACCCACAGTCTATTGCGGTTCATTTGAATATGCTTGGGAGTTGGTGAGTTGTTTTTTTTTTGAGATTGCTGAGCTTATTATTGTGAAATTTTGGATTTTCTGATGCCCTGTGGTGGGCTGGCGCCCTGCCCAGGGTTTGTTCCCTGCCTTGTGCCCTGTGTTAGCAGGGATTGGCTCCAGCAGACCCTCGTGACCCTGTAATTAGGATATAGCGGGTTGGATAATGGATGGATGGATTTTCTGATCTCTTTGCTCTATATTTTGAATACTCTTCGGATTTGTGACTGGGTCTGTTTTTGCTGTTGAAAGGGACAAACTAATAAAGAGGACCTAATCGTATGAACTCTTTCAGGGCTGATGTTGACTTTTGTCAAAATTCAGGGGTAGAGGACAGTAATCAGCTGTAAACTGCAACAAACCTCGCCGTTATATTTTAGTTCGACTCTCTTTCCTAGAAGAAAAGCTACATAGCTTTGCTGATTTTCTCTACTCGTGCGTGAGTAGTGAAGAGCAAACAACCTCTAAAATTGCATCGACATCTGGCGAGAAACCAAAGCGAATGTCCAAAGCAAAATACTCAGTGGACCTTTTATGTAATTTTGTTGAATAGGACTCTGACTTTTCGGACTCTGAGTTTGATGCAAGTGCTCTGGAGATGGATATCGAAAACGAAAGTGAGGTACCAGCATCATCTGATCGGTTCCCAGCTGAACGTGGTGCTGAACACTTTTGTGTAGCAGATGTGCGTACAGCAGCGTTTGCCTGGGAGGACCACCACTTATGATGACAAGAGGTACAAACCATATTGTGTCACACTGCGACTGCCACCGCTCCGCCCACCTGTTGTGCAAAGACAGCCAGGCAGCCGGCCCACCGTGTATTCCTGCTGACCATCAAGGTGTCCCAGCACAGCCACTGCCAAACATGAGACGCAAAACATGCGCCAACAGCAGCCACAGCACATAGCAACAGACGTTTTATGTTGATTTGTGTGTGAAACCATTGCTCTGTGTGCTTTTCAGAAAACCGAGTTTATTGGAAAAAATATTCAGCCCTCACAGAGTTAAGAAATGGGCTCTGTCAGCATTATAAGGACGTTCTTTAGCAGTCTTATGACATGGATTTAAAGGAATGTACTTGTTGCTTTTGTATTTATTCTTTATAGAAAGCTACTGCATGTTTGGAAGTCCGGGAACAGAAAGTGATTGGTCGTTCTGGATCCTTAATGTACTGTATTTAATTGATTATTATGGTATAAAGTAAAATTTTGAAAAGTAATAATTAAAGAAATGCTGGAATCTTATTGTGCAAGGTTAGATTATGTTGTGGACATAAAATGTGCTTTATTTGTTTTCATCTGTGAGTCTGGAAGAAACTATTGTGTAAATAAATTTTCTGAAACAACTTTTCCATTACTCTGGATTAACCAAGAATACTTTATTTTTTTCATTTAGGTTGTAGCTCATGAAGTCCTCATTTAAGTAAATCTGTGGTATTATTGACACATGACAATCAGTTAAATTTTAAGTCCTTTGTTTTAAGAAGAGATACATGTGAAATTCCTCTGATTATGGTGTTGTAGCTGTCAATGAGTGGACCAACAATGGTTTTACAGTTGAAGTTAGAAACTTATAGACTATCAGTAAATGGAAAAATGCAAACACTGTTCAGATGTATCATCACATTATTCTTTACTTGTACATGTTAGGTAGTAGCAAAAGCTGATACAAATAAGGAAAGCAATTAAATGATTAAATACATTCAAGGTTCATAACAATTGTCTCCTGAAATGTACTGAAGTTCCGTGTGCCTTGTGAGTGAAGCCCCAGGAGGCAGAGCCATCCTGACATCACTGCCACTGGATCTCCCCTCTTACTATAAAGGGCTGAGAACAAAAGAGCTCCAGTAGCAGATTATTGAATTATATTTGGAGCATTGTGAGTATTGTTTTCTTTTGAATTTACTGTTTTTTTCTGTCTTTCTTCTCTTGCTCTTGGATTTTGCTTTCAGATTGTTTTTGAGACTTGTTTATTTAGGATTGCCTTTTAGGCAACTCCATTTTTCTCTTTTGGGGAATATTTCTGTTTATATTCTGTAAAATAAATCATAATTTATAAAGATTCTTTGTTTGCCCTTTTGTTCACAAGCTAGAAGTTTATGATCACCCTACTCGCTGTGGATATTTTTCCTTTATTTTGGGACTTTTCTAATTATTTGATCAGTGCTCCTTGTTTAGGGGCTATTAGGCCAGAAGCCAGCAGTTAGTATTGAGGAGGAGTAGTAGGGTTTAGGGTGAATCACCTTGAGTAGGCTGCTGATGTACTTGGCCTGCCTTCATGGACTGTTTGGGAGGCCTCACACCCATCTGACCATGTCTGAGACTCCTTCTTATAACAGCATGTTTATCCACATGAACCAATTTTGTTGAAGAAATTTGTAGAGAAAATTCCAGATTTTGAAATTTCATAAATTCTAATTTAGTGGCATTGGAGAATTTTCAAATCATCTATCATAAAACAGATAAACATTCTGTGTGATTTCAGTTACGGATTAATTCACTATTTCAAATTTATATAAATATACAAGCATATAAGTATAAATTGAACATTTTGTAATTTTACTCATCCGATAGCTACTCCTAGCAATAAAAACATATCCCCTGTAGAAGTTATTAAAACACTAACAGAGTCACTGCATCAGCAGATTGCATGAACTTCAATAACACCAGCTCACTTCTCCTGGTGCTTGCAGCCTTAAGATTCACTTAAGTGATCTTTGTTATCATAAAAGAAAAAAACACAGGCATGGAAAGGAAAAAAAGGCATTTAAATTATCTAGAAATTAATAAAAGAGGAAAGCAGCTCTCTAAGCATGGCTTTGTAAGCCATTGTGCACAGAGCTTAATTTGTAAATGTTGAGGAGCGGAAACTCATAGTATCAGCTCGGAGATGGAATGGGGGCAGTTTGTGCAGCTCAGTACAGTGTTGTTAGTGTTAAATCAAGTCATCCATCCATCCATTTTCCAACCCGCTGAATCCGAACACAGGGTCACGGGGGTCTGCTGGAGCCAATCCCAGCCAACACAGGGCACAAGGCAGGAACCAATCCCGGGCAGGGTGCCAACCCACTGCAGGAATCGTCATTGGTCTAATAAATACATGTTTATGCATATTCTCATATTCATAAATTTGCATCTCACTTGGATATCTTGTAATCTTAACTTGTTCCACTGTCCTCACCCTATGAAGTTCACTCCTACAGGAGCTCATCTGATGCACCTTCATTTCCATTTCCTCGCTGCTTTTATCTCTCAACTTCCATGTCAGCATCGACTCCCAATGTGTCAGAATCAGCTGTTTTATTTTAGCTACACTGACCTGATTGGATGAGTTATTTTTTACTTGAGCTGTGTCCAGTGTTTTTGCTTCACTTTTATCTTTTCACATCAGCCAATCACAAAACAGACGTAACATTAACTAGGTGAATTTTTAAAAAGTTTTAACAAATTTTACAATAAATTTTATAAAAAGTTGAAAACAAATATTTGATGTCGATTGTGGAGCATTAAAAGGTCCTTGAACACAGAGGGCTCAAAATCAGAGGTACCAAATTAAGTGTTGGTGATGCACATGATAAATAAACATCTTCAGTAATTCCATTACACTAAAAGCAATCTCATAGCTGCATTATCTGTACATTATAATGATTCCATATTTCTCTGACACTAGTTACTTTAAGCAAAGTGCCACAATGACCTCCTATTCATTGCCGTTTGTTGCAGACAAAAATTTTATGATGAATATGAAGACATACTGTATTACTTGACACCACAAAGGAAAAATTATCTACTGGAAAGTCAAATAATTGATCATCTATTTCCAGGTAAGCCAGATGTGTGAAGATACTTATTTCTTGACAAATAGCACATTGTTTATGACACTAAAAAAATGTACAGCCCTGTTGTTCACTTTAATTGTAATTAATTTTCACATATTTTGTATGATTTTTAATGTGTCATCATGTTTAATGTCACCCTAACAGAATGTCTGATGGTCAGTGAAAATCCAGATTCACACCATCTGTCCAAAACTACATATAATAACAAATTGCATTCTGAAATTTTTGAATAATACAGAAATAAAAGTGAATACTTACAGAGAAAGGAAAAGAATAGTTTGGAAATAAAGTTTGGTAGTTTATGGTGGAAGGCTATGTATGCTTGCGGTGGTAAAGAAGAAAAGCTTAAAAAATACAGTAACATAGGAAAGGGGCAAAGGATAAGGGCAGAACAGAGGCTGCTTTTCTGAGCTAAGAGTTCTAAGGATTTAAAAAATGCTCTGGAGGAAGGAAGTGGATGAGAAAAAGCATAGAACAAGGTATACTGTAAGAGAAAAACTCAGATTCACGTTCAAAAAGTACTTGTCTATTTACAGTTGAAGAGGAGTGGACAGTGAATGAGTTTAAGAAATCAAATCATGAACACTAGAGAAGCAACGGGAAATAAGGGAAGGGAGGCCACAAGACATTTTAACAAAATTATTTTAAAATCTGAAAGGGGTGTCATTTATTTAGGTACAAACGACTCAGTCTTACAAAAGGAATTATTTAACTACCTTTTAAACATGTAAATAATATAAAAAATATTTGTTTTGTGGAACTATAATTATTATAATATGTTACAGCACAAAGTATAGATTTTTGAAGTGTAAGACTTCACACAGGCAGGAGATGCTAATCTCATATGGCATTGTCATCCTACATGGAGGCTGATGGAGAATGATTGCTAAGTTCACAGCGTCTGTATTTGCACACCTTGAAATATGTCACTTCTATATTATTTTTACACTCAGTACAAATTTACAAACGGCAGTTTTATTAATCCTTTATTAATATTGCAGGAGCAGGCTGGGTCACTCTTTCTTAAGTGGGTCAGTTTGGTGTTATGGAATTGAACAGTTTTCATTTTGGTGCACAATTTGAGCATGGCCCTGTTGTTGTTGGTACGGATACAACACAAACTTTAAAATTATGAACGATGCAGGGCTCTAGTCTGAAGGTTCTAAAAGAATTAAGCAAGAAGCAACACACTCAGGAAAGTTCAGGAAGCTACATCTGATAGTTTTAAGCAAAAGAAATAAGAACATTTTAACGGTATTTTGTGTTGATCAGAGGGTATTAGCCCCAGAGTTAGAGGTGTCCACCAATTGGATGCTAATTGTGATGTCCTTGAAGTGATAGGTAAGAACAGAACATGCCCACATGGATGGAGGAATGACTTCCTGTCTCAGCTTCCCCACCTAGACTGATAGTTGTTTTACTGTTTTGTGCATGAGGTGTAGGTTTACCCATATTGTCATGTTACTCATTCTGAATAATAAATATGTGTAAAGTAATGTATGCTGTATCTGCCTTCATGTTGGGCTGAGTGGAGTGAATGCTAGGGTGGGGATTAAAAACAATGCCATGTATTTGATTTTCACTTCTCTTTCTAGTGTAAATGTAAAAGAGATCAGCATTCCTGTTTATGGAAGCAGACCATGACAATATAAATCCTTAATATTGGAATTAGGCTGAAGTCTTGTAATGTGAAAAGAAATTCAATTGATCAATCTTTCCTTTATTTAGTTGCTTCCATACCAAAGTGAACATGATTACAACAAATCAGAACTCAATACAGCAAGATTATAAGGTAGATAGTAGTGGAAGTAAAAAAGAAACCTAATAATCACAATTGAAGATTAAACAAATCAGAATTTAAGTTTGGAAAATGGTCTTTGAAGCAGACTGAAATGTAGCAGACAGCCCTATAATTGTCGCAGCGCCTTGTCATGAAAGAGATGACAGGCACAGAGAAGAAAAAACAAACGTTACATGCTGTCAGATTGTGAATCTAACGCCGAAGTCTGAAATCTCTGCAAATGCCAAGTCTGTCCTGTATAAGAATGATTATAGAGCTGCAGCACAAAGATGTAGAGGAGTGCATCTGGTGTTTACCACCAGCAGATAATAGCTGTTTTGCCAGGACCGAGTTGCTAGAAGTTTTTAGATATTCATGTCCTAATTCGAAAAGGCAAGCTGACAGCAAAGAAACAGCCAAAGATCCGGCAGAAACATTATGAAATGAATCTCAGTGTTGTCAGGAAACAAATTCAATTTGAGCACATATGAAAATTTTAAAGGGACAACTTTCAGAGCAAAAAAAGTCATATTAGAAGAAAAGCTGCTGTGGACCATGTACAGCTTATAAAATGGACTGGAAGGAATGATGGTGTAGAGAGAAGAAACATAATGCAGACGAGACTAAACAGGGATGATGAGCAATTGTGGCACCATTACAGAAAAACATTCTGAGATTTACAACTGGACTGGAATGAGATAGATAGATAGATAGATAGATAGATAGATAGATAGATAGATAGATAGATAGATAGATAGATAGATAGATAGATAGATAGATAGATAGATAGATAGATAGATAGATAGATAGATTTTATAAAATAAAGTTTAAGATAGAAAACACAAGCATAGACAAATGGATCAAGACACAATCAGTCCCATATAATTAATCTAGACTATTTAGTTTAGTTTCAGAAATACAGAACAACCTCCAGTTCCCAAAAATTTCCATTTTTAAAATGTTTACATTGAAACAAATTGAAATACACATGTGTATTTTGGTTTATTATGTTGACTACCTCAATTACTAAGGCATGATTTCTTCTTCAGATGCTTGCAAGTCCAAGGAGATGGTTGCGGATTTCAGGATCGTACAAGGAAGACCACACTCCCATCTACATCAGAGGAGATGCAGTTGAAAGGATGAGCTGCTTTAAATTGTGTAGATTGACCATCACCGATTAAATAAAATGGACCGAAAACATTTTAGCACTTGTTAAGAAGGTCCTAAGATGTCCGAAGAAAGCCCAGATTTCATCATCGGATCTCATAAACCTCTACAGGTATACATTTTCCTGTTAAAGAACCTACTCAGCTCAAGAGCATAAATGCATGAAAACTGTAAAACACTGAGCTGAAATCTGTTGAGGGCATATACTGTACATGTGTACCTTTTTCTGCCTTACAAAGAAAATCATACTATTAAGTAGTGTTCAGGTCTGTGAGACCCATTTTCATTGTTTACTAAAAAAAGACACAAGAAATCATTTTCAAAACCAAGATCTAATATTATTGGCTCATTTTTTTTGAGGAAAGTATAAAGGCAGTGTTTCCCAACCCGGCTTCTGCAGGGATATGTCAGGGGGTCTACAGTAAAATGGGGAAAAAAATCATATGATGTTGTTATTTAAAAAGTTGAATTTTAATAATATCATCGTCACTTCATTAGTGTGCTTGCCAATTACGCGTATTGATAAACATGTTTTTCAAATGCTACTCAAAGGTTACCATAGACATACACACATTGTACTGTGGTACTAAAGCAGTTCACAGCAAGCTGGACATAGTGCATTGAATGCTAAAACATACATAATGATGGACCATTGTTTAAAAGAAGGAAACATTCCGATGAAAACCCATCTTATAATTTTGCTTTAAATTTGCCAAATGAGTCATATTCCAAAGCAAAATTGAAATCTAGAAAGTATGATATACAGAGTTCAGATTTCTGCTGGCTAAGAGAATAGACAGACATGATTACCGCAAATTCGTTTTTTGTCAGGAAATTCCATCAAATGAATGTCTAAAGCCATCAAAATTAAAGAGATGTCTAGAACAAAAGCATCAAATCTGACTTTGGGAGGGAAAGCTAAATGAAGGAAATACATTAATGTTCTAATGTTCTAGGAGCTTGAAACTTTCATTTTGCCTGCAAACATAGTCCTGCCCATAATATTGTCACATCTGAGGCCTGAAGGAATACTTCAGTGACTATTTGCAAGAGCTGGACAATTGTCACGATTCAGAAAACTGTTTGAGACCAGAACAGAAGAGGATTTTCTTTACTTGAGATCACAAGAGGAATTAAAACAGCTAATGATGAAAGTTTAAAAATGCAATCCTACACCATATTTTTGGAGCAATCTCAGAAAGGAATACTCAATGTTGAGCAAAAAAAAAATCTGATGCCTCTTACCATTACCATACCTGTGTGAAGCAGGTTTTTCTTCATTGAAGGTACTGAAAACCAAAAACAGAGCATGTCTAAATGTCAAAATGATCTGAGATTGTCCCTAAGCCAGTTGCAGCACACAGTGGACAAACTACACAAGAACATCCAAGCCCATGCACTTAACACATAAGAGGTCTGTAGAGCAGTTTATTATAGATATATGGGATATGTCATTTTGTTTTGGATGGTGATAGGTATGGGGTCCTCAATCCATCCAACCTTTAACAATGCATTTCTATTTTACAAATAACCCCTAATCCCATTATAATTTCTTTTCAAAATGGAATTGGAGAGGAACACAACAAATAAATAGCTCTGTGTTTGTAGCTCTTTTCTAAAAACCAGTATGGTCTGATTGCCTTACAAATCATTTTAGAAGAGAGAGAAGCCAAAGTGGAAGGAGCTCCCACTTTGGAAAATGAAGAATTTTCTGAAAACAAATGTGCTTCTGTCAATTCAGAGTCTCACAGTGAGGTCGGGAGCATGCACTGATAGCAAGTTGCCGCACCGACCACATTATGAACCACCTGGACTGGGACTGGGAAGTTTGAAGTAAAGGGTAGGATTGACGACCAGACAGGTGGAGAAATATGAATATCAAAAAATGTTCAAATTAAATTATATTCTTTGCCAGTGATTGGAGCCCTCCGGCCTTGCTACCAACATGGAAAACAAGGGTCACTGTTTTATGGGTAGAAAATGCTAAGAGAAAAGAGTAAGAATCTATGCTGACTGCTGATGTGGACTCTTTTGTAATAAGTATACAGTGATCCCTCGCTATATCGCACTTCGTCTTTCGCGGCTTCACTCCATCACGGATTTTGAATGTAAGCATATGTGAATATATATCGCAGATTTTTCACTGCTTCGCGGATGTCTGCGGTCTACAGTACATGTGCTTCCTCAGTTGATTTGCCCATTTGAATTCAAATAAGGGACGCATTTGAATTCAAACAAGGGACGCTATTGGTGGATGGCTGAGAAGCTACCCAATCAGAGCACGCAGTTAAGTTCCTGTGTGCTGCTGATTGGCCTTAGCAACGGACTGCTGCATTAACCAGGAAGTCTCATCTCACTCATTCAGAATTAATGCACGTTACTGCTAATGCTTCAGGATTGCAGAAAAGGTAAAAGTTTTGGATATGTTGAAGGAAGGAAACAGCTACACCGCTGCAGGACACAATTACAGCATCAATGAGTCCACGATTCTTTTTATTTAAAAAGGAGGAAAAGCATATAAGATCTACGGCCGCAGTGTCCTTTAATCAGGGCGCAAAACGAGTTGCAAGTGGACGTGATAAGGCAGCAGTCTGGATGGAATCTGCTTTAAGGATTTGGATTGAAGAGTGCTAGAAGAAGAACAACGGCAGTGCTAAACAGTCGCCTGAACAGGCTCCTTTAGAAGAGCTGTAACGCTATCCTTTGTTGTGCAGTAAAATTAAACTCATCGTTATCAGACAAGTCGTCGTGTCATTGTTGGTGAGTAACCATAATTAATTATTTACGTACAGTACTTATTATATGTACATAGTTTAGTGTCGCTGTACACACATTTTACTGTATACAATTTTTCTTGCATTGTACGTATTTATTGCTGGTGGCCTGTCTGTCGTAATGGCTGTAACGTATGTGATATTGGAGACGCTCGATATCTTTAAAATAATATTTAGGTTTTACTGTATGTAAACTGTGTTTACATACATAATTTCAACGAATCTTACCTAATATCTACGAGAATACAAAGGGTTTATGCTGTATAACTGTGCGTGAAATGTTTATAATAGTGTGGGAGAGTTTATAAGGGCTTAAAATATATAAAAATAACCATATAAACATATGGTTTCTACTTCGCGGATTTTCTTATTTCGCGGGTGGCTCTGGAACGCAACCCCCGCGATGGAGGAGGGATTACTGTACAGTGGAACCTCGGTTTGTGAGCATAATTTGTTCCGGAAACGTTCTCGTAGTCCAAAGCACTCGTATATCAAAGTGAATTTCCCCATAAGAAATAATGGAAACTCAGGTGATTTGTTCCACAACCCAAAACTATTCATATAAAAATGATTAATACAAAATATAAAGTAAAAATACAAAAAACAAATTTACCTGCACTTTACCTTTGAAAAGAATCATGGCTGGTGTGAGTGAGTTTCTAAACTCTTGTGGGATTGCACCCTAACGGGACGACACGTGGAAGAGCGTCCCAAAGCAATCGCAGTCTCGCAGCGCTGTAGCAGTTCACCGTAAAAGCAAATCCGTAAAGATCGCGGACATGCTATAAGCGCCTGCCGTCGATGGGTGATACAAGGAACAAGGAACATTATAAATGTGCAGGGCCCTGCCTGACTGCTGTGTCTGTGTATAAATAACCGCATTGTTGCTGTTTCAAGCTGAATAAAGCTGGTGTTGCTAAAGTACTGAGACTCAGCTTCGTGTTTTAGGGTGCAAGACGGGGACTCGCATGTCACAGCACACACACACACGAGCGCGCGCGTGCACACACACACATACACACATATACACACACACGAGCGACTGAGCACACACAAATACACACACACGCGAGCGAGCACACACACATACACACACGCAAGCGCACACACAGTCACAATGCTAATACTGTAGTAAACAGTATACGCTTGTACGGATGTTGACTATATGAGTGAGGCATGCAGACTCAGACGGAGAATAGGAGACGATTGCCCACAATCCCGCAGTGAGAGAGAAAGAGAAGAACCATCAGCTCAGTTGTGATCACATGACGCTCAGCAGACAAAGCGTATACATACTACTCGTACTGCAAGACCTCGCTCGTTTATCAAGTCAAAATTTATTAAAAACTTTTGCTCGTCTTGCAAAACACTCATAAACCAAGTTACTCGCAAACCAAGGTTCCACTGTACTTGGCATTTACAAATGTTTGAATTGTCACAGATGTTTGTGAGGATGGTTGTAAATTTTTAAACTATTTCTATCAAAAAAAAGTACTTTGTTTAACACTTTATGTGCCGAAATGATTTAAGTGTTTTGTTTTACCTTTCTCGAATATATACTAATATAAATATTGCAGCCATTTTCTGCCACAGAACAGTGCAGCTTTCTTATCTCTCTATTATGAAAAAAAATCTTTGGGAGGGAGACTAGGGAGACAAGATGTGATCTTCTCGGAAGACAATTTGAGGTCACGCGAGAGACACTATAACTTGCTCCCAGCTCTTAAAACAATGACAAGCGACAAGCAAAACATGCAGCACGCCAGCAGCAGAAATCCAGCAATTGATTTAACCGCTTCTCCTTGCGTGCGATCAGCTACAGCCCCCCCCCCCCCCCCTTCACAACGTGAGCTGAAGAGACGTGAAGTGGCAAAAGGACAGCTGCTGCACAGGATTTAAAATGATCGACGGGCAGCGCAACAGCAGCAGAAAGACAGCAGTTGATCCAACGGCATCTCCTTAGCATGTGAAAACAAAAGGATTCTAATGCCACTTGGCGAAGCTTTAGTGGTCATAGTACTGAAAAAATGTGTGGAAAATCTATTGTCTTGAAATCAAATTGATGGAAATATAATACATTTTCAATAATGTATGGGAGAAGTCAAGTGATTAACTTCTTAAGAACAATTGAAAAGGCAAGCAAAATGTTAGGTTATATCATAAAATCATGAAGTGAAGTTATGCTCAAACTACAGTATATAATGCACTAACACATCTGCAGTATTATGTTCAGTTCTACTACAAAAAAGAAATAACAGCACTTGAAGTTGTGCATAGGACAGTAAGCAATTGCATCCCAGGACTTAAAGACACATCCTACTGTGACAAACTCCAAGAATTAAACCTGTTTAGTCCTTGATGAGAGGAGACTGTGTGGGGACCTAATCTGTATATTTAAAATCTTTACAGACATTGATAAAGTAGATCTCGAAACATTCTTTCAGCTTAAGGGTAAATCACATACTTGAAGACGTCAGTAGAAATCAAGGGGAAGTGCATTTAAGACTGAAGCCAGTAAGTACTTCTTTACTCAATGAGATGTGGCGGTCTATAACAAACTACCAAGAAATGGAGTTGAAGCAGCAACCTTGACAACCTTTACAAAGAATCTGGATCAGATATTGGGGCATCTTAGCTATCAGCAAAACAGACTGGCTTGATGGACTGAATGGTCTTCTCACATTTGTTAAATTTCTCATGTTCTCATGTTCTTATTTTTAAAAGCAAAAAAGAAAATTAAGGGTAATGTAGGAGGCGAAGGGGGAAAGAATGTGTCTGTAATTTTGAAGGAGTGTTGCTTCCTCTTAGGTAGAATATTTTGGGTTTAGTTTCAATGCCTAGTTAATGTTTGTGTGGAGTTTATACATTATCTCCCCATCAGTACTACATTTTTATTCCAATATCCTCAACATCATGGATGTAAATGATAACCTAAGATTCTAACTTGGTCCTGTGTGAGGATGACTGTAAGTATGTAAAAGTAGACTCTGTGTTCCACCCAGGATTGACTCCTTCCTTTCACATGAGCCTCGGAGGTTGACTTGATTGGATATCGTGAAAGCCTAGATAAAGCTTAGGACTGAAACAATAAACCTTCAATTAAAATTGCAACATTGGGTTTCTTTTAATGTTTCAAAACCAAGAACAAAAATTCTAAATTTACCTCTGATAGCAAAATAAAAAAGAATAAATAAATGTAACACCATGTTGGAAGGACGAGGCTGCTATTCCCAGGCATTTCAATGTGGATTATTAAAGAATGGGGGTGCTGTAGTCCTACTAGACATGTAAGGATCCATTATGTAAAATACTGTGGCTATTAAAAGTATTCACCACCTTGGAAGTTCTCACATTTTATTGCTTTACAATGTTGAATCACAGTGGATTTAATTTTTTTGACACTTACCAACAGAAAAAGACTCATTAAGATCAAAATGAAAACAGATCTCTGCAAAATGGTGTAAATTAATGACAAATATAAAACATAAAATAATTAATTTCACTCACATCATGTCAGAAATTAGTAGATGACCACCTTAAGTCTGTGTACCAGCTTTGCCCATCTCGACAGTGCCATTTTTCCTCCTTCTCCTTTTGTCAGGCTTTATCAGGTTGCATGTTGATCGAGAGTGAACAGCCCTTTTCAAATCCAACCACAAATTCTCAATTGGATTGATATCTGGGGCCTCATGTATAAAAACGGTGTGTACGCACAAGAATGTTGCGTACTCCCGTTTCCACGCTTAAATCGTGATGTATAAAACCTAAACTTGGCGTAAAGCCACGCACATCCTTGGCATACACAAGTTCTCCACTCAGTTTTGCAAACTGGCAGCACCCAGCATCAAACCAGTGCTTTTGTTCCAGTGTGGTTTCCCTTTGTTTTTTAGATCCACATGCCTGACGCGGCTTTATCATATACACTGAAATTAACTGCATATTGTTTATTAGTTTGAGGCATCTGATTGTAATTAACCTGTAACAATATATTGGTCCACAAGATGTCCAAACTATTCCAAATACCATAGCTGCTTTAGCGTTGTTACTCTCACTACACCTTCTTCTTCTTCTTTCAGCTGCTCCTGTTAGGGGTTGCCACAGCGGATCATCTTTTTCCATATTGCTGTCACTGCAACACTCAGAGTATTTATATCACTGTATCTGAGTGTGGAATCACAGCTCTACAGCAGCTGATCGGAAAGAGAATTATCGGTATACAGCATCAAGTACACGCTGCCTCAGCCATGCACACTGTCTATTAAACTGGTCTCATACGGCAAACACTTCAGAGCCTTTCCTATACGGACCTCGCGGTTCAGAAACAGTTTCATCCCAAGAACTATAAACGCACTCAATCAGTCCATTGTAGATCTGTTTGTACTTATTAGTACAATTACCTCATTGTAAACTTGCGATACCACTGAGCCACTTTATAAAGCGCGTATTTACATATGATGATGATATCATTTTTAAGATGAAATGCAGCAAAATATGTTTATTACATTATACAGATAAAATGTTAATATCTTTTAAATAATCTACATTGTTAATGATTAAACATGTGAGGACACAGTGACGCAGCGCTAGCAAGGAGCTGACGCTCCGTTAATGGATTGTTCCTGCCTTGCGCTGTATTCTTGCTGGGGCTGGCGTGACACTGGAAGGATAGATAGATAGATAGAATAATTAAACATGTATTATGAAGATATTTCAACGTTCCTTAAAAGTTTTGAAGAATCAGAGTTCTAAGCTTACCGATGGCTTAACATCTATTACAGAGCTGATTGTGTGGTGATTGGTTACTTGCAGAAAGAAAAGGAAGGACAGAAATTAGGGGTTAGTATGTTTGAAAGAGACAGTACTGCTGCAATAAATTATTTAATTGAAGGTCGCACATGGTGCAGCAAGCATCTTGCAGGAGGCAGGAACAATCTAGTATACATCTCAAGATTTAAATTATTCAGAGAGCTGTAATATCACGAATGTAATGGATTCTGTGTCCTGTCGGAGGAAGAGAAAGTCCATTTAAGTAGCACGTAGTGATTCACACACATAGAGCACATAGAAGAACAAATACAATACAAAGCATTTAACGTGCTGCTTTAGTACTTTAGAAACTAGTAAATTAAATGATTTAAAGATGAAGTTTATGATGTTCTACTTTAATGACAAAATAAACTATGTGATTAAAGTGGAAATTTCGAGATTAAAGTTGACATTTCAAGCTTTTTTTCTCACTGTGTCCCTATTTTTTTTTCTTTTCTCTGTACCCTTATAAGCTTTCATATGCCACTCAGATGGTGGGCTGCGACTCGCCTTTTCACGACGACTTTGATATCTGACAACTTCTTTTTTATTTCAAACACTGTGCGACTTTGTGAACTTGAGCTTTCGAGTTTCTCCGATACTCTATGTTACTCGATCAGCTTCCATTTGTTGTTTATACCACTGTTTAAACCAACAAATAGTGCACTTTTCCTTGCCTCCACTTGGTATTCGCTGAAATTCTTCTATTTTCCCCCATGCTTTTGCCATTGCCTTTTCACAGAACGCAGAGCTTAAAGGCTATTTATATTGATTTGCAGATTCAAAAAAGTGTAATTCTGGGAGGAGTTTGGGAGTGGCAGCAGGCACATGCACATGCGTTACTTTTCACACTGACCGCAATTTATGGAGCGGAAGAACGTTGAAGTTGGCAAACACACAGATTTATGCATATTTATTTTTTTGTGCATACGCACATTTCCGCTTTTGTCCTTACATCATGTTTTATTGTGAATTCTATACACTGCGTTATGCATGAGGTCCCTGGACTCTGGCTTGGCCACTCAGGGACATTAACATTGTTGTTTAGAAGCCATTCCTGTGTAGCTTTGGCTTTATGCTTGGGGTTATTGTCTTGCTGTGGCTCCCAATGTATTTCTTGCAAACTGAATCAGTTTTTTCCTCTAGGATTCCCCCATATTTTACAGTGTTCATTTTCCACTCTACCTTCACAAGCCCTTCCAGGGCCTGTCTGATGCTGCCCCATATACACAGTTGGGATGGTGTGTGTATTGTTTTTTTTTTCAATTAATGGCAGTGTTTAGCTTACACCAAATATGGCATCTAGTCTGATGATCAAAAAGTTCAATTTTGGTCATGTCAGACCTTTGAACCTTCTTCTAGCTCTCTTCAGGTGTTATGTCCATTTTTTCTCTTTGCCACTCTCCCAGAAAGGTGTGACTGGTGAAGCACACAGGCAACAGTTGTGGGATGCACAGTCTTTCCACTCTCAGCCACTGTACTAGTCATCTTCAGTTGATATAGATGGCTTGTTCTAGGTAGATTTACAGGTCGTGCCATGCTCTTTCCATCCCTTGTAACCGGACTCCAAGGAATATTCAGTGACTTGGTGTTTTGTCTAACAAGGTGCAAAACAATGGTTACCACAAAATCCTGCCGGACTACGCCAATTGTTTTGTCTTTGTAGAGTAATATATATATTGCTCTACTTTCCCCTGTTGTATTATTAATATGTAGCCTTAGAATGCCTAATCTCACAGACTTACCACTGTTTATAAGGTATTATTGTATATAACTTATTCCCACCTTCCCTTCTATATCTATAACCTCAGGCAATTAGATGTAGTAAAAAGACAAGCAGAAGTTAAGTTACACATAAAATAATGTATTATTGATAATATTCATAAATAATAACAAAATGCAAAGTATATTTGAATATTGGCAACCATACAACCCGATTAAATGGTGATATGTAGTTCAGGCGGCACACAGACTTGTAGTTACTTAAATGTCTCTAGTTAAGGCATCATTGGTACTCAGCTTTCAGCCACATGTCTGTTCAAAATGGCTGCTGAGCTGTGCTCTTCATTGTGTGGTCTTCATCATCATGTTAGCAAGAGAGATGCTTCTTTCAGATGTTGGTTAGTAAGAGAGATTGTGAGGTTAAACACATACATTTATAGATGTTCTGTCCAACCCCGAGAGCCAATAGGACATCATGGTACTTAAAGGCCTCTGAGACAAGTCAATTCCAAACAGCCATACCTCAGACCAATGGCGTGAATACTAATGTGATTGGTTATTTTGTATTGTTGTGTTGAACTAATTAGATGACTTCTAAATCCAATTGGCTCCATATGTCTTTAAGTCTTTCTTGCGTGGGTAGAAATGAATTAAACAAAGAAACACTACCCAAACCGGTTTAAGGCACATCTTCCCCCAAATCCTGTCGTAAAATTCAAAGAGGCTCAGCCGTAAAAAGGGTGGCAAACACGAATGCCTCTCACCAAAGTAACACTAAATTACATTGCCTTGCCTAAAAATGAAATAAAGACATATAAAACATTTATCAAGTTATATGTAAAATCTCACATCACAACACTTGGATATTTTCTTGGCTCCATCATATGTCATATTAAAGGGGTGAATACTAATGTGATTGGTTATTTTGTATTGTTGTGTTGAACTAATTAGATGACTTCTAAATCCAATTGGCTGCACCAGTGATGGTGTATGATTCAGTGATGAAATGTAAATGTAAATTTATGGGTGTCATATTAAAGGTGTGAATATTAATGTGATTGGTTATTTTATGTTTTTGTGGATATTTTCTTGTCTCCATCCCCTGACTTGTGCTTTTCAAGCACCTTTCATGGAGTTGCTTGGTCTGTTCTTTTGTTTTTGTTATGTAGGTTATGCCATCATACTGACTCACAACAAGCTGGCACTACCACATACTGGGGCATTTCTAACGAATTAGATGACTTCTAAAGCCAATTGGCTGCACCAGTGATGGTGTATGATTCAGTGATGAAATGTAAATGTAAATTTACGGGTGTCATATTAAAGGTGTGAATATTAATGTGATTGGTTATTTTATGTTTTTGTGGATATTTTCTTGTCTCCATCCCCTGACTTGTGCTTTTCAAGCACCTTTCATGGAGTTGCTTGGTCTGTTCTTTTGTTTTTGTTGTGTAGGTTATGCCATCATACTGACTCACAACAAGCTGGCACTACCACATACTGGGGCATTTCTAACGAATTAGATGACTTCTAAAGCCAATTGGCTGCACCAGTGATGGTGTATAATTCAGTGATGAAATGTAAATGTGAATTTATGGGTGTCATATTAAAGGTGTGAATATTAATGTGATTGGTTATGTTATGTTGTTGTGGGTATTTTCGTGTCTCCATCCCCTGACTTGTGCTTTTCAATGTTCTTTTCATGGAGTTGCTTGGACTGTTCTTCTGTCTTCACTGTATAGGGTTGGCCACCATACTGAGCACAAGTTGACTTTTCTACATACAGGGGCATTTAGACTGCGATCAATTGAAGCTCCAGAGAGATGATCTCCATTAAACTAATCTGCAACCTCTAAGATTAGCAGCAGCAGCGATGATTAAGGGTGTCATATTAAAGGGGGCGAATATTTATTCAATCAATTATTTTGTGTCTGTAATTAATTTAGACCACTTTGTTTTCACTTTGACATTAATGTGCCTTTTTCTGTTGGTCAGTGTCAAAAATGTCAAATTAAGTCCACTGTGATTCAATGTTTATAGTAATAATACTGTATGTGAAAATGTACTGTACAAGAGGATGAATGTACTGGTTGCTTCCAAATTTAAATATGAAAATCTTAGTGCATTATTGGATTTTTTAGTCAATGAAATTGCACTTCACCATGCACTAAGTTTAGGTCTTGGAAGTGTGTCATGCATCTCATGCATCATTTCCATTCTCACCATGTTTCTTGCATTCACAAGCTTTTTATTTCTGGAGTATTGAATGAAGAGCATTCAGTTAGCTGAGACACCCCTGGCTGACCAAGTGTGCACTCTTATGGAAGTTGAACAAGTATGGCTTTCCAACAGGGAGCCCTATTAAGACTCTTTGAAAAATACAAATAAATGTTAACAAAGCAGAGCCCCCTACTGCTTGGGCATAATGTATCTAAAGGGCTCTGTCGACCTGAAATTAAAAGGGCTTAGCAGGAGTCAGCATTCTAATTAGTATGTATGTATATTCACACATTTGTGTGTTAAACAAACACCCCAGGAGTAAGGATTATCTTTGAAGAGAGCAGGCATACAAAAATAAATAACTAAACTGACAAAAAGCCACAGCCTTCAAAAAGTGAAAACTTGAAAAAGCAGATTGTATCGATTTAGAATATTTTACGGAATAGGAAATTACACTTAAAGCTTCATGGAAGATGAAACTTGTTTAAATGAGATACACACTGCCATTTGACAAGGCCACAGAATGGCTCAAAGACAAAAGCATGGACAACCAAATATGGATTGTGGGATTGTGTAATAGGAATTGAATCTGTGATGACAGCTGTTGAGAGCAACGTGTCCACCCCAAGAGATTCAGTCGCCCCAAAACCAGGTAGGAAAAAAGTCTTATGGTTTTGCTCCCTGTAGCAGCGCTGTGGAGATTAATATTGAATATTTTGATAATTGTTTGTAAATTGTCATTTAAGAATTAGAGTGACTTAAAGAAAGAAGCAGCTTTCTTTAAGTAAGCAAAGTTAATTTCTTTCACCTCCCCACAACCCCTATGCTTTAGGAATGCCATTACCTTTTGTTAAGTTTTATTGTAAAGCATTGGAGCACACCTCAAACTAGTTTGGCAGGGGTAGCTTTCTTAAATTATGGGTCAAGTTGTGGGTTGTCACCTTTTAAATCATGCTGGGTCTTGATTCACGATTGTCTTTAATGGGAAAAGATTGCAAAAGGTTTTGGGTCACTGTGGGCAGTTTAAGAAATTAGTATTGTTCCACTATGACTATTGTTGACAATTCTCCAACATGGACGATGATTGTTGGCTGCGATTCTACAAGGGGGATCCTCCCTTGCTCTATGACTGTCGACAGCGATTCTCTTAACTATCATCATCGACTGAGACGCAAAGAACCTATGAAGAGCAAGATTTGGTCACTAGGAAAGAAAGTTTAATAAATACTGGTATAGACTTATATATTACCATGCAATTTATTGTTTGTACAGCCCAAAATCAGTCAGGAAGTGCCACAATGGGCTTTGACAGGTCCTGCTATTGATAGCCACCCAGCCTTGACTGCCTAAGAAGACAAGAAAAAAGTCCCAAAAAAAACATTGGAAGGAAAAAATTGGAAGGAATCTTGGGAAAGGCAATTCAGAAAGAGACCCCTTTCTAGGTAGGTTGAGTGTACAATTGGTGTCAAAAAATATAATTCACATTACAAAAGTAATAGAACAAACTGAAAATCAAAATGCAAGAATACATTATATATATATATATATATATATATATATATAGTAAGGGACGGTCAGAACACCAAAAGGCGGAAGGATGGAGTAAGACGGCTGCTTTAGTGCACTGCCTCCCCCAAAACGCTAGGTGGCAGCTCCACTGGTTTACAGCAGTGCCCCGGATTCCCACAGGACACCATGGGACTTGGAGGTCTCCATCTCAGCCCTGTTTGGTGCTGTGGGTGCTGTGAAGGGGATGCTGTGGAAGAAAGATGGAACATAAGGTTTTTACCTGACTCGGAAGTGCTGGCAGATCACGTGGGTGGAAGAGCAGAAGCACTTCCGGGTTGGACAATATAAAAGCAACCTCACAAGGACGAATGAGAGTCGAGTGGAAGACAGATGAAGTTTGTGGGAGGAGCGGAGGAGAATCGACAATGATAGAAGAAGAAGAATTGTGTGTGCTGTATTGTTTACTTGTGGCTGTAGTGGTGGAAAACGCTTTGGGGAAGAGTTACCTTAAAAATAAAAAGCTCTTTTGCACTTTTACCTTGTGCCTTGTGGCTGTCGTGTTGGGTGTGAGGAACAACAGTGCCTCTAGTGTCCACAATATATAAATATTATATATATATATATATATGTATATATATATATATATATATATATATATATATATATATATATGTATGTATATATATATATATATATATATATATATATATATATATATATATATATATATATATATATGGAGGCAAGGTACGCTCCAAAATGACCGACTCGAAGAAAGGCCAGCACATGCGATGAGAGAAATCGGAAAATCAACTGGAATGTTCAAGCAAATTATAGAAAAAAACCCGATCTAAATCCATTAAGTAGGTCTCTTGTGAAAATCAGACAGACATACAGACAGATAGAAGTTGGATTTTATATATTGTGACTACTGCCACAGGGGGATGCAACGACCCTTCAGAAATCCCCTCTTAAACAGTTTTTCAATGGAAAAGAAACACACTCTTTTAGTACCTCTTTGCAGGATCAGCTGCTGGCTTGCCACGCGATGTGCTACTCACTCGGGGCTACGAATATTTAAAAGAGCAAGCTGCACCCATCCTGAGGTCTCTCACTCTCCTGTCTCTCTTCCCACAGACTCCCTCCACTCTGGCCACTGCTACCGGACCACTGCATCCATTTGATGAAGAAGACTTTGTGTTCTTTTGAGCAGAAGTCAGGGCTGATGCGTCAAGTTTGACAGCTGTTCCTTGTGAAGCCGGATCGCCTCTGTAAGAGACTTGTGTTTGTAACTGGCAGAACAGCAATAAAGTTTCTGCTCTTTGGAAAATCTGTGGAACTCTCCTGTGCAACTTTGTGACCCAAGCTTGACAATATATAGTGTAAGGGATGGCCGGACATTCATCCCGGCCAATACCCCCAGGCCGGTAGATGGAGCTGTCCTTGCAACGTGGAGATGCCCCGAATTCCAGCAGGGCATCATGGACTATGGAATTTTAATACACAGCCCTGCTGGATAACGTTGGGGCCGCCAGGAGTCGCTGCAGGGAGGCTCAAGGACTTATACGTGCCCTATAACCCGGAAGCACATCATAATCATATGACCAGAGGGAACGACATGTTTCCAGGTTGAAAAGAAGGACTTTTTTAATCTGACCCGGAAGTGATAAGAAATCACATGGACTGTAAGATGGGAAAACTTCCAGGTCAGGGAATATAAAAGGACGATGGGAAATCCCAGATGTTGAGCTGAGCTGGGTGGAAGGGTGGCAACGTGTCTGGGAGTGGAGGATTGGTTATTGTTTATTGGAAATATTATAATTTGAGTATTGTGGAGTGGAGGGTGCTTTGTGCACATTTATTATTATTATTATTATTATTATTATTAATAATAAACTATTATTTGGACTTTTATCTGGTGTCTGACGTCTAGTCTGAGGGTTCAAGGGGTCACGGAGACCTTAATCTGTCACAACAGAAATATATATATATATGAGGATTCAGATTTGTTTAGAATCCTGGACACCAAAAGACATGTGGAGACATACACCAAAAGAAGTTGGACCGGTATTAGATAAGGGTCCCCCTCACCTCACTCTGTTTTCTCTTTTCTCTCTCTGACCACCTATCTCTCTTGCCATTTTTCTATGATGAAGAAAACTTTATCTCGGCAGCCACACTGAGACAGGCATTCAGCCTGTTTTAATACACCATTCAAAAGCCATGTGTTAGCAAAGACAAAACTAGACTGAAGATAAGCCAAGAGCCACCTATGAACACAAGATGCACTTCTATTTAGGCTGTAATGGTACATTTTGTCAGAAACTCTTGATTTTTGCTTATTATAATAATATCAGGCAGAGTGGTGGCTCTGAGGCTATGGATCTGCACTGGTAATTGGAAGGTTGCCGGTTCGAATCCCATAAACGCCAAAAAGTGACTCTACTTCGTTGGACCCTTGAGCAAGGCCCTTAACCTGCAAATGCTCCATCCTGGGTATGGCATTAATCGGCATCCAGTCCTGCACGTAGGCCCTCCAACCTGTAGGGAAAAACCTCCAGCCACCATAAAAACCTCACACTGGTTCCATTCCCTCTGAACTAGTGTGGTGCTGAGGTGTCACCCATTACATGGCTGCACTTGGGTAGTAAACTGGGATCCTGAGTTGGTTTGTCATGTGGTGGGTGCGGCAATGCATTGTATCAGCACCTGCTCCTAACCTCTAATAATATAGTCATTTATTTTAAGTGAAACTCTCTCCTGCTTGTTTATTAACCCAATCTAATTGCCAGAGGTTATAGATAAACAAAAGAAGTGTTAAAATATAGTACCTGAACATAGAGCAGCAAGTGTATGGGATTTGAAACATTTTTTGTAAAGTCTACAATAAAGAGTATAAAAGGGAAAATAGGGTCACCTTAGGACCCTGAGGGACAAAGCAGGTATGTATTAAGCTTGAATCCTTGATGCATTCCTACAGAGAAGTCAATGTGTCAGCACCTATTGTCACGCATGTGTGCTTGAAGATCACCTTCCAGGATCAGAAAAGGAATGCAATACCCCACCGTGGCAAAGAGAGGCCACCAATGCTAACAAAGCCGTCTCTTTTCTCCTTCATAGCTCAGTGAAGAACCTAAGGCAAGCCCCCAATCAACTAATCCACACTTCTTCCAGTTGGAACAACATAAATTGAAAGGCTCCAGGAAGATGACGTCTCACTCTGAATGAAGTCCTGCATGACGGATCTCCCTGATCCAGACTTGCTCGAAAGAGCCACCGAGGCTAGGAGGGCAGCCGTTGCACCACTGAACATTTATTTTCATTTTTGTTTTTACCTTGGCAGAAAATGGCACCCCAACTTTTTTTGGTTCTCTTTTCCCTCTTTTGCACCTCACACCATAAATACTGTATGGAGGCGCTTGTGAGGTCCGATGCTCTCTTCTGACCACTCGGTGTCTCGTGATCTCTGTGTGGCATCAAATCTCAGTCCAGACATTTTTCATGTGTAGCTCCTAACTGGTGTCACAAGCTGCCTATTTCCTTTCAAAATCCTTACTCCCTCAATGTGTTTAAGAAGAGTTTGAATTTCTGTCTAACACATATTAGCTATTAGGTTTTGTAATTTCAGAATTGTTACTTGCTTGCATTTTGTTTCTTAGCTCTTCACTTATGATGATCACTTTTGTCACATTGTCCTGTAACACTTGATCTTAAACATTCAGCCAGACTGATGTTTACTTGATTACATTAATCTCATTTGTAAGTCACTTTGGATAAAAGTGATTGCTATGCAAATAAATGTAAAGATTATTAGTCAATAGTTAAAGGTTACGTTAAGTTAATCATAAAAACTGTTGAATATGAATCAAGGGACATTATGCTCTGTAGATGCCACATGGGCTGGATGGGCATCCCAGCCAGAAGAGGGGATTATTCCTTACTCAGACAGGAGGCTTCTAGTAGGGCGACACACATCCCGCCCGGGGAGGAGCAGTGGATCAAACCCGGAAAGAAGGACCAGAAGAGGTGCACGGACAGCCCAATGAAGAGAAAAGATGTCACTGGGGGCCTTTTCCTGCCCCAGCAGGCCAGATGGCATCAGCTCCAGATATCGGTCCCTAGTGGGAAGCCAGCAGGGCATGGGGTCACTAGGTGCTGCAAGGTGCCGCTGCAGGGAGACAAGCTCCCTGTTATAATGGGCTTCCATTTGACCCGGAAGTACTTCCATTGGGCAATCGCCCTTTCACCGGAAGTACACCCGGGTCTGTAATAAAAGGACCGTACTCCCTTATCCAGGCAAGTCAGAGCTGGGAGGAAGAGAGGCAACACTCCACTGGAGGAGAACAATGTAGTGGTGAGAGAGAATATTGTGGGAAGAGAAAGAAATCTGTGCTTTGTGTTACTTTTGAGTATTGTGGCGTAATAAACACACCTGTATTTGAACCTGGGACTCTATGTGTATTCGTGTTCAAGAATTTGGGGCTTGCTGATACCCCTGGTTCCATCACAGCTCAAACTATACAATGCACTAGTAAGACCACATCTGGAGTACTGTGTGCAGTTCTGATCACCACAGTACAAGAAAGGCAGAGCAGCACTTGAAGCTGTGCAAAGGAGAACAACCACGTGCATCCCAGGACTTAAGGACATGTCCTAATCTGACAGACTCGGAGAATTAAACCTGTTTAGTCTCGAGCAGTGGAAACTGCGTGGCAACTTAATCCAGGTCTTTAAAATCCTCAAAGGGCATTGATAGAGTTGGTCCAGCAGAATTCTTTCAGCTAAAGGGTGACGCACGTACTCGAGGACACCAGTGGAAATGAAGGAGAAGTGCATTTAGGGCTGAAGCCAAGAGTTGTGAGAATCTAGAACAAACTACTGTGTCATGGAGAAGAAGCAGAAACTTTGATAACCATTAAGAAGTATCCGGATGAGATATTGGGACAGCTTAGCTGTTAGCTAAACTAACAAGTGACAAATGGACTGAATGGTCTCCTCTTGTTTGTCAAAGTTATGTTCAAATGTAAATGTCTAATGAAGACAAGGTAAAATTCAGTGGTTTATAATTCCTAAAGATCTGTCAGGTTCAAAGTCAGTACAGCTCAGGGTCAACTGTTTAGTAGGACAATGGCAGCATCACACTAACGTACTTTGGCTTTCAGGACAAAGATAAAAGTGAATAGCTCTGCAGGGGTTACAGCAAAAAACATTATGAGCCTGAAACCTTGGTCTGGGTGTTATTATAAAACTACAAAGAACATGAAAATGAATTTGTGTAAAAATTATATAAAATAAACAATGCAAACTACGAACACACTTCAAGTCTTCAACACACTTCAGTGAACACGTCCAATGGGCATATTTCAAGTGCTCCTGTTTGTTAGGGCACATGAATATTTAACTAGTGCAATAACTGAAATGACAAAGAAAAATGCAACATTTTCATGTCACATAAATTTGGAAAGAATGAGCAACTTTAAAGTGCTGCCTTCTTTCTCAACGGCTATAAAAACAAAAATGAGCGTACAATGAGATAAATCAAGGAAATAAGTGCAACACCGACTGCCAAAAGATCGAGAATAATCAAATCAAGTAAAGAAAATAACTGCAAAATAAAGTGCCCTAAAAATTGAAGTTGATTATTCCCTATTCCTTTTGGACTGGAAATAAAATCTTATACCTGATCTAAGCCACTCCTTTTCCAGGTAGATGAAGATGAAGTTGCTGCCATTTTCTCAGGAGGGAGCACATTTTGGTATTCAGACTGATTGTTTCACAAGTCAGTAACTGGCTGAGTTATTGTGAATGATGGGTGATACTCTTTAATGAATTGCCAATCTCTGTTATTTGTTTGTTTGTGAGGCACATTTTTCTAGGATAGGAATTTGTCAAACCTCAGAGTAGGTCATGAGAAGTAGTTACGAAGATCCAAATCCCTGCTCCATCATTCTTCTGTAACGCTATGATTTTAGGGCAACTCTTACCTCAAATTGACACAATGATGATTCTTAGTTTTCTAAGGTTTCACCACAAAGATATAGTTTGTGACAGACGGGTATCAGCAAGAGTGAAAGGGAAGGTCTACAGGACGGTAGTGAGACCAGCTATAATATATGGGTTGGAGACGGTGGCACTGACCAGAAAGCTGGAGACAGAGCTGGAGGTAGCAGAGATAAAGATGCTAAGATTTGCATTGGGTGTGACAAGGATGGACAGGATTAGAAATGAGGACATTAGAGGGTCAGCTCAGGTTGGAAGGTTGGGAGACAAAGTCAGAGAGGCGAGATTGCGCTGATTTGGACATGTGCAGAGGACAGATGCTGGGTATATTGGGAGAAGGATGCTAAGGATAGAGCTGCCAGGCAAGAGAAAAAGAGGAAGGCCTAAGAGAAGGTTTATGGATGTGGTGAGAGAGGACATGCAGGTGATGGGTGTAACACAACAAGATGCAGAGGACAGGAAGAGATGGAAAAAGGTGATCCGCTGTGGTAACCCCTAATGGGAGCAACCGAAAGAACAAGAAGAAGAATAAAGAAGAAGTGAGAAAAAAATAATAAGGATAATGCGTTAAACTATATGTAATTATTGCCACTTCACAACATCATGAATAATATTGTAATGACCACCATGATGGAAAAGTAAAGCCCGTTACTGGGCATGTTTATTTAACAGAGAATGACTCACAGCCATACTTTCAGATGATTTGCACATGGCACATGGGGAACGCAGTGTAAAGTAAAAGTTATACTGAAAGTAGTCGCGGCTCTTCCTGCACTGTTACTGAAGTTGAGCTCACTCTTGCATTGTCATCTTCCAGAATCACATGACTTGTTGTGCCTTTCTCTGTGATCCTCTCTTATCTTCTGTTATACTTTATTTCTGCCTGCCTTTTTGAACCTTCCTGTGCTTGAAAAATGTAACATTCCATTGATTTTTGGAATGCAGAGCTCAGCGTGTATGTATGGCATCTCACTGTTAATCACCCATCCTGTTCCACTTATCTTCAGGGTAATATGCTGGCTACTACAGTGCAGTTTGCATCCAGGACCGCCTGGGTGTCGATACCCTGATGTCGCTTGTGATTCACGTATGTGTGTCCATCCACACTTGGGCAATGATTATTAGGTGCATGCCAAATTGCATGAATACAGCTTACTTTATCATTACCTCACATGGAATAGTGAACAAATGTATAATCTGCATATGTGTTGTAAGGGCAAAATTTGGGAAAAGCTTGCTTGTAACACACCCAAATCATTGCTATCACAAAGATGCTTTTCCGCGGAGACCAAAAAGTGTAATGTTACCGACAGTTTAATTTCGACTGGCAGTGCATGGCTTGTGCACTCAGATGGATCAATCACAAGACTTGTTAGGAATCTTATTCCATCTCTGACAGATCAGTAACTTTGTACAAATTCATTGTTGTCCACCCTTTCCAAAGCATTGTGCCTTTCCTGGGATGTGCATGCTGATCTCTGCCAGAATGACAACTTCTAGCATCTCCTATTAAGTTAGGACATCTTACTAGCTCTCCTAAATTTTGGTGAAGTTAGGAGTAGTTTCCTAAATTAGGACAATTGACGCAATGCGTTTACTCCTACCCCAACAAGTAGGACCAAATTTGCATCACTCTGATGTTTTTGAGCCAATTAGGACCATTTTTCCTACTTTGAGATGCTCAATAACTACAGGCACTCTTTTCACGTTGACATTAAAAAGACTTTTTCTATTTATAAATGTCAAGGTAAATCCACTATGGTTCAATGATGCATAATAAAATATGAACAGTTTAAGGGCTGAATACTTTTTATAGGCACTGTAAAGCTGGAAATATGATCTAGAGCAGAAGCTCACCTGATCCTTTTGGAGAAACCAGATTCTAAATAAGATGTTCTAAAGCTCACATAATAAAATTCAGAATAGCGAGATGCCGATGCGCTATTCACATCTGTACTTGTGTGTCGTATGCATTATTTTCTGTGTATTAAATCCACTGTGATTCAATGTTGTATGATAATTACATGTGAAAACTTCCAAAGGAGCGAAAGGTTTTTAAAGGCACTTTATAGATTGTCACAAAATGGCCACCAGAGTATGCGACAAAGCCCAACACGTGAGTAACACCCAACTAAACACCGGCACATGCCACTGCACCATCATGATGTGTCAGCCATCTTGGATTCCTGAAAACAATGGGACATCACCAGTAAAATAAAAGAAACATAAATAATAAAATATGCACAGGGAAGATCAACAGTTCTTCTGCATTGACTGCCACTTCTGGTAACATGCAGGTCACCTTAACATTTGACTCTGAATTTGAGTAGATTGCAGAATTTTGCCCACAGGATGGGTTCTGATAAAGGGTGGATAAATCTTAACATACCACCAGGGAAAACATTGGCAGGCCTATGAAAAGAGGGATTTAATCTAGAGGTGTAACAGAAATGACTTAAGAGTATGGTCCTTTGACCATGTGTCTTAAATCTCTTGAAGTGTCAACCGAAAAGGATTCTCGTCCAACAGTGGACAAAAATTACATTGTTTTAGTGACTAAGGTTTAATTTTTTTCAACAAATACCTAAAATGAAATGATTACAACACAGTGAAAAAAGTAATAGAAAAATATTCCACCACTGGTGAAAAACGTTAACCCAGCAGTCCAAAAGAAAGGGTTTCACAAGTGGCAGTGTGACATCAAGAGTGCCTGAGATGTAATTACTACGTAGGCACTTATGATGAGAGGAGACATGGGGGGATTGATAGGTGAATAGAACAATCCCCCAAGACCATTAGATGTCAGTAAAGGATTCTTGCATGAAAAATAAGATCTGGGTGTACATGAAAGCAAGTGTGCTTTTGTTAGACTGCTAGTTTTCATCAAACCTTTGGAGTAAACATAATCCTATGCTTCTTGTACTCTACTTTTATTTTTTTTCTAGATGGCTTTGTAAATTAGTATTTTATTATTAATGCTATATATTCTTTACATTTGCAAAGGACTGTCAATCACTTTTTCCAAATTTTGCTATGTTGAAACCTTATTCTAAAATCATTTAAAACAGTGGTGAGGTCTGCGGTAGGAGTGATGGATGCATTCAAGGTTGAGGTTCGATTACATCAGGAATCGGCACTGATCCCTTTGTTATTTGCAATGGCAATGGATAGGTTGAGTTAAGAGATTAGATTAGATATGTGATCAATGAGACCCTGGAGAGGTGGAGATATGCTCTAGGGAGGAGAGAAATGAAAGTCAGTAGGAACAAGACAGAATACATTTGTGTAAATGAGAGGGAGGTCAGTGGAATGGTAAGGATGCGAGGAGTAGAGTTGGCAAAGGTGGATGAGTTTGAATACTTGGGATCAACAGTACAGAGTAATGGGGATTGTGGAAGAGAGGTGAAAAAGAGAGTGAAGGCAGGGTGGAGTGGGTGGAGGATGAATGTAGAGGAGAGATGCTGGGTATATTGGGAGAAGGATGTTAAGCATGGAGCTGCCAGGTAACAGGAAAAGAAGAAGGCCTAAGAGAAGGTTTATGGAAGTGGTGAGAGAGGACATGCAGGGTGTTACAGAATAAGATGCAGAGGACAGAAAGATACGGAAGAAGATGATCCGCTGTGGTAACCTCCAACGGGAGCAGAAAGAGGGAGAAGCACTCAATATGCCAGAATAAACAAACAAAAATATTTTAGAAATTTTAGCAAATTTGTTACAGTAAAAAATATCATATTTATGCAAATATTCAGACTCTTTGCTCACTACTTCATTGTCGCTCCTTTACCAGTGATTACAGTCTGTAGCTTTCTTAGGTTTGACACAACCAGCTTCACACACTTGGATTTGGGGATTTTCTGACATTTTCTGCAAATCCTCTCAAGCTCTGTCAGGTTGGATGGAGACTGTCAGTGCACTGATATTTTAAGTTCTCTTCACTGAAGTTTTATTGGGATCAAGTCCAAACTCTGGTTGAGCAACTCAAGGACAAGTTGACCCAAAGCCACTTTTGTGTTGTCTTTGCTGTATGAATGTTCTAGAGCGCTCCCAAGTTTTCATTCAGGATATCCCTTTTCTCCATTCAGGATCGAGTTTGGAAACCACTGGTCTAGAGGGGTAATCCTTGTAGAAGTCAAGCTGGTTCCACAAACAGGTCCATGGCTTCAGTGTACTACAATCACCTGTAGTGTCTCCAGATCTCTGTCCGACAGAGCACCTTTCGAATGAGGTCAAAAGGAGATGTGCAGCAAGAATATGTGGCCAAAACTACGTCAGGAACAATGAAAAGCTATTGAGTCAGCTTGGACCAAAATTCCAAGGAAGGTTTTTTAGCACCTTGCTGAATCCATTCCTTAAAAAAAAAAAAAATCAGTTATAGTTGTTAAAGAGGTTCCTGCTCAATTCTATCTACGGTGGACTGAGAAAGTATTCAGACCCCTTTACTTTTTGCACACTTTACTGTGTTGTAGATGTAATATAAATTAATATATTTGCAATTTTTGCTGATTAAACTACACTCAATAACCTATAATGGCAAAGTGAAATCAAGTTGTCCGAGAGGTTTACAAATGTATTAGAAATCAAAAACTGTAATCACTCCTTCATGTAAGCATTCTATCTCTTAATTCAGTATTTTGCATAATCCTCTTTGGCAGCAATCACAGCTTCAGCTCCTCTTGGGTAAGTTTCTGCAAGCTTTGCTCTGCTGGATTTGTGCAGTTTATCCAATTCTTCCTGGCAGACCCTCTCAAGCTCCATTTGATTAAATGGGAAGCATCTGTAAACAGCCATTTTCAGGTATCTCCACCGATGTTCAATGGAGTTTAAATCTGAGCTCTGGTTGGAACACTCAAGGACAGTCAGAGATTTGTCCCAAAGCCACACCAGCATTGACTTATCTTTAGGATTTGGCTCATCGCCAAGCTAAAATTAGAAATGTCGCCTCGTCTGAGCAGGTTTTCTTCAAGGAACTCTCTGTATTTAGCTGCATTCAACCTTCCCTCAACTCTGAGCAGTCTCCTATTGCCTGCCACTGAAAAACAACCCTACAGTATGCTGCTGCCTCCACCGTGTTTCAGTGATAGAATGATATTTCATGTGATAAGCACTGCCTGGTTTCCTCCAGATGTGATGCTATAGAAGTGAGGCCAAACAGTCCAGTCTTGATTTTATCAGACCAGAGAATCTTGCTTTCTAATAGTCTGAGAGTCCTTTTTGTGTTTTCTCATGTGTCATCATGCCACTCTGCCATAGCATCCAGATTAGTGAAATATTGCACTCATGGTTGTTTTTCTAGAAGTTCTTCCCCTCTCCACACAGGTTTTCTTGGGATTCTTTTTCACTTCTATTACTGTGGTTCTTGGCTCTTAATTGCTCATTTTTGCTAGGCAGCCAACTCTAGGAAAAGTTGTCGTGGTTCCAAACTTCTTCCATTTAAGAATTATGGATGCCACTGTGCTCTTGGAAACCATCAATGCTGCAGAATTCTTTGGTAGCCTCCCCCAGATCTGTGCCTTGCACAATCCTGTCTCTAAGCTTGGCAGGCAATTCCTTCAACCTTCTTGTTTTGTTAACTGTGGGACCTTCTATAGACAAGTGAGTGCCTAATCATAGAACTGTCCATTCAGTTAAACTAACTACAAGTGGAAACCAAACAAGGTGTAAAAACATATCAAAGATGATCAATAGAATGAGATGAACCTGAACCAAATTCTGAGTGTCATAGCAAGTGGTCCTAAATCTTTTTTTTTGATGAGATATTTCAGTTTTTTACTTTTAATAAATTTGCAAAAATGTAATTTCTAAAATTCTGTTTTCATTTTATCATTCTTGGGTATTGAGTGTTGCTTGATGAGAAGAAATGACTTTAAATGATTTTAGCACAGGACGGTAACATAACAAAATATGAAAAAAGTGAAGGGGTCTGAATACTTTCTAAAGATATGCACAATAATAATTATAATGGATGGCAGTCATCAGGAAGAGCCTGGGCCTTTAATGGAGAAATGGACCTCAGGAGTGTGTAGACACCTTGGGGTGGTAGACAGAGAGTTCACGGCAGACTGACCTAAAGAGACTTTCAGATACCAATCCTGTGTCCAGAAAATGAATTAGGGTTTAAAGGCATCCCCTTCCTTGTAGTCTTTTGAGTCTAGAATTGATATCTGAGATGGGTCAAGTGCGTGTTGGCAGGAGGATCAGGAAGCAAAGTCCAGCAGAAGTGAGAAAAAGGAGTCAAGGGAATGTTTTGAGAGTTAATTTGAGATGAGCAAGTAATTAAGCTAACCCATCCAGTGGACAGGAGATGAAAATCTGTCTAACAAGGCCCAGTAAAGCAGCATAGTTTTGTTGGAGACTTTGTGTTTTCTTTTTTCAACAAATATATATGTTGTATATTGTGGCCTCCTTAGCACAACTTTAAAGGTAGAGTTGCAAGAACATCTCAGCATTACTGCATATTTTAAAATACCTTTGTTAGTATGATTAGGTGAAGTAATCTATATGTGTTCCCACTGTTCTTAAAATTCATTCGAGGGGCTGCTCACCATGAAAGTCCTTTTCTGAACTGTATCCATGTACTAGAAATAACATCTGTTGCTTTTTCTACAGCAGCGGGAGCAAAGACGGTGAGGTGCAAAATGATAATAATAATAATAATAATAATAATAATTCATTACATTTATATAGCGCTTTTCTCAGTACTCAAAGCGCTATCCACACAGGGAGGATCCCAGCTGAAGACTCACTACTTCAGTTTAGCATATCCTGACTAGAGCTGCTGATTAACTGTACAAACTGCATCTCTGTTGTTGGGCATTAACACTAAAGCATAAGTAACATGATAATTGTAAGTTGTTACTAACCCTCACCTATCCAGTTTCTCTTCTCAGTACTCAAATGTGGCACTTGGTGCCATGGCCCAGCTGCCAAGTTGTTTTGCCTGCCTAAGGTAAAGTCACCCCTGTCATGTAGAGGAGTCCTTTCATCAGATTGGCTGGCCCAGCGCTGTTTCAGCTGTGGAATGGCCAATAGGGGGAGGCAGCTTGATGGCTGAGATCTCCAGGACTCTGAACAAATTCAAAAACTATTATGTGATATCTACTGTAGATTCTGCTCCGTACTTGCAATATTTTTATTTTACTATTATATTGTATTGAGGATTATTTGTCTCCTCTTCTGTGTATTGTGTTGTATTGAACCCCTTCTCTTTTGACACCCACTGCATGCCCAACCTACCTGGAAAGGGGTCTCTTTTTGAACTGCCTTTCCCAAGGTCTCTTCCATTTTTTCCCTACAAGGGTTTTTTGGGAGTTTTTCCTTGTCTTCTTAGAGAGTCAAGGCTGGGGGCTGTCAAGAGGCAGGGCCCGTTAAAGCCCACTGTGGCACTTCTTGTGTGATTTTGGGCTATACAAAAATAAATTGTATTGTATTGTATTGTATTTCCTTCCTTCCAATTTAGGAAGAAGGTGCCGTGAACCTTCTCTTTCAGCTCAACCTAATTTCATACTCTCCTTCATGCCTTCAGAGAGAAAAAAACTTCTAGAAGAGATCAGCATTGTTAGAAACTAACTTTCCCTAAGTCTATGGAAAGGGAACATTGTAACAATAAAACCATTTTTATTTTATATTAATTAATTCATATGAAAAATAATGTTCCATTCTTCCTAAAAAATTCACATTTCAACAATGCTGTCAAACTAACACAGCAAGAGTGTATCAAGTTGAAAATGGAAATGCCTGGTGCTGAAGTGTAAAGGATTAGATGATCTTCTCATGTCGCTTCATTTCTTAGAGTTTGCTAGTTTCACGAAGGATAAATCGGAGGAACAAAAAAGAAACATAATCTGCGAGGAAAGCAAAACAAGCATGCATAATGTTAAAATATTAAACCGTCAAGGTTAATCAGAGAAGCATTAAGCTCTTTTATGCCGTATTCATGAATGAGAATTATCTGGAATTAGATGGAAGCATTCACGCTCATACATATTAAAAGCTGAGGCATAACTGAATATTCACAAAATAATCAGGCAAGTCGCTAGCGATTTGGAAATGCTGCTTATAATCTAAACCTAGGACTTTGTATACAAATACATACTTTAGAGAAGTTCATCTGTAAATGGAATTTTGTCTTCAATACAATCTAGTCATCCCTGTTAAGGGGTAAACTCCAGGTGGATGAGCCTGTGGTGTCCTGGATCATGGACTATCTGTCGAGCAGGCCACACTTTGTGAGACTCATAGACTGTGTTTCTGATATTGATGTGAACAACACTGGAGCACCACAAGGAACAGGCCTTCCTCCTTTGACTGTACACCTCCAACTATATAAACTACATACATTCTCAGATATTTCTGCACTTATAGAGTGTATTGATAAAGGAGATAAGACAGATGAAAGGAGTCAGGTAGAGAACTTTGTTTCTTGGTGCAGTTAGAATTGTCTGAATCTAATCATCAGCAAAATGAAGGAAATGGTTATTGGCTTTCACCATAGAGCTTTTGTGTCTGGGCATTCCTACAAGCATTTAGGGGTCTACGTCAATGATATGGTGGACTTGTCTCGTAACACAGAGGAACTATATGAGTAAGGGCAGAGCAGACTCTTTTTCCTTAGTAGACTATGTTCTTTTAATGTGGGAAGTGACATCCTTCGAATCTTCTACAACCTGTGCGATTTTCTATGCTGTGCTGATAACATTACTTCAAGAGAGGCCCACCGAATCAAAATGTTAATAAAAAACATGACACAGTTATAGTATGCACTCCAGACCCCCTGGAGTTGTTAGCAAAGGAGAGAATCAAAACAAAATTGAGTGCCATTTATGACCAATGCTGCACATCCTCTCTCTGACACATTAAAACTGAGGACTTTCAGCCAACAAATTATTCAGAAGTGTGTCAAGAAATGTTAAGGGGGCTCATTTATATCAACAGCAGTACGACTGTACAATAAGTGTTCCTTCTTTTTAATTTTCATCCATTTAAGTCATTCTGGCATTTGTTCAGATTATTTTGTGTCTGTGTGCGTACATGTGTGTGTGTATTTATTCATCTGTTTGTTTGAATTGGAAATTGCAGCATGTCTGACACAAGAGACTAAAGAAAATAGTGCATTCAGCAGAGAATATTATTGCAGGTGTCTCTCACTTCTCTGGAACATACTGTATGTTCTCCAAACACTGCGTCCGCAGGGCTTGATGCATTGTGCAGGACCCTTATCAAAACTCTCACGCATTCTTTACTTTTTTACCTTTAAAAAAAAAACACTCCAGCATCCGAGACAGATCTGTCAGGTTATGCAAATGCTTTTCCCCCCCATGCTGTCAGACTCCTCAATGAGATGCGGCCCCAAATGATCTTCCACCCTACCCTAACATCTTAGATTGCAATCTCTTGCTCCAGTTTATGCACAAGTTACTTATCTATCATGTCAAAAGATCTGTCACTGCACTGATTTGTGGAACTTTCATTTAATGTAATTTTATGTAATTGTGACAGTTCATGTATTCAGCATATTGCCTATTTAAGTTTGACTCGATTTTATTTAATGTTACTTTTTTTGTTGATAAGGCATACAGCATTGCCTATTTAAACAGTTTGCATGTATGTCATATAGTTTTGTTTGTCTGTACACACTGTATTGTCTTATCTGCACTATTTGTACACTGTGAGTCCTGAGCTTCGTCTCTCTCTATACTTGTATGTAGCTAAAATGACAATCAGGTTTGACTTCGACTAATAACCCTCAAAACCTACAAAAATAGGCAAGCTGTCCAGGCTCCGAATCACCAAAGCAGCCCCAAATCATGATGCTCCCTCCCAGTGCTTCCCCCCTCTCGCCAAACTGGGGTCCTAGCCCATTCCTGAATCCATTACTTTAGTATTTGTTATATAATATACAGTATATATATATTTTTTACAATCTCACCAAATAACCACAATAAGGCAATAAATATTGTAATGTAACAAAAAATAACAGGACATGTTAATATGGAGGAACTTATAAAATAACAATATTAAAGGCAAAATAACACTTTAAGTGGCTGTTTTGGCCTAGCTATATATATATATATATATATATATATATATAGGGGCGGCACGGTGGCGCAGTGGGTAGCGCTGCTGCCTTGCAGTTGTGAGACCTGGGGACCTGGGTTCGCTTCCCAGGTCCTCCCTGCGTGGAGTTTGCATGTTCTCCCCGTGTCTGCGTGGGTTTCCTCCGGGTGCTCCGGTTTCCTCCCACAGTCCAAAAGACATGCTGGTTAGGTGGATTGGCGATTCTAAATTGGCCCTAGTGTGTGCTTGGTGTGTGGATGTGTTTGTGTGTGTGCGGTGGGTTGGCACCCTGCCCGGGATTGGTTCCTGCCTTGTGTCCTGTGTTGGCTGGGATTGGCTCCAACAGACCCCCGTGACCCTGTGTTTGGATTCAGCGGTTTGGAAAATGGATGGATGGATATATATATATACTGTATATATAGATATGCTGTATATATAAATATATATTTATATATAATGTGCTATGAGGGAAACACACACACACATACATATATATATATATATATATATACAGTAATCCCTCGCTATATCGCGTTTCGCCTTTCGCGTCTTCACTCCATCGTGGATTTTATATGTAAGCATATTTAAATATATATCGCGGATTTTTTGCTGGTTCGCGGATTTCTGCGGACAATGGGTCTTTTAATTTCTGGTACATGCTTCCTCAATTGGTTTGCCCAGTTGATTTCATACAAGGGACGCTATTGGCAGATGGCTGAGAAGCTACCCGGCTTACTTTTCTGTCTCTCTTGCGCTGACTTTCTCTGATCCTGACGTAGGGGGATTGAGCAGGGGGGCTGTTCGCACACCTAGACGATAAGGACGCTCGTCTAAAAATGCTGAAAGATTATCTTCACGTTGCTATCTTTTGTGCAGCTGCTTCCTGAAAGGACATGCTGCACGGTGCTTCGCATACTTAAAAGCTCGAAGGGCACGTATTGATTTTTGATTGAAAAACAAACTCTGTCTTTCTCTCTCTTCCTGCTCCTGACGGAGGGGGTGTGAGCTGCCGCCTTCAACAGCTTTGTGCTGCGGTGCTTCGCATACTTAAAAGCAAACAGCCCTATTGATTTGTTTGCTTTCCTCTGTCTTTCTGACAGACTCTGCTCCTAACGCGCACTCCTTTGAAGAGGAAAATATGTTTGCATTCTTTTAATTGTGAGACGGAACTGTCATCTCTGTCTTGTCATGGAGCACAGTTTAAACTTTTGAAAAAGAGACAAATGTTTGTTTGCAGTGTTTGAATAACGTTCCTGTCTCTCTACAACCTCCTGTGTTTCTGCGCAAATCTGTGACCCAAGCATGACAATATAAAAATAACCATATAAACATATGGTTTCTACTTCGTGGATTTTCTTATTTCGCGGGTGGCTCTGGAACGCAACCCCCGCGATGGAGGAGGGATTACTGTATATATATATATATATATATATATATATATATATGTATATATATATATATATGTATATTGTGACAGATAGGGGGCGCTCTTGCTCCCTTGAACCCTCGGACAGCATGCCAGACACCAGGTAAAAGTCCAAATATTGACTTTATTATAATAATTACGTGCACAAAGCACCCTCCACTCCACAATACTCATATAAATCAATACACAATACAATAATCACTACAATAATCCTCCACTCTCCCAGACGCATTGCTACCCTTCCATCAAGCTCAGCTCGATGTCTGGGATCTCCCACAATCCTTTTATAGTCCTTGACCCGGAAGTGTTTCTCTCTCTCTGTCCATGTGACTATGAATACTTCCGAGTCAGATAACAATTCTCTTCTTCATCCTGGAAGTACGTCATTCCTCCTGTCGCTGTGACTAAGACGTACTTCCGGGTTATAGTGCACTTAAGGGTCTTTGGGCATCCCTGCAGCGTCCTCTGTTGGCCCCCAAGGTATCCAGCAGGGCTGTAAAGGAAAACTCCATTGTCCATGATTCCCTGCTGGTATTCGGGGCACCTCTATGCTGCAGGGAGAGCTCCACCTGGTGGCCTGGGGGTATTGGATGGGATGAACGGCTGGCCATATATCACAATATATATATATATATATATATATATATATATATATATATATATATATACTAGCTTTCCCCTGCAGCTCCACCCAGGTAGTAATGAAACAGGACAGTGAGGAGATCCCTTCCCAGCTCCCCACTCTTGATGTCATGCTTCCCCCTCGCCTCGGCCCACAGCCTCTGTCTCTGATTAGTGTGAATATATCGCTCCTGCAAGCGAACTATGATTCTTAGAGCGATGAGCAGAAGTCACAAAATCAACTGGAATGTTGAAGTAAATTATAGAAAAAACTAATAATAATAATAAATCCATTAAGTAGTTCTCTTGTGAAAAGCGGACAGACATACAGTTAGGCAAATGCTGGATTTTTTTTCTGTATATATATATATATATATATATATATGTGTGTGTGTGTGTGTGTGTGTGCGTGTGTGTGTGTGTGTGTGTTTAGCACATCCTAAAGCACACCATTTCACCTTCCAGAACTCTGCCTACGTTACTACAGTTGTAGGAAGGTAAGAGCAGAAAAGCCTCTACAGAAGGTCACAGTATCCAAAGTCTATAATTGGCAATTTGAAAAAGATAATAAAAAAATACTTGAAAAGTAATTTAAATGGACTGCAAATTGATACTGCATTAAAGTAGAGAGGCTGACAATTAGCTTTTTGGATGATTTGTTAAGAGAATGCAAGCACATGTAAGCCAATCACAACCCTCTATTGCCATCAGAAAGCAAAAGTCAATTAGTGGTAAGAAAAACAAGTTTACTCAAAACTGAATTTACAGTGAAACAATTTACACAAAACTGAACTCAAAAGTGAACTCACTGAACTCAGTGTTTTGCTTTCCTAAGGGATTATGTTGCACTTCCGGTAAAATTTGTGCCATTCTCACAAGAAGAAAGACAGTCTTGTCTGGATGTGTTTGCAAGAAATAACTCCACATGTGACTGCCTGTGATTTAGTACTGAAATAAAGACCTGCAGTGAGAAATAAAATCCTCAACTAGTATAAGGCGGTTGCTAAGTAACTGCTGGGAAGGGGTGGGGTTTGTCAGTGGTGACTTTCCATGTAGTGAGATTTTCCTGTGGAGAAGACACAGTATGGTGTGTTTAACCGTGTTTTTGCGCCAACATTATGCTGCAGGGCACTCCTCTGTGGTGATCTGCACAAGAGGCATCAACAGAATTAATTTTACTGGAGTGATACCAATTACTGAAACGAACACAGGTAAACACAGAAGTGTGGACAAGGCTTTAGAAAGCAGTATCCCTTGCTTTCCACCAAAAAATAAAAACCTCTAAAACCCGAAAAACTTTAGTAAGTTTTGTGTTTCTCAATTGCAAAACTACCTGTGAAATGAATTTTAGTGTTCGTTTTGTGAAACTGTATACAAATTGAAACTTGCCTGCTTATTCTTATCACTACTCATCACATAAAGGGCATGACAAAAATGGGTAGCAAGTATTCCATAATGTGGGAGGGAACACCGCGAGGTCCAGAGAACATCTTGGGTTTCAACTGGTAACACTGAAATCAAAGGTATGTTGTTTCAGCAGAAGGGTCATTGAGTACTGGAAGTGAACTGAGAGTGCTGTGGTACACTAAAACAAAAAGGAAAGATTTTAAATGTTGATTTTTAAAAAAATGTAGTTAGGGTTGGAGCACCACTAGACGATCCCCATTTAATGATTAGTGTTTTGAGAAAAAAGAAACAAAAAAAACAAGGAAGACAGTGCCAGTGAATTGCCCGGAAAAAACCTCTTTCAGGTCTTGTGCCCATTGATTGCTGGGATAGGCACCAGCTGCCCCAAAACCTGCATAAACATATTAGATTAGATTAGATTAGATTAGATAGATTGATTTTTTTTTAATTTTAAATAGATATTTATTAACTATTATAACATAATTACTGGCAAATTAACAGCCAAAATTCAACAACATTTAAAAACAAAGTTTTTCTACTCATACTTTAGTACTAGACATTCATTTTCCGTGGAACATAAAACATCATTTACAGCCCAGATTTCTCTAAATATATCTAATTGATTAATTAATTTAAAATATGCAAATTCAATCTTCAATCTCGGTAGTTTTCAGATCTTTATCTCTATTTCTTCTTGTTTTTAAAGTTGCCACCTTGGCCTGGCCTAACAAAAAATTGCAAAGTAAACATTCCCATTTACATATTCTTGACACAGACATTCCAAAAATATAAATGAGTTCATTAAATTCAATTCCCAAATCCATCAACAATAAAGCAAGGAAATGCAGCAGTGGTTGTAACCTGGTACAATACAGAAATAAGTGATAAATTGTTTCTTTCTGAAGGCAAAATGGACACTGATCTGTTGCACTGGCGCCAATGGTTTTTAAGAATAAATTGGTGGCTACTGCTCCATGTAGAATCCTCCACTGCAGGTCCCCAACTCTTTTTTCAATGGGAGGTTGATATAAAGTCCTCCATGCTGGAGATGTTGTGTCATGTAGACACAGAGTGTTCCTCCATAGGGTATCAGTCATCTTCAAATACATAAAATGGGATACTTCAAGACACCAGTCATACAAGACTTTTTTGATAAATTAAAATTCCATTTATGTGAGTAATTTTTAAAATTGAGTTTTTAGGACTGATTAAATCTTTTACATTCAGTTTAATTGTAATGTCACATTCAGGAGGTTCTGCCTCTTTTATGAGATCTCCAGAGAAAAAATCCTCACACAGGGGACCTGCACCCAAATGCACTAAAGAGACTTTTAGTTTGTGAATAATCAATCCCCCAAAACAGACAGACCTAATCCCGAGCTCATGTGCCACCACTGCCTCAGACTTCCACTGGTTACTGATTGGATCAATAAAGTCAGCTACTTTAGTAAAGCCTTTGTTCATAAGCAGGGAATTTAAACTGACCGAGTCAAACTCCAAGATTGGATTCCATACTACTGGTTCTTCAAGTAACCAGAAGACTGATTCCAGATTAATTCCCACTCTGTTTGTTTTAATGTGCCAAATTAGTAACATATTGTGGTAAAAAGTGGGCAGCACAGATAGCGCCAATCGCTTGATGTCAATGAAAAGGAGTTGCAAATAAAAATTAAGATTACCAACCCTATGAAAAAAAGTGAAAGCCAAACTCTTCCACAATAAAGGCTGAGGGGTGAACAAGAGACATTGTAAATCTGTCAGCCTAAAAGCTTCAATTCTACACAGAATGTCCACCAAGCCCTGACCACCTTCATCTACACGCAGATGTACCACACTGCATTTAACCCAATGAATTTTGTCCCAAAATAAATCCAGCAATAATATCTTTAATTTCTTTTAATAGCTAAAGTGGAGGATCTACACACCTAAATTTATGCCAAAGCTTTGAAGCGATTATCCATCCATCCATCCATCCATCCATTATCCACTGCTTATCCGAGGTTGGGTTGCGTGGGCAGCAGCCTAAGCAGGGAAGCCCAGACCTCCATCTCCCCAGCCACCTCCTCCAGCTCCTCTGGAAGGACCCCGATCCACTCCAAGGCCAGCTGGGAGATATAATCCCTCCAGCATATCCTGGGTCTGCCCCGTGGCCTTCTCCCAGTGAAGCATCCCCGGAACACCCCTCAGGGAGGCATCCAGGGGGCATCCTAACCAGATGCCCGAACCACCTCAACTGACTCCTCTCAATGCGGTGCAGCAGCGACTCTACTCCGAGTCTCTCCCAGATAACTGAACTCCTCACCCTATCTCTAAGGGAAAGTCCAGTCACCCTGCGGAAAAAACTCATTTCGGCCGCTTGTATCCATGATCTTGCTCTTTCAGTCACTACCCAAAGCTTGTGGCCGTAGGTGAGGGTAGGAACGTAGATCGACTGGTAAATCGACAGCCTCGCCTTTTGGCTCAGCTCTCTCTTCACCATGATGGACAGTTGCAGAGCCCGCATTACTGCGGATGCCGCACCGATCTGTCTGTCAACCTCCCGCTCCATTCTTCCTTCATTCGTGTACAAGACCCCGAGATACTTGAACTCCTCCACTTGAGGCAGTAATGTGTTCTCAACCCGGAGAGAGCATTCCTCCCTTTTCCAGCTGAGAACCATGTCCTCGGATTTAGACGTGCTGACTCTCATCCCCGCTGCTTCACACTCGGCTGCAAACCGCTCCAGTGAGAGCTGGAGGTCACTGTCCGATGAAGCCAACAGAACCACGTCATCCGCAAATAGCAGAGACGAGATTCTGAGGTCACCGAACCAGACCCCCTCCGCTCCTTGGCTGTGCCTAGAAATTCTATCCATATAACTTATGAACAGAATCGGTGACAAAGGGCAGCCCTGACTTATAACCGGCCATGCGGACCAAGCTCCTGCTCCTCCTGTACAGGGACTGAATGGCTCGTAACAACGAGCCTTGTATCCCGTACTCTTGGAGCACACCCCACAGGATGCTTTGAGGGACACGGTCAAATGCCTTCTCCAAATCCACAAAACACATGTGAACTGGTTGGGCAAACTCCCATGCCCCCTCCAGGATCCTGGCCAGGGTGTAGAGCTGGTCCAATGTTCCACAGCAGGGACGGAATCCGCATTGTTCCTCTTGAATCCGAGATTTGACCATCGACCGAACTCTCTTCTCCAGCACCCCTGAATAGACCTTATCAGGGAGGCTGGGGAGTGTGATCCCCCTATAGTTGGAGCACATCCTCTGGTCACCCTTTTAAAAGGGGGACCACCACCCCGGTGTGCAAATCCAGAGGTACTGCCCCCGATATCCATGCGATGCTGCAGAGACGTGTCAACCAGGATGCCCCACAACATCCAGAGCCTTAAGGAACCCAGGGTGAACCTCATCCACCCCAGGGGCCCTGCCACCTCAGAGCTTTTTAACTACCTCGGCAACCTCAGCCCCTGTTATGGACGGGCCCCCCGACCCCCGGAGTCCTCCAGCTCTGCTTCCTCTAAGGAAGACATGCTGGTGGGATTGAGAAGATCCTCGAAGTATTTCTTCCACCGGTCAATAACGTCTGCAGTTGAAGTCAGCAGGGCCCCATCTCCACTGTTCACAGTGTTGGTGGAGCACCGCTTTCCCCTCCTGAGGCGCCTGACAGTTTGCCAGAACCTTCTCGGTGCTGACCGAAAGTCGTTTTCCATGGCTTCCTCCTCCCATGCCCGAGTTTTTGCATCTACAACAGCTGATTCCGCCACACGCCTGGCCTGCCGGTACCCCTCAGCTGCCTCTGGAGTCCCACTGGTCAACCAGACCCAATTGGACTCTTTCTTCAATTTGACAGCCTCTCAAACCTTAGGTGTCCACCACAAGGTTTGTGGATTGCCACCACGAGAGGCACTGACAACCTTGTGGCCACAGCTCCGGTCTGCTGCTTCAACAATGGAGGCTCGGAACATGGCCCATTCAGACTCACTCGGAATGAGGTTGAAGTTCTGCCGGAGGTGGCAGTTAAAGATCTTTCTGACCGGGTCCTCCACTAGACATTCCCAGCAGACCCTCAATATTCATTTGGATCTGCCTGGTCTGTCCGGCAGCCTCTCCCGCTATCTGATCCAACTTACCACCAGGTGGTGATCAGTTGACAGCTCAGCCCCTCTCTTCACCCAAGTGTCCAAGACATAAGGTCGCAGATCCGATGACACGATTACAAAGTCGATCATCGAGCTGCGACCTTGGGCATCCTGGCGTCAAGTGCACTTATGGACACCTTTATGCTCGAACATGGTGTTTGTTTTGGACAATCCATGGCAGCACAGAAGTCCAACAACTGAACACCACTCGAGTTTAGATCAGGGAGGCTGTTCCTCCCAATCACACCTCTCCAGGTTTTACTTTTGTTGCCGACGTGAGCGTTTAAGTCTCCCAGCAGGACGATAGAGTCCCCAGGAGCTGCACCTCGCAGCGCCTCTTCCAGGGACTCCAAGAAGGCTGGGTACTCTGAACTGCTGTTCGACGCATAAGTGCAAACAACAGTCAGAGTCCTTCCCCCAACTCAAAGGTGTAGGGAAACAAACCTACTTGTCCAACGGGGAGAACCCCAACGTGCAGGCCTCGAGCTGGGGGGCCATAAGCAAGCCCACCACTGCCCGACACCTCTCACCCACAGCAACTCCAGAGTGGAACAAACTCCAGCCTCTCTCAAGAGGAATGGTTCCAGATCCCAGACCATGCGTAGAGGTGAGCCCGACTATATATAGTGTCACAGACGACTGCAGTCATTACCTGGCTGGGATGCCTGGAGGGACCAGAAAGAGATATTAATAGCTTCTGGGGCACAAGGGGGCCGCCTCCCTGGATAAAAAGAGGACCACGGGAAAGGGACAAAGAGGATTTGACCCATTGGGAACCGTGGCCACCGCCAGGGGGCGCTTTAAGCCTCAGGAGACCTGGATGTGATTACTTCCGCCACACTTGGCAAGATGGCGGAGGGATCGGCCAGGGACGCCCGGAGTGCTTCCGGTTCAAAGGGCAGCATTTCTGCCACACCAGGAAGTGCTGCCGGATGGACGTCATCGGCCACCTGGAGCACATCCGGGCAGGAATAAAAGGGGCCGCCTCCTTACAGTCAGTGAGCCAGAGTCGGGAGTGGGAGTAGGACAAAGCTCCCAGGAGGAGAGGAAAGGCGGCCAAGGACTGAGGGACTTGATTAAGGGTGATTATTGCTTTGTGCATTGTGTGCTGTGTGAAGAACTGTGTTTATTAGTGATTTAATAAACGTGTGTCTTTTATAAAGATGTGGTCTCTGTCTGGTGGTGTCTGGGAAAGTCTCACAATAGCCAGTACCTCTCAACCTCTCGCACCAGTTCAGGCTCCTTCCCCGCCAGATAGGTAACATTCCATGTCCCAAGAGCCAGTTTCGGCAACCAAGGGTCTTTAAGAAATTTAGTATTAAAGTGCCAGAAAGATTTAAAATTACTCTCAAACCCCAAAGATAAACGAGTGAGAACTAAACTATGGTCTGAAAACCCTGTGGGCAAAAGACAAGAGCCCAAAATGAGGTTCAGATTGTGCTGTAAAGTATAAATTCTGTCCAGCCTTGCCATAGATAACATGCCACTGGAGGCCTTGAGCCATGTGTACTGTCTCATCGTCGGGTTCAACTCCCTCCACACATCCACAAGTTCTTGCTGATGCAGGACAGACTGCAACACCTTGACTGACCCCATTGAGGCTCAGCGCCATTCCTGTCCATCACTGCATTTTCAGTGCAATTACCACCTAAACACATGACATCCTCTGAACTGCACTCAGCAAGTACATCTTTTAACAAAAGAAAAAAAAGAAACTCTCTTTACCCTCATTTGGAACATAGACATTTATGAAAATAATGTTTTTCCACTGTATATGTACAACTACCTTCATGAGATGGCCTTTAACTTGCTCAAGACAGTCTATGGACTCTGGGATAAATGCTTTACTGAAGAGCAACGCCACCGTCTGAGGTTTCTTTCCTCTTTCTGTTGAGTGTTGTCCATTCTTCTTCAAAATTAATTTCCTCAACAACTCCAGCTTTTATTTTCCTAACTGCACCACCTGAAGTGGTGCCTGGTTCAGTTTCTGCCACAGCTTTGAGATTTAAGAGATGGTGAGCAGCTTCACCGTGGATTGTGGACTCAGGACTGGCCTTGGCCCGCTCATCCACCTTAGATGGTTCACAGGCGGCAGTAGCAGCATTCAAACTTTCAATGTCATCCACCTCAGCTGGTGTTGTTTCTCTGACAAGCTGCATAACCTCGGCCTTAGCTGGGCCCTTTTCTTCAGTCTAATTTATATTCAGATTAGAGGACTTCAACTTGGCCTCAGCCTATCCATCCACTTCAGGCATATTTTGTCTCAGCTTTCTGTATTTCACTCCTTTCAACTGTGGAGCTACAACTGGGTATCTGATTTTCAGAACTTCCTGGAGTCGAGCTAAGAGTACCTGTGGATACCTCACAGATAACAATCTGCTGATCCTCAGTCCTCAGATTCATCCTCCCTCACTGCATTTATGTTTCCTCCCATAGAATAACTGCCATCAGCTCTTTTACAGTCAACTGCTTTGTGCCCTGCACGGCCACATTTAAAACATTTCATTGATTCAGAAGATATAAACACAATATAATCACATCCATCTACTTTGAATTTCAGAGAAACATCTAATGCATTGTAACCTCTGTTGAGTAGCATAAAAACCTGTCTCCTAAATGAAAACATGCTTTAATTCTAACTCTTTACAACCCAAAGGAATCATAGTAATATCAGAAATGATCTCACCATACCTGCTCGATTCATTATGTAGCAGTTCATTCTTCAAGAAAGGAGGAACATTAGAGATTCTATTCCTCTTAGCGAGAGTCGAAAGCGGCAAAACAGAAATGAGGGTTCCATTAATAACTAGGCCTTCTTGAACCAAATGGTGAACTAAGGCCTCCTCATTGAGAAATACCACAACTGCTTTATTCATTCGTGATGCAGAAATAATATTTTTACATCCAATTATTTTTCCAATTTCAGTAACACAATTCTCTACTGAAACTACTGGATCGACAATCAACTTGATGCCATTTCTTCTGCTAAAGTTTTCAAAGCCATGTGGCAAAAGGCCTAGCTGTATCCCTCGGGACACAGCCATCCTAGCCACTTCTTTTTAAAGAAACACTATATAAACTTGAAATAATAACTATATATACATAACAGAGCTAAAAATGAAGAGAAATGACTAGAAAAAAGAACAAAATAAAGCTACACTCACTCTCGTGCTAGCACAAATGCCACTCCCACTCCAGACCAAAGCAATCGACACACAGAGTGACAGGATAGATAGATAGATAGATAGATAGATAGATAGATAGATAGATAGATAGATAGATAGATAGATAGATAGATAGATAGATAGATAGATAGATAGATAGATAGATAGATAGATAGTGTGAGGGATGGCCGGCCAAATATTCCAGTCCACACCTCCAAGTCGCTAGATGGAGCTCTCCCAACAACATGGAAGTGCCACAAATTCCAGCAGGGCCATATGGACATTGTAGTTTTTATAAACAGCCTTGCTGGATACCATGGGGACCACTAGGAGCCGCTGGATGGAGGCTCACAGAGTGCTACGTGCCCTATAACCCGGAAGTGCGTCATGAATACATGACCAAAAGGAACGACGTGCTTCCGGGGTGAAGAAGTGGAGTTTTTATATGACCTGGAAGTGTTCCTAGTCACGTGGACAGAGAGGGCGAAACACTTCCAGGTCAAGGACTTTAAAAGGAAGGGAAATCTCAGACGTCAAGCTGAGCTGGGTGGAAGGGTGGCAACGCGTCTGGGAGTGAGGAGGATTATTGATTTATTGTTTATTATGTTTATTTGAAGATTGTGGAGAAGAGGGTGCTTTGTGCACGTTTTGTCCTAATAAATATAATATTTGGACTTTTACCTGGTGTCTAATGTGTGGTTTGAGGGTTCAAGGGGTCATGGGGACCCTAAATCTGTCACAATAGATAGATAGATAGATAGATAGATAGATAGATAGATAGATAGATAGATAGATAGATAGATAGATAGATAGATAGATAGATAGATAGATGGGGGTAAAATGTGCCCTACAATGGCATGGCACCTCACCAAGACTTGGTTGCTACCTGGCACCGACAATTGCTGGGATAGACTTTGAGATTCAGTGGCCCTGAATTGGATTTAAAGATACAGATGGATGGATGGATGGATGGATGGATGGATGGATGGATGGATGGATGGATGGATGGATGGATGGATGGATTAATAAAAAGGTACAATAAACAAAAACCAGTTTCTGATAAACCCATAATTCTGAATATGCAAGAAGAACACTATCATTAACTAATGAAAAAAACACACCCAAGGTTCTGAAAGATTATTCTTGCTTCGTCTCAACACTACTTAAAAAAAAAAAAAAACTTTTAAAGCTTTCAAGGTTTTTAATAAACAATGTGATTTTATTTTATTCAGATTTCTGACCTTCTGTTGAAAAGTAGCTCTGTGGCCCACCCCGGCCCATCTGCCATCTTGCAATCTGTTCATCACATTAATTCTTACAGAGTCACTGGAGGCTCGTCTGTTCACAGACTTTGACATAACCGCCATTCTCACTCTAAGCTTTGTTGGTCCTTTATCTGCTAATGAGTCAGTTCTTCTGGGGACAGCTGCAATGCAAAAAAACTCTCCAGACCTTCATACCTGCCACCCTTGTAGCACAGAAGAGAATTATACAAAATCTCACATTAACTGGCATTACAGAATTGAACAAGGGGCTACTTGCAGGTGAGATAATGAATATGACACAAGGTGAGAAAGGCGTATTATTGATACATTAGAGGTGGGCAGATGGACGACACGTACTCTCCACATAAAGAGGACTACAAGCCATTCTGCAGGCCTAGCGTGATAACAAAGTTTGGTTACTCTACTGGCTATTTGTATTTTTTCTCCCTTTTGATATATCTAATCTCCCTGAAATCATACTTGTTATGTTATTCCAGGGTTTGTTCCCAGGCTTTTGTTCATTTTCCTTTTTGGGGCCTTCTATGATGATTTTAAAGTAGCATTTTTCTTGTGTCTACTGTAATTATTTACTTTTTATTTCTTTTTGTCTTATCTATTTATATTATTATCTATGTGTAGCACCCTCCTAGTTGGGTATAATAGGAAACTTAGAAGTTAGCCTCAGTGACACAACTTTTTTTTTCTCTTTTCTTTGCTTTGGAGAAAGCAGAAACAGAGATGTGATTGGTGCTCTTTACTACCAATTAAGGTATAGCGTGCCGTTAGTACTCCAATGATTTTTGTTTTCTTGAGACAGAGCAAGGCGGGGAAGTGTGTTGAACAAGTGTGTAAGAAAGAAAAAAGAGAGAAAAAGAAAAGAGAAAGCTGATACTAAGATTGAGGGGAGCCCGAAAGTGAGCTTAAAAAACAAAAAGAAGAAAAGTTTTGGTTAAACGTGAGAGGCATTGAGCAGGTTTGGCTCATTGGAACATGGATGAAAAGGGGAGCTCCGCTTTGAAAAAAAAAAAGGGACGGACAAACGAAGAGTCAGATGCCTACTTTACGGAATTTTGCTGTCTAAATGAAATATGAAAAAGATACAATTCTTTATTGTCATTATGTATACACATAACGAAATTTTTTTTTGGTAGAACACAGCTTCAAGACAGAATACTTAAAATACACAATACACTATAAATAATAAAATAGACATAATAAGTATAAAAGGCAGCAGCAATAAAACATCATCAAGTCCAGACTTTTCCTGAGGTAGTACGCCTGCAGAGACCAGTGATCTGTGTGCGTGGGTCTGCAGGGGAGGAATACAAGTGTGTGTGTGTTTGATTACGAGGGAAAGTGTGTGTGCATGTCTACAGAGGGGCAGGTTAGGAGTAGATGTATGTGTGTGTGTATCAGCAGGGGCAGATGGACTTCACAGCTCTGGGGAAAAAGCTGTCTTTCAGTCTGCTGGTGCGTGTTTTTATGTTTCTGTACCGCATTCCCAAAGGCAGTGGTACAAACAGTCCATTTCCCGGATGGGTGAGATCAGCAGATATACATTTGGCCTTCTTCTGCACCCTTCCAGCATATACAGAGCCCAGGTCTAGGAGAGGACTTCCCACGATCCCCTGTGCTGTTCTCACCACCCATGCCAAGTCCTTCCTGTCCTTTCCTGTGCAGCTGCCATACCACACTGTCATACTGTGACAGAGAATGCTTTCTATAGCGGATCTGTAGAAGTTTGTGAGTAGCTGAGAGTAGAATCCAGCACGTCTCATCTTCCTAAGGAAGAAGAGTCTTTGTTGGGCCTTCTTTATCAGGTGAGATGTGTTCAAAGACCAGGTCAGATCCGATGTGATGTGAATACCCAAGAATTTGATATTGTCCACACACATTACAGCCTCCTCATATATGAATATAGGAGCATGTTCTGTTCTTCTGGACCTCCTATAGTCCACAATGATCTCTTTGGTCTTGCTGGTGTTCAAGATGAGGTTGTTGGCTGAGCACCATAGTGCTAGGCATTGTATCTCTTCTCTGTAGTGAGTCTCATCATTGTCTGATATGAGACCCACCATGGTCATATCATCCACAAACTTCACAACCATATTTGTGGCATTAATGGCAGAGCAATCATGCATGAATAACATGAAGAGTGCTGGGCTGAGCACACAACCCTGTGGCGTGCTTGTTTTCAAAACCAGTGTGGCTGATGTACGATCTCCAATTCTAACCACCTGAGGCCTGTTGGTGAGAAAGTCCCTAATCCAAAGACACAACGATGTGGACAGACCAAAAAGGGAGCGCAAATAAACCCTGCATCAAGTCGAAGCTACTGGTATCTTCCCAGATGAAGCTGTGAGATTCCTGTGTTTGGACAAACTAATTGAGTTAAGGTAAACTGTGATAATATCCGTTGAGTGGCGTGTTTAGTAAACGTGTTTTATTATTAATTTTTTTTGTTTCCTATCCATGATTGCATGGAGTGCTTACATGGTGGTTGCATTCAAATAATAAAAAAGGGGTGAGTGTTTAAAAATTATTAAAATTTATTGGGATGTGTTTAATGTGGATCCCACCAGTGAAATTTCATCCTATGACATAGATAACGCGCCAGTTCAACGGTGGGAGGGCTACATTTGTACCGTGCACAGTTCTCTGTTTTTCTTGTACCTAGTTGGTGGATCCTCCTTGAGGTGGAGCCACCCTGGTGTCACTGCTGAAGGATGACCCGTAGCCTTTATACTCTGATGGTGAGACTGAATCCTTCACTCGTTGATTGGAGCTCATAGAGTATGCATCTGATTTTTTGGATTTCTGGATTTATTGCTTCTATCTTTCCCTTTTGATTTTTGAATTGCCTTTTTCCATCCCTGAAATGTGCTGGTGAAACCACCAAGCTTAGCAGAGAAGAAGTTCAAGTGTGAATGCAGAAAATTAATCTTGAGTGACAAGTTGCACTTCATGGTTTTATATGTGTTGACATAGTTTGGTGCTCTTTAGTTTAGTCTCAACAACATCCCTGTATGCCTTTGTTGTGATTTCCTCCAGCCCCACTAGCAGATCTTCAAACTGTTTGTCATTGATGAAGTGTCTGATTTGTAGATGAACAAAAATGCCTTCCTTAATCTTGGGCTCAGTTATTTTTGGAACCTCAAACATCACCTTGTTCATTGCTTTCATCAGTTCAAGTTTTATATGAACAGGAGGCAAAAATCTCTTTGTTGGGTCAACGAGTGGCTTACAGTATGTGCCCTCATGGATCGGTTCTTTGTAATGTAATGAGACCCTTTAGCCTGGCTGTTCCATTCACAGAACTTGGTATATCTCAACTGCATTCCTTGTAGTAGAGCCACTACTTTTAGGTCACCACAAATGTCCAGATGTAGTTGCTGTACTGCATATGTATGCTTACAATATGAGAAGAAATCTCACAAATATGCAATTGCAATAAAATGGTATGATATGAAAATGTAAAGAAGATTTTTGAGATGAGCAGACCAAAATCTATAAGAAAGCTCAATTTTTGTTGCCTAGTGCATTTATTAAAATCATTGGTAATATCCGCAAAAGAAAAAAAATACTAAAAGAAAATATTTCCAGAAATAAGTAATTAATGTTATACAGAGTAATAATTCTGTAATACCACTGGCATGACAGCACTAAGGTCAGTTGGAAGCCCAGGAACATTGTTTAATTAGACCAGAATCATTAATAACAGTAATAAAAAGAAGGTCCCCTCACAGTGGGTGTTCTCATCTTTTGATTCAACAAGACAGATGAGCCACACTAACAAGAAATAAAATAAAGCCTTTCCACAAACTGTTCACCCTTTTCATGACTCAAATGCTGTGTCCAAGGGTGGAAATGTGCACACATAATGTGAATGACAGCGTACAGTTTATACAGACTGCACAACATGGAGCTGCTAAGAGCAAAGAGATTCTTTGATATGAGACGAGGTCTCCAAGATTATTGTGAGGGAAACATGAGGGGTCAGATTTATAAAACTTGCGTATAATAGTAACCATACATAATACTTAAAATGACTGAGTCGATATTAGAATGTGTGTTGACATGAAAAACATATTACACCTCAAAAGTGATAATTATGGCATACAGACTCTATTTTAGTTCCCTTTTAAGAGGGCCAATACTATGTATTTGCATTGAAGAACTGCCGTATTTTGGCTTTTTGTCAATTTAGAGTTCCTGTTGTCATTTCCCAAGGAACTGGCCCACAGGTCAGGAATATCTCAGCCAAGCTTCACTACATCATATCTGCTGTGCTGGAAGCCATTAACTGACTGGTGAGGTGTTACGTCCATTTTTCATGTGGTGTGGTTTTACCAATATAAAACATAACATGTTTTTGTCAACATAAAAAGGCAATTTGCTTCAGTGTCTGGTTTTCCTAATGTAATTGGAGCAATTTACTGCACTTATATTGCAATAAGGGCACCTAGCAGCTCTTGCTAACCGGACGTAGTTACCTTCCATTAATGCCCAAGTCATATGTGATGCCAAGATGAGTGTGATAAAAGTGGCTCAAGAGCCTGGGTCAACTCATGAGTCATTTATTTTGGAGGCAAAGTACCTCCACTGAGAGTTGCCTAATGCCTCCTGACTCTGACTCTCCAATGTAAGGCAGTGAGCTCCTTTTAATCCCAACCCGGGAATGTTTCCAGTGTCACACTGTGCCCTCGAGGAAGAACTTCCGGGCCATAGAAAAAGTAGGTTGGTACTCCACTGACAGTGCCCCACGACAGTGCAGCACTTCCAGACTCCATTTCCCAAGCACCCTTGCGGGTGTCCTGACTGGGCTCCCATATGGGAACCACCACCACCCAGTGTATGGGGAGTGGAATCCCCCCACCCCAATCCTCAGTTTTTCTCAGTCCGTCTGGTACAAATTACTGGCTGGGTGCAAATTTATTTCTTTGCCCTGTTGCCAATTTTTTGGATTGGTATCCCGTTCTGGTAATGAAATATCAACCTTTCTGTCCAGGATTTCCTTTCTCCTCCTACACACCATATTCTGTAACTCCTTTAGAGGTCTTATAGTTCTTTTGGTGGCCTCCCTCACTAGTCATCTTCTTTTTGTGAACAGCCTGCTCTAGACAGATTTACAGCTATGCCATATTCTTTCCATTTCTTACTGATTGACTGAACTGATCTCTAAGGGATGCTCAGTGACTTGGATATTTTCTTGTATCCATCCCTTGACTTGTGCTTTTCAGTCTTCTTTTCATGGAGTTACTTGAACTGTTTTTGTGTCTTCATTGCATAGCATAGGCCACCATACTGACCTTAAGCTGTTTTTTCCTCATACAGGAGCATTTAGACCCCAATCAGTTAAAGCCCCAGACATATGGTCTCAACTGAAGTAATTCTAGAACTTCTAGAACCAACTGGTTACACCTGTGATGATTAGGAGTGGCATATTAAAGAGGGTCAATGTTTATGCAATCATTTATTTTGTGTTTGTAATTCATTTAGAGCACTTCGCAGAGATATGTTTTCACTTTGACATTAAAGAGTCTTATTCTGTTGATCAGTGTCAAAAATGCCAAAGTAAATCAACTGGGATTCAATGTTGTGTAACAATAAAATGTGAAAACCTCCAAAGAGGTGAAAAACTTACTTAAGAATAGCTACTTGGTGGTACTTGGATGTTACTAAATGTAAGTTGTTAGTTATTTAGATTATGTAAAATTAATAGAACTATGTTCTTATTTCTTTTATTTTTTTCATTTGTGTCTTTTATCCTGCGTTGTGTAAAACCTTTTTTTCTATTTTTGTGTGAACTGTTTGGCTTTGAATTTTGATTAAACCTCGTCAGTCAACATGTACAAAGTGACACAGTGACAGTCTTTATCCTGTGTCACTCATGCTCATTGGAGGGTCACCTCCCGTGCTCATCATAGGTATGTAATACAACTTTGGGACTAGAGGTGGCGCTGCTGCTAACATTCTCACCTCTTTCTACCTTCAGAGCTATGAGAAGACACCCAGTGAGTGCAACTGACTCCTCCCCTTCTGGGCCAGGTCCTATAAGGCAGGGCATCACCAGGAGGAGGCGTCTCACTTTGACACGTGCCAAACGGGAAGGCAGAGCTCCTCAAAGACCGACTCGTTCAACTGAGTAGCATTTTCAGTGTAAGAGAAGGTTATTTCTTTTACAATTGTTCTGTTTACTTACCATTTAATCATTATGTTTCATGTATTACTATTTCTATTATTTTTAGAAGTATTTATGTACTCTTATTTTATATTTCTTATTATGTTTCCTGTGTTTTGGGGATGAAACCTCAAGAGATGGGACTGCCCCTTGTTTGTGTTTCTGTTATTTAGCACCATCAAGCATTTGTTATTGTTTTAGTTTATCTGTTGAATTAAATAGCTGGTGTCCCAACATTTCTTCTGGACCTGATCGTTACTACCATTCAACCACAAATCTTCTTGAACATTAAAGTTATAAAGGCTGGACTTCTCTTCTGCCCGTGAATTTCCTGCTGTGTCTTTCTCATTAGTCTTTTTGTGCATAGCAGGCTGTTTGTTTACTGCAGATATGCAACATCATACAGTAACTATTTTAATGCACATCACCATTTTAGGTGTCAGACTTCATCTTGGTACTTATCATCATTTATAACACCTCGTCTGTAGAACAGCCAGTCCACTGGAGCCTGGGCCTGTCTGCTGCTGCGTTTGTTCAAAAATTACCAAAGTTCTGCAGCTTTTAGTGTACTTCAAAGAACAGTTCAGGCAATAGTGTGATGCATGTTCAAATGATTCCACAATCCAAATATCTTCATTTTAAAAGTTTTAGTAAAATTCAAAGCAAAACAGTTCTTACAAAAAAAGAGAAAAAAATGAGGTTACGAAGAAAAGAAAGTTCTTGTTTAAAGAAAGTTTTGTTTAAGGCTTACTTATCTTGTTTCATATTTCTCTAAGTGATACAGTCACACTTTCAAATGCTTATATCAAAACAGTCAAAAAATGTCAATGTTCTATTTATAAATTAATCTATCGGTCCATGCTTTTAGACGGTTTCCAGAACTTAACTAACTATTTCAAGGCAGGAATCGCCTTATGTCGATACATAGGGTTGAGGCGGATTTCGACATTAACCGACACCCAGGGGTAGAGGGCAGTAATCAGCTGTAAACGTCGACAAAACCCCTTGTTATGCCATACTGTAGTTCAGCTCTGTTTGCTGGCAATATGCTGCTTGCATTGCTTTACACTGGTGCTGCTGTTTCAGGTGTCTGTTGCTGCATACAATGACTGCTGTCACCATCGGCTGCTACCAATTGCTCAAAGACAGCCAGCACCAGCTGTGCGAAGACAGCTGATCAAAGACGGTGGCCAGTGGCTGAGAGAAGACGACCGCCAGCAGCTGTGCACTGCCATAGTAGTCACAGTATGCGGTAACACAAACTGCAAGCCGTGTAATGTGGCAATGCACGCCATTGGCTACTTTTTTTTACCATACCACGCAGAACTATGCTGTATAATAGGTACGTGAATTCACATAGTGTAGAGGCTCATGAAAAATAAAACATAGGGAGACTTGTCAAAATAAATATTTTATGTTGATTTATGTGTGAAACCATTGCTTTGTGTGCTATTCAGAAAACTGAGTATTTTGGAAAAAATATTCAGCCCCGTTTGCCAAAACGGGGGGAAAAAATAATTAGCCTTCAAAGAGTTAATAAGTAATATTCAGTTTCACAGATGTAGAAAATTCTATTTCATGTTAACTTACAGGGTGTAAAAGACTATACCGTAATCCATGTAACTATGAGAAACTGATATTCTATTGAAATTAGGCAGACACTCACGTGAATTTAACATTAACTTTAAATTTCTCAGATTGGCTTTCACAACGCCTGTCGAAGGAGACCACATGCATTAAGTCTGTATTTAGAAAGGGCTTCCTGACATTACCCTCACCATATTGCAGCTTCAGAAAAAGCAGTCCTCATTAGTTCAGTCATCCTGAATTATTTCCAGTCTTTTTGTTTTCATTTCTATTGACAAAAATAACTCTATGGTGCCGGGTATACTACAATACAGAAACTAGTAAAAACAAAGTCAATAAAGTAGCATGAATCTGACAAATTTTCAAAGATTGGATAAATCAAAAATTTGCAGCAATGGGGAACAAACCTGTCAACCCTGCTTTTTAATGCTCTAAGGAAGCCGAGTACAACTTAAATGTCTGACTTTCCCTGAATTTACAGCACAATCACCACATGAAGCTTTTCTGTTCCATTTCAACCCCAAGCACTCGCTTGAAGCTGGGGCTTATCAGCCATCTGGCAGCTATGCTATTGTAAACTGGCTAATTAAAGAAAAAAGTATCCACATATCTTGTTAAAGCAATCTTAGAATATTTTATCATAAAGTACTGTAAACTAACAACTAGTATTCATGTCCTTCACAACAAAAATGAAGCCGGAAATACATACAGTGCCCTCCATTAGGTTTGGGACAAAGATACATTTTTCCTTGATTTGCCCCTCTGCTCCACTGTTTAAAATTACATCCATCCATCCATTATCCAACCCGCGATATCCTAACTACAGGGTCATGGGGGTCTGCTGGAGCCAATCCCAGCCAACACAGGGCGCAAGGCAGGAAACAAACCCCGGGCAGGGCGCCAGCCCACTGCAGTGTTTAAAATTACAAATCAAATAATTCAGGCATTGTGATTACAGTTCACATTGCAGACTTTCATTTAAAGAAATTTTCATACATTTCAAACACACCATGTAGAAATGAAAACACTTTTCCTACTTTGTCTCCACATTTCAGGGCACCATAATGTTTAGGACACAGCCAATTATTATAGGTCCATTAAAGCACCTGTCATATTTACCACTTTGTCGAATATCACTTGTATGCACTGACTGCTTGAACTCTGCGATTCATCTAAGTCACCAGGTGCTGAGGATCTTCTCTAGTGATGTTCAGCCAAGCCTCTAATGCAGCCATTTTCAGTTCCTGCATGTGTTCCCTTAAGTTTTTTCTTCATCATATGGAAACCCTGCTCAATTGAATTTAAGCCAGGTGACAAGCTTAGCCATGCGAGAATTTTCAGTTTTTTAGCTATGAAAAACTCCTGTGTTGCCTTAGCAGTATGTCTGGATCATTATCTTGTTGTAGGATTAAGCGCCATCCAATAAGTTTGGAGCAGATCAGATATCTCTCTACACCTCAGAATTCATTAAGTGACTGTCATCAGTAGTTCCATCGTCAATGAAGATAAGTGTGCCAGTACCTGTGGCAGCCACACATGCCCAAGCTATAACATCCCCACCACCATGTTTAACAGAAGAAGTGGTCTGTTGGTGCTGTTTTGGATCTTGGGCATTGCCTTTTGGTTTCCACTTTGAACTTGGTGGTATTTGGATGTTACTAAGTGTAAGCTGTTAGTTATTTAGACTATGTAAAATTAATAGAAGTATTTTCTGTTGCCAGTAGTCACTTCAGAACATGTCATCCACCTAAAGCTAGGCATGTTTAGATGCAGCCAGTATTTGGATGGAGACCACATAGGGAAATCTTGGGTTGCTGCTGGAAGAGGTGTTGGTGAGACCAGCAAGGGACGCTTACCCTCTGGTCTGAATGTGGATTCCAATGCCCCAATGCAGTGACAGGAACACTGTGCTGTAAATATGGAGCTGTCCTTCAGATAAGATGTGAAACTGAAGTCCTGACTCTCTGTGGTCATTAAAGATCCCTGGGTATCTTTTGAAAAGTGTAGGGTTTATCCCATTGTCCTGGCTAAACTGCCCTCCATGTCCTAGTCATCCTGGCCCCCTAATCATCCCCTGTCTCTCTCTCTCTCAGCACTTCACCACCTAATAGCTAATGTGTGGTGAGCATACTGGCACAAAAATGGCTGCCACTGCACCATCCAGGTGGGTGCTACACATTGCTGGTGGTTGAAGTTGTACCCATCTATCTAAGTGCTTTGAGAAGCAAGAAAAGAGCTATATAAATGTAATTAATTATTATTATTATTATTATTATTATTATTATTATTATTATTATTAATTATCACTATGGTACAGGTTGATCTTTGTCTCATCTGTCCACAAGACCTTTTTCCAGCATTCTGTAGTCTCTTTTAAGTTCTTTTTCACAAACTGTAATCTGGCCATCTTATTTTTGTGGCTAACTAGTAGTTTGCATCTTGCAGTATGGCCTCTGTGTTTCTGTTCATGAAGTCTTCTGCATTTAGTAGTCTCTGATACACACACATCTGCCCCCTGAAGATTTTCTGAGCTGTCGCATAGGCGTTTGGTATTTTCTCTTTACCATAGTGAGGATTCTTCTGTCATCAGCAGTGATGGTCTTCCTTGGCCTACCTGTCCCTTGTGGTTACCAAGCTCACCAGTGTGTTCTTTTTCTTCATGATATTCCAGACAGTTGAGTTCGGTCATCCTAAAGTTTTACTGATGTCTCTAATGGCTTTATTGTGACGATCAATTTTGTAACCTTGTCCTGTAACTCTTTTTCGGAAACAATCCCCCAGACTGACATTTACTCAATTATTTTAAGCTCTTTTGTAAGGAGTTTTGGATAAAAGTGTTTGTTAAACAAACAAATGTAAATGTTATGTACAGTATAATAGAGGAAGGAACCACTGGGGAGCAGTAAATCCCACCCAAATGCTGAATGTCTAGCATAGATGCTCTTGATCTTTTTTATTCAGGACTGCAGATCTAGTTGTCAACATTAAGAAATCAACATATTTCCTTGTAGAGAACATTACATGTTAGATGTTAACATAAAAGAACATTTACATTAACCTGGAAATTAAATAGTTTTTTAGTATTATGGCAGATGGCTGTGGCTCTTGCCCAGCCAGGAAACCTCCACAATGGAAGGACCGGGAGGGGAGAGCATACTCAGGGAACACTAAAGGGCAGCATTCCTTGGATACTGCGGCACTACGGATTCCCCACAGGGCTTCATGGGAATTGGAGTTTGGCACAGCCCTTTTTGGTTCTGAGGGTACCCCCAAGTACTGGTGCAGGGACTGCAGACCACCCCCTACGTTGGGTTCCACCTTACCTATTTCCAGATCATGCTAATGGGCCACCGGAAGTTCACCCAGATGCAGCATTAAAGAAGCCCACTATCTTCATTCTAGGAGCCAGAGTCGGGGAGAAGGTGACAAAGCATGCTGGAGGAGAAGTGGGACAGAGAAGACACAGAGCGAAGACAAAGTGTGTGATTTATTCACTATTGTGCTTCTCTACTGTGCTGTGCAGGTGGGAAATTGAAGGAAAGCGTTTCCCACTCTAAATAAAAAAGGTATTGTGCTGGAGCTGGTGTTCACATCTATATGTGTCGAGTTTAGGGAGTGGAATGTAAGAACAAAACCAAACACCCGCATCTTGCTTAAATGATAATTAAAAACACCCTCCATATTTTTCCTGAACAGCCTTCTAAATGAAAATGTTAAATTTCCTTAGTAAGAAATGTTTATATTTGTGACCTTTCTGGTGCTGACTGGAGCAAATTCATTCTTTATGGTCAGGAGAGAGGTGAATGATGGCACAGCGATCGAGGATTACTGTGAGCGAGACGAGCCCCAAAGCACAACTTCATTCAGCACAACGCAGCTGTCAGGTTTTAGCCAGGGTTCCTTTGATGGCTTATTTTTATATTTCCTTTTTTGTCTTTTTCATTCATGTTTCTATTATTTTGATTATTTCTGTTACTACTAATGTGTTCATTTATCATTTAGTCAGTAGGTATCATGCATTACTATTTTTACTGGGTTCAGAATAGTTTAAGTACTATTTCTTTAAATGTCTTTATGTTTCCTGTGCTTTGGGGTTGGAACCCCAAGAGACCGGACCACCCCTTGCATCACTAGAAGACGAGACCACCCCCAGCGTCATAAAAGATCATTTCCCCTCGGGAATTAATAAAAGTTACCAAAAATAAAACCAAAAGGCTGGTAAGTGGAGTCTCTTGCAGTTTATTGAATATGGAGTTAGAATTTCAGTTTGTCATTATTTCAGTTTAGGTTATATTTCTCGGGGTTGGGGTGGTGGGGGGCTTTTTTCATTTTTTTGTTCTGTTTTAGGTATATGATATAGAATATCGTATTGGTACTTGTTTATTTTCGGATTGCTTGTTTGGCAATTTCTTTTGTTTCTTTTTTTGCTGTTTTGAGCAGTTTGTTACGTTTTCCTTTCAAAACAATTCTTTGTTGCCCATGTCTTTACAAGCCAGGAGTTCATGGAAATTCCCATCTTGTGGGGCATTTTGATTGTAATAAAATTTGGGATTTTGCTTATATATATTATTTAGTTTTGTGAAGCCAAAGCCCATTTGCTCTGGTCCAAACTGAAGCCAGCCAGTTGATTAGCCACTGTGGCTGCAGAGGAGTGAATCTTTTTCTGTGCAGACTACTTTGGATTATATCCGGCTTGGTGGTAATATTTTGGAGGCATTACACCATTTTGACATTTTTTTGTGTTGCATGCATAACAACCGCAAGTTGTAAAATGAGAGTTGCTTGTACCAATGTTGGCAAATATGAGGAGTGGCAGAAAACTGAATTATAACATTTGAAAAATATTGACAAAAACAGGCCATTCAGCTCAACAAAGCTTGAAAATCCCATGCACTTAAAATTTCTCTAAAATAACATCAAGCCAAACTTTGAAGGTTCTTCTGACAGCAAATTGGCAGGTAAACATTTGAGCAAAATTGAGAGTTACATGGAAAGACAGCAAAAAAGGGTCAAAACTATAAGATCAAAAATAGCAACTAAAACTCAAACCATGAGACAAAGTCTGTAGTCAAAAAGTACGAGCAATGAGGAAAAAACTGAATGAAATATTCAAGAAGAATTTTAGCAAAGATCTGAGAAAGTTTTAAGTTTAATTTTAGATTGCATAAGGAACAGAACCCCCAGCCAAACTGTTATGTTGTCACAACGAATACTAACAGGGTCACCCCCCTATAAATGCAGGACGCTGACTTAGCATTGGTACCTACAGTGGCAGTGGTCATGGACCCTAAAATGGCACCCAAGATGTTACAAAAAAAAAAAAACAATTTAAACAAATAATGACAGGAAAGGAATCCTTGACCTCAAAAAAACCCAATTCAAGTACAAGATTGTACCACTTAACTATCAAAATGAGCAAAAAAAGTTCCCTAAATGCCAACTATTTACCACACCATTTGGTAATTTATTACATGGTGTTTATGGTTCTCTGTGTGAGGAAAAACTTTGTAACATTTGACCAAAATGTACCCTTAACAAGTTTAAAACTGTGCCCCCTGTGTTCTTGTTGAACTAATTTTAAAAGCAGCAGCCTTGTTTCACTGTACTAATTACTTTAATTATTTTAAACACTTCAGTCATGTCACCTCTTATTCTGAAAAGGATCAACTCTTTCCACCTCTCCTTATAGCTCATACCTCGCAGTCCTGGAATCAGCCTAGTCGGTCTTCTCTGGAAGTTCTCTTGCACTACTAAGTCTTTCTTGTAATATGAAGAGATAACTACTCACATTACTTCAGGTGAGGTCTGACTAGTGTGTTATATCTTGAGACGCAAACATAACCTCCCTTGACTTGCTCTCCACATATTATGATAAATAACCTAACATTCTATTTGCTTTCTTGCTCACTTCTGTACATGGCCTGGATGAGAGTAGTGATGGAAGCTGTAAGGAATACCACTAACCACTGTCACTGTTAAGAATTGGAATAAACAATTTGGCCTAGTTAGAACATTTTCTTGGCTTTAGAGAATTCTTTTCAGCCCATGAGAGTTTAATATTTTGAAAGATGAATTTTCAAGTTTTCTTTTCATGTGTTTTGTTTTAATTTAATTTACTTGACTGAGAAAGTATTTATTTATTTATTTATTTATTTTGTTCAATTTTTAAGTGAATCCCACCACCATTTTAGAATGTCTGCAGGCAGATAATGGGCTGCTAAGAGACCTTGCCTTGTTGCTAAGGACCCCCTCCCAATAGTCTCCAGTAGTCCTTTGACTGAGGTTATGGATTTGACTTGTGAACAAGTCAGTTTAGTGATTTTAGGTTCTGGCATTCTGGTTTATGGTTTATAGCTTTCTTGTTTCACCTAGATTTCTCGTCTTAAAGCTTTGGCTCTGGTTGTAAAAACAGTTTTCTGGTAAACGACTTCTTGCAATTTGTGTCTGACTACAATAACAGGTTAACCTTCTAGTTTCCATGAGAAACCTGTTTTATTTTTAGTTTCTTTGTTAAATGACAAACACATCTTCTGGTCTGTTGCCAATGACAGTACATCTTAGCCATTGTTTTCTGTCTTTTTTATGAGCAGAGGAAAAGGAAGGTGTTTAGAGTCTGTGCTGTGGTGAACAGGACATCTGTAGACAGGATATCAGACTATCAAAGGGTGTACTGACTTCATTATAGATTGAGAGGACGAGAGTTGTCTAATGTCTGAAGTCTATTTGTCTTTGGGACCTCTGATGATATGGGAGCCTCCAAAAGAAACCTAAGTAGACACAAGTAGAAAGTGTAAAATCCATATAGACATTGGTCAGATGGGGCTTAAGCTCAGGAATCTGAAGCTGTTCTCGAGAAGCACTAACCACTAAGACCTTCTGTCACTTCATGTTACTTAACAGACACATCCTCAAAACTGCTGAATCCAATTCTGGCACCACTAAGCACAAGACAAGAACCAACCCCAGACAGAGCACCAGTCCATGCCAGGGTCCACTTAGGCACATTCACACACACTGGGGCTCATTCAGATGTGTGAGTTAACCTAACACATACATACTTTTGAGGATATGGCCCACTCATGCAGACAAGAAATGGGCCCAGAATTTGAATGTGGAACACTGGATGTTGCAAAGCAGCAGCAGTAATCAGTGTGTCACCAACCCACTCATAGCAATGGATAGTGAAATGTAATTCAATTCAATAGTGTAACTAAATAGTTATTATGAATTTGACTGATAATCCATTTAATGTTTAGCTTATTCAACAAAATAAATTATCCAGATAAGAATTATCTTTTATCTTAAGTATTATTATTGTGATTATATTTGCGTTTTGGCTGGAAAGAGGTTTGTGGATAAGTGTTTTGGGAAGGAATAAAAGTCCTTTATTTTACCCAATCAACGTGTGATGCTTACTGAATCTGTGGTTTGGTGTACTACTTTGGCGCCCCCTTGTGGTTACAGTAGATAAGAGCTAATATTATTTATTGTTTTATTTATTGTTTATTCTGTTTGAATTTGGCTGTTTACTGATCTGTAGCACCACAATTCTTGGCCTTGAATAAAGAACAATTGGTTCCAAAACATGAAGCCAGTTCAAATATACTGGTTCCTTTCTTAATACCAATTGAACATCACTTAAATGCTAAATGCTAATCATGGTAATTGATTCATGGCCATAATGGTTCCAAAACTCGGTCCTGGAGACCCCTGTGGCTGCAGGCTTTTGTTCCAACAAGATTCACAATCGGTGATAATAATCAATAACAACTGATCTCATTTAATTAGCTGGTCTTTTTTACTCTTCTCTTATTCTGCATGCAGAAAAACACAACAGTATGTTTTTTTACATTTATGAGACATTTAGAAATATTTCTATTTTTTTCTGAAGCTATAAATGCTTAAATAAAAATCTACCAGGCTTAGTTTGTAATTTCTACATTGACTCCAAAATACAGGAACGATGAAATAATGACTCACTGAATTAGGCTAAGAGTCCAATTAAAAACAGAGGCTGGTTAGAACAAAAACCTGCAGCCACAGTGGGTCCCCACGACCGAGTTTGGAGTTTAAGTCTGAGCTCTGGGTGGGCCACTCAAGCACAGTCAGAGACTTGTCCTGAAGGCACTCCAGCATTGTCTTGTCTATAGGCTTGGGCTCATTGCCATGCTAAAACTTGAAATGTTTCCCCTTCTAAGCAGGTATTCTTCAAGGACCTCTCTGTATTTAACTGCATTCAAACTTCCCCAAGTTCAGACCAGTCTCACAGTCCCCTGCCACTGAGAAGCACTCCATAACATGATGCTACCACCACCATGTTTCACTGTATAGATGGCGTTAGGCAGGAGATGAGTGGTGCCCTGTTGTCAGCAGACTTAGTGCTTGGAGTTCTGCCCAAAGAGTTTAATTTTTGTCTCATCAGACTAGAGAATCTTGTTCCTCATACTCTTAGAGTACTTTATATGCCTTTTACTCAAGAGTGGCTTCTATCTAACCACTCTGCCACAAACATCTGATTGATGGAGTACTTCTGTGATGGTTGTTCTTCAGATTGGATCTCCCATCTCAGCAGAGGACTTCTGAAACTCTGTTAGAGTGACCATTGCATTCTTGGCATGAATGTGTGGTCAAATAAATGTCCAGAGTCAGTGTTGTGCAAGTTCACACATAACAAGAACTTGCTCAAAGTTCAGTTCACACAGATTAAAATGAATACATTCATATTCATAGTTCACCATGTCAATTTTGAACTAGTTCATGTTCAGTTCATTTTGTATTTTTTTAAGGAGTGAGAATAAATGACCTATGAGTTTACTCTTTTCAATTTTGCATGCCTTATATTAGGCAATTACAGTGCTCTTGAAGACTTTTTTTATTTAAAAACACTTTATTGAGTTATACCCAGAAACACAGACATATAACCAGATGTGCTAATATCCTCCCGGTCAAAAAAGAAATTAAATAAATGAAAGTATACAAAGAAATTACCACTCTATTTCCAACCGTGTGACACAAATGGTGACTGTGGAACCAGCGTGTAGGTGAACTAACTTTTTACACTGCCGGTCAAAATCCACGTCACATATTGCTTGTAAAACGGGGAAAAATAAAAAGTGGCCTTACGAAGTACAACGTTTTCCTAAAAGCAAAAGTGGAGCTTCACCATGTGGTCGTGTCAGTAGGGATGCAAGCTTAAGCACAAGCATACAGACACAGACAGGGACAATTTGATTTTACGTTATTTTTTCTGAATGCAAATAAACGGCAAAAAATTTGTATGAAATAAATATTTGTAAAAATCCACTGTTTGTGCTTATCTGAATACTGTATTCGGATTCGGCTCCACTCCTACATTACAGGGTAAGGCAAAATGTTTAATCTAGACCTAAACCCGATCCAGATTGTCACATAAAACTGAACTAGCTCACGTTCAAGTTCAGCACTTGCAATTTAGGTGGAGTGGTGGCTCTGAGGTTAGGTTCGAATCCCGTAAATGCCAATAGGAACTCTGCTCTGCTGGGCCCTTGAGCAAGACCCTTAACCTGCAATTGCTGAGCGCTTTGAGAAGTGAGAAAAGTGCTATATAAATGCAAAGAATTATTATAATTAATTATTATTAAATATGTTACGTTAAGTTTACCGATCTTAGAAAATTGAGCTTGTTCAATGAACGCGCTCTTTTGAACTAGTTCATACACAACACTGTCCAGAGTATGATGATGCTATTGAGTCAGCTTGGTCCAAAATCACTAAAGAAAGATTCTAACACCTTGCTGAATCCATGGGTTGAAGAATTTAGGATGTAATAGCTGTTAAAGGGGGTCCTATTCATCGCTATAAATTGATATCTGAGTATATACTGTAGGGATTTCTACCTCCAAACATACTGAGCAATGCAGTTGCTCCTTTAAATGACCACTGTAAATACATCGATACCGCACATTTGGTGGGGGAATAGCCAGTCTGAGTCTAGTATTCTTGAATGCATTCTCGTCTGAGCCACACAAGTGTAATGCAGAGAGAAGCCATTTGCATCGCTCTCTCTCATTATTCCCAATGTGACTACTTGTTCATTTAAGACAAAGTCACAGACAATCATTTTTTCGGTCACATTCGATCCTCCAAATAGCCACAGATTGACTGGAAAACTGCCAAGCGTATCCTCTGGGACTTCTGTACTGCTACCTCAGTGATTATGTTATTGCTTAATTATGCCACTTAATTTCTCAATATACTGATAGAATTAAGTGACAAAGCATACAAATTATTGACACATCGCATGGTTAAGCAGTGAAAGTAATTGATTAAAAAAAAATAAATAAAATTTCATCTCACTGCATCTCACTGCCGCAGTCAGCGAAGGAGAATGAAGTTGTAAATTAGATATAGTGTTCTTATTATTATTTTTTTATTATTAACAGAAGTAATAGCTATGTTTGGATTGTAATGCCATATTAATGCATTTCTCTGAATGGTGAAGACCAGAAGGCCTGAATTTGCTGGCACTGCTGGATATAATTGGCTTTTACTTTGTGTGTGTTTGACCTTTGGTTGCCAGATACACAGACAGTATGCTCTACAATATTAATTTGTAACTGAAATGCTTCAGTGCACTTCACACAGCCACCTCTGCCTTTGTCCTTAGCTTCTCTCAGTCCCTCCAGCCAATACCGGCTTTGATAAGGTGAAGTCACGGCTGATTTCTATTTCACCTAAGTAACCGGCTCAGTGCTTCCCTGCCCCAGCTGATTTTGATCATCCAGAGTTAATACAAATGATGCACACCCAGAGGAATAGCTTCTTAGCTGCCATCGATTTATGATGCAGACGAATGTGCGTGTGGGGGCTCCATCCATAACCCTTTACTGTTTACTAATGACCTGAACGGGAGCTCGAGTATGAGCCGTCTAAAATTCCAGATTCTTTTTTCGTGAAATGGATTTTGAACATTGTGAGAATGTTGCACATTTTCCAATAACTTTATTTAAGGATATTTTTTATAATGCATAAATGGACAGGGTGTTTTTATCCAGTCCTTACATGCTTTATAGTGCAGAAATACCCACACATTCATTTACTCAGTGCAATTCATTATTTGAGGGTCATGAGAGTCCAGAGCCTACGCTGGGAGTATCAACCTCAACACTGGAATCAGTCCTGGATAGGATGTCAGTCCAATGCTAGATTCATAGTAAATACACTCCTACTTGGTCAGGTTAGTGTCGATTAGTCTAACATGCATGTATTTAGGACAGAGGAGGAACAACAGAGCATACTGAGAAACACGTGAATAGAAAAGGGGAGGATGAGTAAAACTCTAGATAGACAGAGGTCAGAATGGGATCTGAACTCTTTATACTGTAGCGTTATTCTCCATGCCATCCTACAGGTAGTCTTGCTGAAGCCAGATGTATAATATGAGTTAGTTTTGCTTAACAGTGAGTTGGAGCAATTAGACGGCTCACTGAGTGTCACATTTCTAAACCAATCCAACACCCAATGAAGGTGGAGCTCAAAGTAGGGGCAGGGATTTTGAACTGCAAAGATCAGAGGTGCTCTTCTTAATCTGCTCTAACGGAGAGCAAGCTTCTGTTTACGGTGAACCATCTACATTCGAAAACTCTCTTAAAAAAACCCTATTAGACATATAAATGTGTGTCACATGAGCAGAGAGCATATTACGCTGTTTAACAATAAACATAACCTGATGCAACATCATCTGTAACATCAGATCGTACATTGGCACTCGTAGACATCAATGGACGAGTGGTAAACGTGAACGATTCATTGTCGCAAGTGCTCATCGTTGTTCAGTTACAATGATACTGTAGAAGTTCATGTAAGTCTGAATTGTCAAATATATTTATTAAAATAAGAATTACAAAAAATGCAACTGAAGTTAATGGTGTGTCACACTCCATGAAAAGGACTGATGTTAAATGAGCTGATAGCGAAGAATCACAGGAGTTGCAGATTTCAGTACTCAAAACACTTGAATCAACAAATCTGTTCACCATCCACCTTCTGACTGCAAGTCTAAATGAATAACTAAAGAAATTTAACATTGCTCTCTAAATGGAAAAGAAAACATGACGTAACAGTGTCAACCACTGCGTAGCACCCATCAACACTAAAAAAGCTGATAAAGAACCAAACTTCACATGGAGATTTCACAATATATTACTAATAAAAATGATTATATTTGACCATAGTATAGTGGATTCACATTATATTCAGACCTGTTCACATTCTGTGCACTTTTATTGTGTTGTATATTTAAATTTAAATTCATAAATTTTCCATTTTTGACAATCAATCTATACTCAATAACCCATAATGACAAAGTGAAAATGTGTTTTCAGAAGGTTTGCAAATTTATTAAAAGTGAAAAACTTACATCTAACTTATTTAAGTATTCAGATCCTTTGTTATGGCACTCCAAATTGTGGTCATGTACATCCTATTTGCTTTAACTCTCCTTAAGATGTGTCTAAAACTTGATTGGAGCCCATCAGTGGCAGACCAACCTGATTGCATGTCATTTACTGTAGAAAGGCCGCTGACTGTGTATATAAAGTCCCACAATCCACACTGCATGTCAGGACAAAAGTCTGATGAACTTTGGTGATCAAAATGTAGGGCAAGGGTGACAAATCCATTTCTAAAGATTTGGTTGCCCCCTTCAGCAGAGTGACCTCAATAATTTTGAAATGGAAGAAATTTAGAACCACCAGGACTCTTCCTGGAGTTGGCTGTCTGGTGAAACAGATAAAATGGGGAGGAACAGCTTTATTCAAGGAGGTGATCAAGAATCCAGTGGTCAATGGAATCGTTGGTTAGCGGGGTCATTTCATTTGATTGGTTGGCCTATTGCTGTCTCAGTTGTGGAATGGCCAATATGGGAAGGCGGCTTGATGTCCGAGGTCTCCAGGACTCTGAATAAATCCAAATCCTATTATGTGATATAATCTACAGTTGAATTCTGCTCTGTACTTATAATATTTCTATTGTACTGTTGTATTGTATTGAGGATTTGTTCTGTCCTGTGTATTGTGTTGTATTTACCCCCTTTTTTTTATACCCACTGCATGCCAAACCTACCTAGAAAGGGGTCTCTTTTTGAACTGCCTTCCATTTTTATCCCTACAAGGGTTTTTTGGGAGTTTTTGTCTTCTTAGAGAGTCAAGACAGGGGGGCTGTCAAAAGGCAGGGCCTGTTAAAGCCAATTGTGGCACTTCTTGTGTGATTTTGGGATATACAAAAATGAATTGTATTGTATTGCATTTGTATTGTCACTCTAACAGATCTTCAGAAGTCCTAATCTAAGATCAGAGAAACCTTTGGAAGAAAGGACGAACATCTGAGCAGCACTCCATCCATCCAACATTTGTGGAAGACCATCTGGAAGCCACTCTTGAGTAAAAGGCATATGACCACCTAATTGGACTCTGAAGCATGAGGTAAAACATTCTATGGTCTGATTAGAGAAATATTGAACTCCAAAGTAGAACATTCTATGGTCTGATTAGACAAATATTGAACTCCAAGCCTGATATCTGTCAAATACCAGGCACTGCTCATCATCAGGGCAGAGTGGTGGCTCTGAGGCTAGGGATCTGCACGGGCAATCGGAAGGTTGCCGGTTCGAATCCCGTAAAATGCCAAAAGGGACTCTGCTCTGTTGGGCCCTTGAGCAAGGCCCTTAACCTGCAATTGCTAAGCGCTTTGAGTAGTGAGAAAAGCACTATATAAATGCAAAGAATTATTATTATTATCATTACTATTATTATTATCCCTCTGATGAAGTAATGGTGTTGACAGCATCATGCTATGATGATGATGCTTCAGGGACAGGGAGACTAGTCAGAATTGAGAGAAGGGTGAATACAGCCAAATACAGTGAGGCCCTTAAAGAAAACCTGATGCAAAATGCAAGCAACCTCAGGCTTGGGCGACGGTTCACCTTTCATTGTGACAGTGACCTGAAGCATATTACTAAGATGATGCCAGAGTGGCTTTGGGACCACTCTCTGAGTGTCTTTGAGTGGCTCAGCCAAAGCTCAGACTTAAGACCCCTGGAATATGGGTCCGTTTACAGACGCTTGATATCAGAAAGAATGGGATAAACTGCCCAGTTCTAAAGTAGATTCAACCAAGATGACTTGGCGCTGTGATTGTATACTATTATGAATGAGAGATTTCAGTTTTTGATTTTTAACATATTTTTCGTAAAACATGTTTTCACTTTATCATTTTGAGCTATTAAATGTAAATCAATGGGAAAAACTGGCAAATTTATCCATTTAAAATTAAATCTACAGCACAATAAAGTGTGCAGAAAGTGAAGGGGTCTGAATATTCATTGAATCGACTGAACATTCAATGGTTACTACATGTGCTGGACTTTGCATCCTCAATGATATTGTAAAAATCTTTTCAGCAGTTTCTTGAATCTTATTATCATATACAGAATCTGGCTCATGTCTTTGCAGGTGTAGCTTATTGAGTTATTTGTGCATTTATTTATTGTTAATGTTTTAAAAAGTGGTCGTCTGGTCAATGTCATGATGAAAGTAGGGTTTCTCAGACACACCTAGAACTACGGCTCTTTAACATGAACATCTTGCTGAGGGCTCGTTCATTTTTTATTTCTATTAATTGTGTCACAAATGGCATCTCGCACTCCTTGGCAAAAGTTTGACTTGGATGTGAGTGGAAACCACAAGATATAATTATGCTGCATTAACTAGTAATATCTGTAATTAAAAGGGGACAATAAATACAGTTTCAAAATTTCCCTTTGTTGATCCATTTCATACATTTTTTCCTTCTTCCCTCCCTAATAATCTTTGACTAAATGAAAAAGTGTGCCTCTGTGTTTTGAATGACAGGCACCAGTTAGGCAGGTCAGCAGCCTCACAGTCCAAATTGTCAGGTCCTGACAGGCAACTCCACAACTTTTGTATTTTCTGTTTGGAGAAGGTCTGCCTCACAAGAAATAATGACCGTGTAGTTCAAGATCCATCACCGAGTCATTTGAAAGCGTTTCTAAAAGGCAGTGCATGAAAGCAATTTTCCCAGCTTATTCTTCTTCAGGGTAAGGTGAATGAGGCTCTCTTGTAAAGGATGTGACAAGATCCAATTAAGCGCATTCCGTCAGCCAGCCTTGAGCCCACAGAGAACGTAAACTTGTGTTGTTTTAAGCAACACACCTACATTTACATCCTCTTTAATGACAGCAATGTGGCCTAACAAGGAAGGAGGGGAGTTTAAAAACCACACACCCACAATATGCCTGAGTTTATAAAGCAGGGAGGAAAGGATGGCACTGGGTTGGGGTAGAACACAGGAGAAGCCTGGCAAAGAGAAAAAAAAGCGACATAGGGCAATTATCTTGATTTTCAGAAGGCATTTAATAAGGTCCCAACATGAAAGGCTGGGCATCAAACTAAAAGACGGGGAATTCAGGGCATAGTGTGTAAGTGTGCTTAGTGTGCTTCTCCTCTTCTTCCGGGTCAAACGCCACATCATCCTTCCTCAAGCCTCCCGGAAGTACTACGGGTTTCCGTCCTTGTGACTCCGAAGCACTTCCGTGTTGTAGGAGAAGTAGAAGTCCCCAGGTCCTTTATGAGCTACCTCTGGCGGGTCACCCACTGCACCCAACAGGGCTGAGAAAATGGACTACATGTCCCATGGTGCCCTGGGGGAATCCGGGGTACATTTACCATCCAGGGGAGCTGCCACCTAGTGTCCTGGGGGAGGCAGTGTCCTGGAAAGGCTGCCCTTCTCCACTCTTTCCGTTCTGGGACGTCCCGGCCGGATTGAGCTGCCGGCCGTCTATCACAACAGAAAGAGACCTTTATTGTCAAATACTGTACACTGCAAAACATCGTGAAATTCTTGAACCACATTTGCAGTGATGATGACATATAAATAAATATAGTAAATAAGTAAGTGTATCAAAAGATAAATATATACACTAAATAAGTGTAAATCATTAAAAAAATGTAACATACAGTACAATTACACATAAACCAACAGGTGGGTATGGTACACTGGACAAGTAGGATCAGGTTACTGGTAATTAATTCAGTTACCTTATGGTCTGGGGGAAGAAGCTGACTCTGAAGTGGGTGTAGCAAGTGGTGAGGCTCTGGGTGTGCTTTCCAGAAGTGAGAAGTGAAAACAAGGGGTGAGCTGTGTGGCTGTCATCACAGATGATGGATTCTGTTCTCCTCAAGCTTCTGGTTAAGTAGATGGAATGAAGCTGTGGAAGGTCAGTCCCAATTATTTTAGAAGCTGTAATTACAGCTCTTGAGAGTTTTCAATCATAGTAAGTCAAGTTACCAAAGCACACCGTAGTGCGGCAAGTAGAAGTTCACTAGGATTTTGGTTCCGACCCCCAAAGCTCTTTAGCTTCCTAAGGAGGAAGAACATTTGCTGAGCCTTTTAGGTAACCATTCAGGTATAGTTAATAGATCACAAAAGGAAGTTGGTGATCTGGACACCCAGGAACCTGAAGCTGTTAACTTTCTGGACAGTGGAGCTGTTGATATGGTGTGGAATGTGAATGTCTTTGTTCTATCTAATGTCAACAAACACCACCTTAGTTTTGTCGACATTCAGGGAGAGGTTGTTTTTATGGCATTATAGAGTTAGGTCTTTTACTTAGCTCCTGTCTCTGATGAGGTCAATCACAGTGAGATCATCCACAAATTTGAAGATACTGTTCCCTGCATGCTTTGCTACACAGTCATAGGGGAACAGACTTTATAGCAGTGAGCTGAGGCAGCATCCTTGCAGAATGCTGGTGTTAGTATTGTCAGTACTCACTGATAGGTATCTTTTTGTCAGTCAAACACCCATACACAGATGGAGGTGCTCAGACCAAGGACTCTGAACTTTAAGACCAGGCTGGGAGGCAAAGACAGAGATGTAGTCAACTTCCTGACATAGGTATTTTTAGCAGTGTGCATGGTGAGGTGGATATCATCATATACAGATCCTTTATGCTGGTATGCAAATGTTAGTAGATTGAGCCTAGCAGGGCTATTGTGGTTAATGTGGATCGTGACCAATTTCTCCAGACACTTCATCACCACAGAGGTTAATACAATGGGCTGCTAGTAATTCAGGCAGGAAACAGCAGATTTCTTTGGCACAGACACAACTGTGGCTTTCTTGGAAATTGTCAGTGTATACCCATGACAAGTGGGGGGCACAGGCCTCCAGGACACAGGACGGGATGTCATCTGGGCTTCTGGCTATGTGGGGTTTAACCTGTTTAAAGATTTTACACACATCGGCCTCTGTCCCCTGTATGCTGGCTCTGCGGTTGCGCTGGAAAAAATCACAACACTCACCAAGTCTGCAAAATGAGTGGCATGAGAAAAGAAGTCATTCATCTCATCTTCGTATGACGTTGAGGTGTCTGTCTGTGAGCACAACTGTCAAGGCTTTTTTCTGGGCTTTTTTTCTTAGAGAGTCAAGACTTTGGGGTCTGTTTAAAAACAAAGCCTGTTAAAGCCCATTGAAGCATTCCATATGTTATTTTGCACTATGCAAGAAATAAATTGTTGTTTTGTAGTCCATGATCTCCTGCAGATCTTTTCATGGCCACCAAAATAATTTTCCAGTGTGCTTCCGTTTTGAGTTATTGCCACTTTCTTTGCTTTCCGTAGCTCTTACCTGGAGTTCTTGTAGTGCTCTATGTCACTGAAATTAAAAGTCCACTCCATTAAGGACATGTGAACACTGCTGTTCACCCAAGGCTTCTGATTAGGGTAGGAGCATACAGTATGGGTAGTGTGAGCTCTAGGGGTCACTGTTGCCCCCTTAAACCCAACAAACAGATACTCAGGACACAGGGTAAAAGCACTGAGAAGTATTTTTAATTCATTTCTTCTCAAAACAGTGCCCTAAACACCACAGCCACAATAAACACGCAAGTAGATCACAAACCACAAACACAAATCTTCTCTTTCTTTCTTCTCCATACCTCCCAGCATGTGTTGTCTACTACCTCCCGACTCTGGCTCGCTTGCTGGGTTTTCAGCAGTCCTTTATATATGGTCCGACCTGGAAGAGCTTCCGTCCTTTCATCCACGTGACTTGCCAGCACTTCTGGGTCAACTGGAGAACTTGAGTTTCTCGTTAGCCCGGAAGTACTTCTGGACTCCCATCCTCGAGACTTGATAGTACATCTGGGCTATGTAGGAAATAAAAGTCCCAAGGTCTTCTCACAGCATCCCCTGGCGACGCCCATGGTACCCAGCAGGGCTGCGATACTGAAATCCAAAGTCCAAGATGCCCTGTGGGAATCTGGGGCACTGTTAAGCTGTAGGGAAGCTGCCACCTAGCACTTTGGGGGAGGCAGTGTCCAAACTTAGCTGCCTTCCCCCATCCTTCCATCCTTGGGGCATCTTGGCCGGGCTGAGCTGCTGGCCGTTTCTTACAGCAGACACACACAAGTCTATATAGAATCTGACATAATCTGACACTGAGTTGGCATATTCTTCCAGATTCTCAGGAAAATCTTTAAAGGTGGACCAGTTATTCAAATCCAAACATTCCTGTAGTCTGGATTTGTATTCCAGAGTCCAACGCTGTATTTCCCTCACTGCTGGTTAAACACACTTTAGTACCTGCTTGTCAACAGGCAGGAGAAGCTCCGATACATGGTCAGACTTGCCAAAGTGTGGGCACAAGATAGGTGATGTAGCAGTGATCAAGTGTACGATTACCCCTGGTGTGGCCGATGATGTGCTGGTACAACTTGGGGAGGACTTTCTTGAGGTTCCAAAGGCTGAAGTCTCCTGCGCTGATGGTGATCACTTCTGAATGCTGGATCCCCTGTTTACAAATAGTGATGAGCAGCTCATTAGTACAGCCACAGCAGAAGATTCTGGTGGAACATAAACAGCTGTGAGTATCTCTCTTGGAAGGCAAAAAGGCCTGCACTTGATCCTTGGGTATTCTAATAACAGTACTGGGAGTCCTCTTCTACATCAGTGCACCAGAAGCTGTTAATAAAAAAGCACACACCACCTCCCTTTGTCTTGCCGGTGATAGTATATTGTTTTATGGTCATCATATTACACTATCCTCATAACACCATCCAAGACATATGCCCATAGACTAAATAGTGAAATGTGACTTGGAGGGAATGCAAAATTTCCCTTTGACTGAGCAAATTTGTGTTCAAACATCTGTGAGGCCAATAGTTCAATGTTACAGGTGCCCCCAAGGCTGCCTCTCAGTTGCTAATCTGCTTGGAAGTGCAATCTGATCCCATAATCAGTAGTTCTCAAACTGTTGCCTTCTAACTGTGAGTTAAGAGGTCTGCAAGATGCCAATCATCATATCGGAGCAAACTGACACTTAAATCACTCTAGATATATTAATGTGTTTATTTATTTTTATCATTCAGGTTTCTGCTTAGGCTTTTCATTCCTAAATTAACTCCTACACTGTTAAGGCAACAGGGAACGTCTGAGAACCAGCACCGATTACCCTTTATTTTGGAAAAAACATGCTCCACTCTATTCCTGCTCCAGTTTTCTTGTAACACTCACTCCATCTAGCACTTTCTTCACACATTAACACACTTGCAATCACTGTGTGGGACTTTCTTTTAAAATAACTTTCAGGTTAGTCTGAAAATGCTCACACAGGGAAAAAGTGAATCTTTAACACCATTATGTTGTTTCGGCTACATGAATGCTGTCAGGTCGCCAGCCATTACAACATCTTCTATTATGGATCACTGGCTCAAATGTGAGACTTAGAAATGCAAATCAAGCAACGTGGGATTTGAATGTTAACATTTTTCATGTAAATACACAAAGTAAAATAAAATTAGTAACTTTAATAAGGGACTCACACTAAGTGACTGTTGGCCATAGAAGGTCAGTTATAACTTTTAGTCTGACCTCAAGTGGATAGATGGAAGAATTCTGACTGCCTGCCACACTTGATTGGACTCATTCAGCCTGGTCCCAGCTTGCTTAGCTAATGATAACTTGCTGCCATTCTACAGTCAGCAGGTCTTTTTCCTCCTCTTCTCTCTGCCTTCTCTCCATCCGTTTATCTCTATCTAGCATGTCTAGCAAATGCTGAACAGCCTGCCATCTAGCATCCTGAGAAGTAGCGACGAGCGATTCATGAATGATTTGTTCTTTTTGTACAATGCTTTTCATTAAGTCAAATAAATCAATTCATGAATCGATTCACAAGTTCAACAGGAGTGCTGTAGCAGATGTGTGATGTTTAATGAAAATGTACAAGTACTGTCCATCTGATTCATGATTCTTGTCACTTATGATTCTTTAAGTTCAAACTGGAGCATTATTGGAAAACTAGCACTCTGTCACTGATGAATCTCTTGCTCATCACACAAGTACAATACAGTAACAACCCATTTATATTAGAATGTGTCATGCATGTGCACCTGGGGATCACATCCATGGCTCTGTTGAGGTAAGTAAGTGATACCAATCTGGGAAAAGGGGGGCACTGTGGCTAACTGTATCTTCTGTTGCAACCTTGAGAGATTCCATTTGATCGGATTGGATCGGATTAGATCAAATCAGATTAGATTTGATTTGATTAAATTTAATTAGATTAGTCATGCCCCCAGCATGCATAAAGCATGCTGATTCTAGGGTCACATATTGCAGAGGCATTAGCTAATTCCAAGGGGGAAGAGAAGCAGTGGAGGTGTTATTATGGAAAAACAGTCAATCCCTCCAGAATCTGACCTCCAAAGGTTATATGAAAAGACAATTTCCCCTTGGAGATTAATAAAATATATCAAATCAAAAACTCATTATTATGGTGTGTTGTAAAACTGTACTCATTGCCAGCAGCAGGTAATCTGACTTAATGCAAAGAAATTTTTCCACACTGATGTTCACTTCAGTCTACACATAGATGTAATGCATTTGCTTATATAGAGATCGTTATACATGAAAACATATTGTGGCCTGTATGGGGAGCTCCAGCTCCCCAAACACCCGACCCAAAGGCTCAGATACAAGCATAAAATGAATAAGAGAGTTTTTATTATGGGAAAGGCTTCCTTTGTAAGCGTTTCCCACACCACAACCACAAGTGCACAAGTGCAGAAATAAGCACAAGCAGTACATAGCAACATTTTGCCTTCTTCTCCGTCTCTCATTCTGTGCCTCGATCATTGCCTCCACTTCTCCATGCAAGCATCATCCTCCTTCTTCCCCAGTGTGGCTCCCAGAGTTGTTGCAGGCGGCTCCTTTTATATTAGTTATGGAAGTACTTCCAGTGTTTCCAAGTGCCTTGAGCAATGGAAAGGAAATGTGCTATATAAATGAAATGTATTATTATTATTCCAAAGCTTGATCCCGGGAGCACTTCCAGATAGGGCTAAAGCCACACTAAGTAAGTCCCCCCAGTCCCTGTAGCACCCCCTGGCAGCACCCACGGAACTCAACAGGGCTGAGTCAAAGAACTCCAATTCCCATGGTGCCCTGTGGGAAACTGGGGCGCTGCCACAACCCAGGGGGCTGCCATCTAGCAGTCTGTGGGAGAAAATTCTGTCTCCCCCAGTCCTTCTGTCTTGAGGGCATCCTGGCCAGGCAAGAATGGCGGCCGTCTCTCACAATATGTAGCAGGTAAAAGTCATAGTTCATTAGGTTAAACTACACTAAATTAGATTTAAGTTTTAACAAAAGCAATGCAGATAGAAAGAGTAGATTAGATCAGATTTGATTAAATTTGATTAGATTAGATTTTTAACAGATACAGGCCAATGTTCATCATATTATTCATGTTTTATTAGATCAAATTAGGTTGCAGTAGGTTAAATCAAATGAGATATGATAAAATGTGATTAGATTAGATTAGATTAGATTAGGTTAGATTAGATATTTTACAGATAGAATCCAATGCTCATCATATTAATCATGTTTTATTAGATGAGATTAATTTGCAGTAGGTTAAATCGAGTTAGATCAGATTATTTAGCAGGTTAAATTCACAGTTAATTAGGTGAGATTAAATGAGATCAAATTAGATTAGGTTTTAACAAAAATAATATGTAGTTTAAAAAACTAGATTAGATTAGATTAGGGTAGATTTTCGATTCGATTCAATTTGATGTTTAATAGAGGCCAATGTTTATCAGTTTATTGGTATTGATAATATTACAGTAGATTAGATTATCAAATAGAGGGCATAATTTTGAACACATTAACCACATTGTATTAGATTGGATTACATTAGATTAGAATACATGACATGGGGTAACAGATTCGATTAGATTCTTACCTGGCAGAATTCATGGAAAACTACATCTAATTCAATTATCTTTTAAAATCAATTGTAGTTCACCAGGCTGATTAGATAAGAATTTGACAGAAGAATGATGTAAGCCTTGCAGGTTGGATTAGATTTGATCAGAGGCACTTTTATTGTGAATAGTTTAGATATCAGTCAGAATTCCCCCTGTATATGAGCTGTGCCATGCCTTGAGCGGGCACACACGAAGCGCCCAGACTCCGCTCCACTCACTCTTTCACAGCATGGTCTCTCAGTTATTTGGTAATTGAGTCTGTTTTGTTACAGCTGCTCAGTTTGGTTCCTCCCTACCTTTAATAATCTCTCTGTGTCATTGCCTCCACTACTCAAGAGGAATGTGTAGGCGTAGTTAACAACTTAATAAAGAGGATCCAGGTTGATTTTTCTTGAGGTGACTCTCAAATTACAAACACCTGTTAGGTTCGCTCATCCATTTAAGAAACTTAGCTTTTATCTCCTGTTTCTTAGATTGTTCTTGCCTTTGCTTGACAATTACTGAATTGGTTTCTTACTATATATGGTATAAGCATACCAGAAGGACCTGGCTGACAGTTTATTTCTTATTTTTAGTGGGTGTAAACTATTCGCAGCACTGCCTTATATACAATGTCCCACAGTTTTGTTAACTGATCTCATTACAGGATGAACAGGATGAAGTTTCCACAACTTCTAGATGTCACATACCACACATACAACTTATTCTGATGGGAATACTGTATTTTCTTCATCATCTTTGTACAAGCTTTCAAAATATTTAGTTGTGGTAATTGTTTTGTCTTGGTAGAGTAATATATATTGCTCTACTTTCCCCTATTGTATTATTAATATGTAGCCTTAGAATGCCTAATCTCACAGACTTACCACTGTTTATAAGGTATTATTGTATATAACTTATCCCCACCTTCCCTTCTATATCTATAACCTCAGGCAATTAGATGTAGTAAAAAGACAAGCAGAAGTTAAGTTACAGTTTAAACAATGTATTAGTATTATTGATAATATTCATAAATAATAACAAAATGCAAAGTATATTTGAATATTGGCAACTATACAACCTGATTAAATGGTTATATGTAGTTCAGGTGGCACAGAGACTTGTAGTTACTTAAAATGTCTCTAGTTAAGGCATCATTGGTGCTCAGCTTTCAGCCACATGTCTGTTCAAAATGGCTGCTGAGCTGTGCTGTTCATTGTGTTGTCTTCATCATCACAGGTTAGCAAGAGAGATGCTTCTTCCTCATATGTTGGTTGGTAAGAGAGAGATACTGAGGTTAAACACATACATTTATAGATGTTCTGTCCAACCCCGAGAGCCAATAGGACATCATGGTACTTAAAGGCCTCTGAGACAAGCCAATTCCAAACAGCCATACCTCAGACCAATGGGGGAAATAGAACATCTTAACACCTGCCCCCAAACCATATGTTAAAGTACACCTTAGCCCATTTGCGGGGGTAGAAATGACTTTAGCAAAGAAACACTTGCCAAACTGGTTTAAAACACATATCCCTCAAATCCTGTCGTAAAATTCAAACAGACCCATTCCTAAAGGGGTAAACACTAAATTACATTGCTTTGCCCACATTAGAAATAAAAGACATTCAAAACATTTATCAAGTTATATGTAAAATCTCACATCACAACAGTAATATGAGATATAGAGCCACTGACATTTGGTTCCTGTATTTCTGGAGTAGAATTCATGGCTGCTTTCTGGGTATTAAGTGAACTTCACTTACGTTGGCAGATGTAGATTGTGCTTTTGTTTCTTAGAAGCCTACATTAAAGCCTTGACTGATACATCTGTCTTTTATCACAATTAGCCATAATTTGGGTTCTGAAAAGGTGCAGCTTCTTCCAAAAGGTTTGAGCATAAGATAGAAACAAATTCTGCACAGGATGCTATTCCATCCCAGGACCCACCCATCTAAATTTCTTTTAACTTAAAGTTGCCAGTCAGCCTCAAATGCACATTCTTATGATAAGAGAAAAACGAGATGAAAAACTCCATAAAGACATAGACAGAATACATAAATTTCAAAAAGAGAGCGACAGGACTGGAGCTCATGCACAGTCAGCTGTGTGGCTGCAGTATTGAGCACTGCTCTGCTGTATTGGACCAAATGGAAGTGAGGAGCTTATTAACTTTTGTGAAGGATGGCTGGGGCCCTTTCCTAGCCAGGAGGCCATCGTAAAGGAAGGACTGGGAGAGCAGACATGCACAGGGCACTGCCTCTCCCAGACCACTAGATGGCAGCATCCCTGGGATGCAGCAGTGCCTCAGATTCCTACAGGGCTCCATGGGAGTTAGAGTTTGGAGTTGCCCTGTTGGTTTCCGTGGGGGCTGCCAGGAGAGCCCTTCTTTGTTGGGCTTTCACCACACCTGGGAGTGATTCCAGACCTTGCTAATGAGCCACCCAGAGAACTCCCAGGTGTAGCATAAAAGGAGCCAGCTGCCTTCATTCGGGAAGAGAGAGTCGAGAGGAAGAGTGACAAAGCTTGCGTTCAGAGGAGTGGAGGCAGAAGAACAATTGAGAAAAGAAGAAAAGTGCTGTGCTTATTTGACTGTGCTTTGTACTGTCACTGTGCAGTGCAGGTGGGATGTGAATGAAAAGTATTTTCCTCTTGAAAATAAAACGTGTGTGTTGCAGAGACTTGTTCCTAGGGTCTGTCTGTGTCGGGCTGGAAAGCTGTTGCACTCCCTGGTGGCCACACTTTTACTCAATCACGGTTATTAGGATTATGAACCTGTCAGTTTTTGCACCATTAAATAGCACCTGATGCTCCTGACCCTTTTGAATGAAATTTTAAAAACATTTAATCCTCAATTTTTGCTGGGGTTGCGTTCTTAGGAAATGATGTGAAAGTTGAAAATACGAATGCTAATACATTGAACCTATAGGAAACAGGGGGTTAGTTTCCTGCGACCACCAAAACCTGTAATCTTTAGTTAGAGATTGCTCAATATACACTATCCTGAATAGAATTCTTTAAATTAAACACTGTTTTTGATAATATGCACTTTTAATAATACAGAAACCATGAAATAACCCATAAAATGCAGTACACAATATATAATCTGTAAAGTGACTTCTTGTGCTGACATCTGAATAAAAAATAAAAAAAGTAAAAGAAATCTTTAGCCACTGCTGTCGTAAGACGCTTAGACTGGCAAGGTCTCAACATCAACTCGTACACTCTGTCCTACACGGCAGGTGAATGGCGTTGGAGATCATGAAGGACACATCGGCTTGATGTAACCCATTGGTGACATCTGATTAATACACCGCTCAAGATCTTTAAACATCTATGTGACCATGGCAGAGGTGAGATGATGTTTAACCTAGAAGCTGTGATCGATAATGGGGCTTGGTAGCCCAAAAGTCTCTAACAAGCTGGTTGATTCATTAACGTCAAACTGACATTCCAGCATGTTTATTTATCTGGTTTCTCACTAAACCAAATCACTGACTTTAAAAGATTGCGCATGGCATCCAAAGGACTTGCACTATGGTTTGGAAGCATAAATGCAACACAAAACCTGATACTTGATTCGTATTTATGCAAAATAATGAAAATATGCAACAAATGCACAGGAAGCCCTTTCCTCTCCATATTTTTTTTGCATAAGTTATTATAAATATAGTAAATAAATAAAAGTAGCAGAAAATGAACAAATAAATAAATAGGTAGATAGATAGATAAATAAATACATTAACTGAGAGTAAATCATTGGAAAGAAATGTAATGTACAGTACGATTACACATAAAACAGCAGGTGGGTACAGAAACCACTTCATGGCAGGTAGGAGCAGGTTACTGAGAGTTCAGTGCCCTTATGGCCTGGAGGAAAAAGGTGACCCTGAAGCAGGTGGAGAGAGTGGCTTGGTTCTGGTGGCAGAAGGGAAAACAGGGGATGAGCTGGGCAAAAGTCAAAAGTAACCTACCTTCTTATGAATGTTGATAGTGATGAGTCCACTATGACTCTCAGGTCCTTCTCATGGGGTGTACTTTCAAGTTTCAGACCACCCATTGCATACTCAAATCTAACATTTTTACTTCCTACATGTAATACTTTACAATTACTTATATTAAATAAGCCCAAGCTTATATGCTATCCTGGTCCCTCTGTAACAATTTAGCTGATTCATCACCATCTGCCATTCCACCTAATTTTACTACTGTATATATTCGCATTTAAGTTCTCCCGCGGATAAGTCGGGACTTGATTTTACTGTATAATTTCCAGGTATTTTATAATGTCAGTCAAATGCGGAAAACTGACGCTATCGATCCAAGAGATTATGATCTGCTAACGCCCACCTGGGAGAGTAACCACAGAGCACATTGCCTTTTTTTCTATGTATTGTGCCTACGTGACCACACTGTAATACCTGAACTATTACGAAGTGACGTTTGCACTAATTTGTGTTTTTTGTATCTTACACCCTCATACACCTTTATCGTAAAAGCATCCCTTATCTACGATGGAGCGTTCGATCAGAAGAAAATATGAAGCTGGTTTTAAATTAAAAATTGTTTAAGTGGTAAAAGAAAATCGGTAACTGTGCTGCTGTAACAAAATTCGATGTGTCTGAGAAACTGATGTGAGATTGGAGGAAGAAAGAAGATGTAAAATAAATAAATAAATAAATGTCGAATAAGTCGGGGATTTTATGATCAATTTTTCAGGTTTCAAGACCCGACTTATACGCAAGTATATACGGTAGATTATTGATTATATTATTGTCAAGATCATTTATGTATATTAAAAATAGCAGCTGAGGGACACCACTTTTAGAATAACTTCACCATAACCCTTTTGTTTCTGTCTGAGCCACCTTTTCACCGACGTACTGACTATGTCTTGTCTTCTCATTTCTTTAAGTTTGATCAATTACCTTTCATGAGGTACTATACATTATCAAAAGCCTTCCAAAAATTAAGATAATAATCATCTGCACCTTTCTCATCACATGCCTCTTCCACTTTTAATTCAGGGAGCCCAGTAACAGATTTGACTTAAGAATCCCTTCCACAAACCTCCCAAAAAAGGAAACCATTACAAACTGGTGTCGTGTAAATAGGTAAGGCTTTGGAATTTAAACCTCAAGGTTGCCACCTTTGTCTCACATTGTGACATTGGGCTGGTCACTCACCTTGTCTATGCACCAGCAGGTAAGATACTGGATTTGTGATAGGTTGCAATGTATTTTCATGCTTTCCCATTCTTTTCCCCTTAATACCCACATGTTGTCAAGTATGTGCGTTGCTATTTAAATGAAAAAATTCTGATAGATCAATTATATCAATGCCTTTGGGACCTAAATGAAGTCCCCACCTTCTCTATTTAAGGCTATAAATATTTAATTCCCTTGTCCTTTCCAAATAGGCCTGGCTTCTAAGCACCAGGAGTCATTTTGTCATGACTGTCTTAGCAGCTGAAAAGAAGAAAACCCACACAGACACTGGGAGAACATGCAAACTACTCACAGGATTGAACACACATCTCTGTAACTGCAAAGCAACATGGCCAACTACTGTGCCATCTACACAATAAGCCAGATACAGAAATGTTTAGATGCATTAGAGAGCTAGACAGTCAAAATAACAAAAAGAAGTAACCCAACATAAAACGTTATATAAATTTACACAAAGAGGAGCAGCTGCAGCAAGCTAATAAAAACAGAAGTAAAGAGACCAGCAACAAAGCAGAAGTGCAAATAGGCAATAGACTCACTTTTCACAGAGGAACAAAGGCAGATAAGAGGGAGACGAAATGGAAGAAAAATGGACAAAGCGCCTTTTCAAATGTTTTTTTTTTTTTTTTTTTTTTTGTAATACAACGGGAAAAAAGCCTGTTTTACGACATTAGACGTCACAGTAAAGAGCGACTCTTTCCTTTTTTTTTATCAAGAATCCTAGTTCCTGACTTTCTGCTGCAACAACAAAGCACCTTTCAGAATGAGAAGCAATCGAAATGAAATAAATTCATCTTCTCAATAAATCAGTTTTCTGCAAAAGTAATCAGGTTGAAATAAATTTAGCTACATCTAGTAGCGTAGCAAAAAAGCAGACATGTACAGTACTGTGCAAAAGTTTTAGGCAGGTGTGAAAAAATGCTGTAAACAAAGAATGCTTTCAAAAATGGAAGTGTTAATCATTTATTTTCATCAATAAACAAAATACAGTGAATGAACAAAAGAGAAATCTAAATCAAATCAATATTTGGTGTGACCACCCTTTGCCTTCAAAACAGCATCAATTCTTTTAGGTACACTTGCACACAGTTTTTGAAGGAACTCGGCTGGTAGGTTGTTCCAAACATCTTGGAGAACTAACCACAGATCTTCTGTGGATGTAGGCTTCCTCACATCCTTCTGTCTCTTCATGTAATCCCAGACACATTCGATGATGTTGAGATCAGGGCTCTGTGGGGGCCATACCATCACTTCCAGGACTTCTTGTTCTTCTTTACGCTGAAGATAGTTCTTAATGACTTTGGCTGTATGTTTGGGGTCGTTGTCCTGCTGCAGAATAAATTTGGAGCCAATCATACGCCTCCTTGATGGTATTGCATGATGGATACGTATGTGCCTGTATTTCTCAGCATTGAGAACACCATTTATCCTGACCAAATCTCCAACTCCATTTGCAGAAATGCAGCCCCAAACATTCAAGGAACCTCCACCATGCTTCACTGTTGCCTACAGACTCTCATTATTGTACCGCTCTCCAGCCCTTCGACGAACAAACTACCTTCTGCTACAGCCAACTATTTCAAATTTTGACAGTCCAGAGCACCTGCTGCCATTTTTCTGCACCCCAGTTCCTATGTTTTCGTGCATACTTGAGTCGCTTGGCCTTGTTTCCACGTCGGAGGTATGGCTTTTTGGCTGCAACTCTTCCATGAAGACCACTTCTGGCCAGACTTCTCCGGACAGTAGATGGGTGTACCTGGGTCCCACTGGTTTCTGCCAGTTCTGAGCTGATGGCACTGCTGGACATCTTCCGATTTCGAAGGGTAATAAGCTTGATGTGTCTTTTATCTGCTGCACTAAGTTTCCTTGGCCGACCACTGCGTCTACGATCCTCAACGTTGCCCATTTCTTTGCGCTTGTTCAAAAGAGCTTGAACAGCACATCTTGAAACCCCAGTCTGCTTCGAAATCTTTGCCTGGGAGAGACCTTGCTGATGCAGTATAACTACCTTGTGTCTTGTTGCTGTGCTCAATCTTGCCATGACATGAAACTGTCTTCCGCAACCTCACCTTGGTAGCAGAGTTTGACTGTTCCTCACCCAGTTTTAAGCCTCCTACACAGCTGTTTCTATTTCAGTTAATGACTGTGTTTCAACCTACGTGTGACATTGATGATCTTTAGCACCTGTTTGGTAGAATTGGTTGATCATACACCTGACTAGAATCCTACAAAATCTCTGACTTTGTGCAAGTGTACCTTAATAAGAATTGATGCTGGTTTGAAGGCAAAAGGTAGTAACACCAAATATTGATTTGATTTAGATTTTTCTTTTGTTTGCTCACTTTGCATTTTGTACATTTTTTTTGGTCTTGGCCAATTTCCTATAGAACTAATGTTATTAAAACCTCATTACAGCAAAGTCCGTTTAATCTTCAAAATTCAATACAACAAAGTCATTTTTCATAAAAAAGCACATTTCTTCTGTACTTGGCTTAAAAAAATTGTGATTCAAGAGCTCCGCTAAACAGCCAGTTAGACATTTGCACATTTATGTCACTCGGTTTACTTGATAATCGTTATACTCATACAGCAGAGCGGAGCTCGAGAAGGGTTACTGCAGACCAGAGGCATTGTGGACGTACCTAGGGGCGGGTTAACTGTCAATCAAATTTGACTTCCTGCGGAGCTCCGGAGGTTCACTGCAGCTTGTCTCTGTCGCTTATTTCTGGCTCTCTTAAGGTATGGTTTGACTTTGTTGAGCACATTGATCAGATTGAAGATTCATTTTTTGGCTTGCACTTCAACAAAAGTGCAGCCTGCTGAGCTTCCCTCGTGTTTACGCTACTCAAATTTCACCATGTTTCATATTTTTGCCGAGATTTTATCCTATGAACTCCTTCATGACATAATGTTTTTTAAAAAAAATGTTTGCCTTTGGGTGCATCTTTGAATTTTGTGCTTGCAGATGTATATATCCAACGATTCTTAGTTATATATGTGACCTTCATTTCCTTAAACTTTTCATCATGATCTTTTTATGTAAAATTTTTCCATGTTAAAAAAAAAGGGTGACTCACAAAAGAACAGATGTCAGGCAAAGAGTGCCAGTCAATCCAACAGGCGATGTCACCAGAGGGGAGCCATTTACAAAAATTAAGGTACGTGCATTTATGTAACTCAAATGGTGCATGCACCGGACACTGAAGGGGACCCCAACCCCTCTTGCCCTGGACCTTGAAGTTTAATAATACTGACTGTGTGCTACGGACATAGGGGGGCACTATTTAAAAGTGTAGATTTTCTTGCTGCATTTTATGCTAGGAAGAAGAAAATAGATCAGGGATCTCTAACTCCAGTCCTGGAGGGCCGCAGTGGCTGCAGGTTTTCATTCTAACCCTTTTCTTAATTAGCTGCTAATTAACTTCCTTTGAATTAATTTTAACTGACTTGCTCTTGACGACCCAATAATAGCAGCCAAACAATAATAAGACACAAAATGAGATAAACATGACCAGCGAACTGTGACCATCATACAATATCTGAAAATAAAAAGGCTGGAGGTCTCAGGAATGTTGATTTGCTCAGGACCCCAAAATATTTTAGAAAAGTAAAGAAAAAATCAGCAATTTTGAAAATGTCTGCTATTGCACAATGAGAGCAGAAACAAGCCATGGAATTAAAGGATGGGTTTAATTAACGACAAGAGTCGGCGCCTAATTAAGCAACTGGCTGGAGTGAAATTGGTTGGAATTTGAGGCCCTGACTTAGTTGGTCTTCTGTTGGCTCACTCACTTCACATTTAATTTCTGTTTAAGGAAAGAAATGAAGCAATTCAGAGGAACAATGAAAAAATTCAGGGGAACAACTCTGAAAAAGCAAGTCAATTGAAATTAATTCAACAGAAGTTAATTAGCACCGAAAACAGGCCACTAATTAAGGAAAAGGTTAGAATGAAAACCTGCAGCCACTGCAGCCCTCCAGGACCAGATTCGGGACCCCTGAAATAGATGTTGTAGTTGAGTTTGGCATTCCACAGTCAGCTTTGTCAACTGTACGTAGTGAAAGACAACGCCATGTTCCAATTCCATTATAACGAAATCCCTGTTATAATTAAATATTTTTGCAAGACTGAGCACTTGTTCTAACATAATTTGACCTGTGTATCAAAAAGCAAAAAGAAAGGAAAAATCACAAGCAAGTCCTTAGGTTTAAATGTACTGTGGAAAACAAAAGCAAAGTTGTGAACAGTTGGGCAGACATGTCTTATTGTACTTATCAAATAAATATTCCTGTCTCACCGCCACTGCTGTCTCACTTTTCAAGATGTTTGGGCTCAAATGCTTGTCACTATTTATGTGGAGTCTCTCGGCATGCAGTTTTTTTTTTCCACTTAGTGTTTTATTGTGATTTCAGATGCACTTAACATGAAAGGTACCCACTAAATTCTTAAGGTCTTTTCATAATGGAGGACAAGAAGAAATGTCAACACCATCTATACAACTGTTAACGGTAATCTCTTCCCTGTCTCACTGTCCGCATTGTACCCGGCACATTCAGCCCTTAGGACCTCTAATGGCAGGCTGGTCACTAAGTGGGATTGTCTTTACCTCAAACCAGTTTGCCAATTATAGAGGGCTTCACAAGAGCATCCTTTCATACTCTTAAAGGACCACAGCTAGAAAAGGAATGGACAATCTAACCTCTCCGTGTGCAACAATTGGACAGAGATATTGTTTTATGTTTTCACTTAAAAATTATATTTATTTGCATCTAAACCATAACAGCAAATATAACCAATATAAAAAAAATTACACAACCTGGTTGGGTCAAGTCTTCATTCAGTCCCAGATGACAATTCTCAGATGGCTACTTTATTTTAGTTACAAATTATATATCAGAGTTCTTCACTTTCTTCAAACTTTATTGTATTGTAAATTTAATTTAAAACTGATACATTTGCCATTTTTTCCTATCAGCTTAACGCTCAATAACCCATAATGACATGTCTTGTGGTCAGGTGCCTCATGTTTGCTTCAAACAACCTTCAAGTGTGTCTAGAACTTGACTGGAATCCACTTGGAGTCCAATCAAGGTGGCTTATAGTCCACCCAAGTATCCAAAGGTGAATGTACCCTCCTGTGTAAACTGTTAGGAATTACATTGTTTATATTTTATGGGTGTTTGGGTATTTAAATGTACTTTCTTACAGGCATTTTGATTGTTTTTCAAGTCAAGGAATCAAATTCTAAAGTTAGTTTATTGAATCACTGCTGTTTATTGAATGCTTCTACCAGAATTAGATCATTACCAATGTTGTTAAGGGTGTTGCCTTGAAGATTGTGACCTCCTGATTATGATGCGATGGGTTAAAATGTCATTCATTTCCTCATCCGAATTTGTGGATACAAAAACCTCTTTTTGTTGAATGTAGTGTAACAAAAGGTGCTATATAGGCACCTGACCCAACACAAATTCACACTTATTGTTCTTCACCTGTGGGGTACGTCTTCCCCGTAATCCCCACAGGCACAACACAGTCCCAAGTGTAACACAAACACACCAAAACACCACACTCCTCTCTTTCTTTCACCACCACTCCTCCTAGGCAACCTTGTCCTCCTCCACCCGACTCTGGCAACTGAGTGGTGGTTGCTGGCTCCTTTTATTGGGCACCCAGAAGTGCTCCAGGTGCTTGATTGCCGACATCTGGCTGCAGTTCCAGGTGTGGCGAAACCAATGCCCAGAAGGGTCCAGCAGCTCCTGCTGCAGCACCCCCTGGCTGCGCCTACGAAACCCAACAGGGCTGCACCAAACTCCAACTCCCATGAAGCCCTGGGGGAGTCCGAGGCACCGCTGCAACCCAGGGAGGCTGCCATCTAGCGTTCAGGGGGAGATACTGGGTTTTCCATCCTTGCTCCCCCGGAACATATGCTGCAGTGGTCAGGGCCATTCTTAGGCATGGGCGAGCAGGGCAGTCACCCAGGGCCCCAAGACAAAAAGGGGCCCCATCATTCAAGGTTTTTTTTTAAGATCGACGCAAGCTACGTATCTGTACTACGAAGTTTAATGCTTGGAAATGAATCCACAAGAAGTTAGCTTTCCTGCACCAGAAAGCTTGCGCCGAAGAAGAGTTGGCAGACAATTTGAGTCAAATTTTGACTACGAAGCGCAAGATCAACCAATACTTGATCCAAAGGATAACTTTGCATTGAGTTTTTCAATGTATTGCTTGACCAAGCAATATCGTCAATGACTGAGCGCTTTGACCAAATGAAAGGTCATTATGATTAGTTTGGTTTTCTTTGTAATTATGAGAGAATAAAATGTCTAAATGATGCGGATTTGATTAAATCCTGTCAGGATCTCAATACTATATTAACAGATGAAAGGACTTGTTCCGATATTGATGCTCAGGACTTGTTCTCTGAATTGCGTATTTTGGCAAATCTGGTGCCTCCTAATGCTTCTGCTCTTGAAACATTGCAGTTTATATACCAGAACAGCTTCTGATTCTGATTCTGTTCCAAACGTTGCAATAGCACTACGTATTGCCTTGACCATACCAGTTACTGTCGCTGCTGGGGAACGCAGCTTTTCAAAGCTAAAGATAATTAAGAATTACCTCAGGACAACCATGTTACAAGAATGATTCAATGCTTTAGCATTAATGTCCATTGAGCAAGACGTTGTCCAATCGCTTGATTACTCGGCATTAATTAAAGATTTTGCAGGTGTTAAAGTGTGAAAAGTTGATTTCGTTTCTTGAGCTTTATTCTGGAATGTTCTTTAGCCCAAGTTTTAAATTGGTAGAAAAAAATGGAAAACGGTATAAAAAACACACTTTTTAATTGTGACAAAAAATAAATAAAATGCTCTAAAATGTATAAAAAATATGCACCACTGCACTGCACATTTTGCACACACTGGGCTTAGCTACATACACGTGGTGCCCAGTGGAAACTGTAGCTAAAACTACATGCATTAGGGCCCCCACAGTCTAATTATGCCCCGGGCCCCCAAGGTCCTAAGAACGGCCTTGCAGTGGTGTCCCAGCCAGTCATGGGCCCCGGCCGCCTGCCACAGTAGTTATTCTCAACAAAGAATTCTCTATGGACTCTTTTTCAGTTTTGATTTTTGTCTCATTAATGTTCTGATGCATAATTTCTTGATCTTTTGGATCCAGCTCTTTGCCTTCTGACCATGTCTTGTCTCCTGGTCCTATTCAAAAATATTCTTGAAATATTCTCAATATTCTCATACTCTTACAGCATATCTATAAAATGTTTGTTCATTAACATAACAGATACTTTTTGAATCCACTGTATCCTTAATTGAAAAAAATTGAATAAAAAGGTTTCTTTCACAGGGTAAAGCCCTTTAGAAAGTGTCCAGCACCATAAGAGCATCAGACAGCAAGCTGCGTGAAAGTGTCCATAGCAGATAAAGAAAGGCTGTTCTCAAAGTGTATTTTTGCAACTGAGCTTAACTCTTTACAAAAGTGTCAGAAAAGCAGCAACTAACCTGAGAGAAAGCTCCACTGATGCATCAAACAAGTGAGCTGAAAGGACTGTTTATGAAAGAAGTTCAATGAAAAGCTAACTCTTTCCTCCCTCCTTCATGCCCAAACAAGTGCACACCCATGGCTTTTATTCTGCAAGCAGGATGGACAGTTTCTCAAAACAAAGACATATTATTAAGTCATTATCACAAGCTCAAGGTTATTTTAACTTGGGAATCAAAAACTTTTGGAGGCGCAAACAGACTGATTATACAAAACGTTTTAAGGACTTGCTTCACTTTCTAACTATGTAAAATTCTGCCTTGGCTTTCCTAAAGTATACTGCATTTCTGTACAACATGACAAGACTTATAAGCTAAGGTCAGCTGAAAAGTACCACTCATATCCATTGGGGCTCTGGTTTTTCCTCACATATTACTGAGGTGTTTCCCAGGTTGATTGGAGTGCTGATTTCAGAGAATTTTTATGATTATACTCTGTGACTGACTGGTGTTCCATCTAAAGTTGTTTCTTGCCATGTTCCTGATGTTTTCCATGAAAGCATCCATCCCTGTAATGCTACCAAATGGTTCAAAAGATGGGAATAAAATAGTCTTGCTAAGCCAGATGAATAATGCAGCATATACTGTATGTCTTTAGACAACCATGAGTTGCTTAAAACTGCTCACTGACTGTCACATTTTTAAACCAACCCGATGTCTCATTAAGGCAGCCATCAAAGGTGGTGTATTGATTTTCAACTGCAAAGAGCAGTGGTGCTCTTCTTAATCTGATCTGACAGAGATCAAGCTTTTGATTATGATAAATGGTCTATAGCCGAAAAGTCTCCCAAAAAGACTCCGGTGAAACACATGTACGATTGGGAGGCAGCTAAAGGGCCTTAATAATAATAGTACCAGACTAGACCAGGGGGTGGTGAGCTGCACTGACTTTCTCTCACAATACTCTGCAGACCATCCACACCATTGATGACATCATTTCCTGTACCAGCACTATTGCTGATGACACTTCCGGTAGCGGTGCCATGTGATGATGACACTTCCGTTTCCAGCGTTATTGATGACCTCACTTCCGGTCCTGATGACATCACTTCCTGTCCTAGCTTTTAAAGCCACCATATCCTCACCCTCAAATCAGTTCTGTTTTGGACTCAAACCTGTGAAGAACTCAAACCAAATTACCCATTTGCAGCCAGGGCATAATACACGGTTGGCTGCCCCAAACCTTTTTGGTGTTTTGTGACTGTTTTTGTGACGACATATAAACATGTATAGCATGTGCAGAGAGCACATTGCATGTGTTAACAATAAGCATGACCTATTGCAAGGGAAAATCCTTTCTGTAACCTCGGATTATACAACATTTGAAGACATCAGTGGACAACCGGTAATGTGAACATTATGTTGTTGCAGGTGCTGTGTCTGCTTGTAACTCTTCAGTTACAATGTTAGAGTCGATGAAGGGTTGGAGTTATTGGCAGTTATGTATGCAAAAATATGATTTGAGAAATATGATGTGAAGTAAACAATGTGTAACACCCTGTCAAAAGAAGTTGAAAAGGACTGCAGTTAAGTGAGCTGATAATGGAGAGCCACGGGAGATGCAGATTTCTGTACTCAAAACACCTAAATCAACAAACCTGCCTAATGATACCAGTAAAAGCGTGGATGAAGATATACAACATCCTCCTTCTGTCTGCACATCTAACTAATAACTAAAGGAAGTCAGCATTACTGTCTAATTGGAAACGCAGACATGCCATGCCAGAACATAGCTACAACATTTTAGCACATAGTACAGTACATATTTTTTATCAAATAATTTTAATGATTGTTTATTGGTTAAGAGCCAAATGAATCACAATGCATGGGTCTTGAACCTGGACTGCTCTTCATGTTAATGGCCTAAGCTGTACCTCAGACATAGAGACATTCACCATACATCACTTCCTGATCTGGTAAATAAATTCTGTTTCTTCCTCCATTCCTCCGCATGTGCATGCACTCATGCACGCGTATGTCGCTCACTTGCGTACGCCAGCAACTAATCCTCTGCATATTTCACTGTGGTGCTCATCAACCAACCACTTTACCGTCAAACCCCGAGGATGTGCTTCTGGCTCATAGGCTACCAGAATAACATGCAAAACCGCGGGGAAACTGAACGCTTTCATATCACCACTGTTGTCCCTAGAGCTACTCATCAAAACACCAGGTGAATACATTTTACCATTATAGCTATTTAGATTTTATTACTGAGATATTAATAGCTAGGAATTCCTTTAACAGAAATTAATCTATGACACATCTATCATACTATCTTCTCCAGATTCTACTCTCTGTCCCAAAACTTCTATCTCCCAGTGACGACACTGATCTGAATCCTGCTATAATGGAAACAGGAATATGACAGTGTGTGACCAAAACTAAATTAATAAGAATAAGAATGGTAATCAAAATCAATGCTCTTCAGACATAAACTAAAGTGAAAACTATTGTCAGAAATGTAATCTCGGAGCAAAAATAAAAACATAATATTATATTGAACAAATACTGCAACATCCTTATTGAAACTTCAAATTTTATTTAGTCTGAAATCATGAAAAATCATTTTTGATGTTATTTCAATAGAAATAAGATCTTATAAATATCAATGTTTAAGCGAAAACTAACAGAAATAATTTTTAAGAAGATTCATTTAAAATATTCCTTTGGTCGCTTACCTAGTTAAATTCTCACGCCAACCTTTTCGAATCTGTGCCGTACCCTTGTTCACGTAACTTACACCTGATATTAACTGAAGTGATTTTGATTGTTCCTAAACAGAACAAGGTTTTTCTCTATGATTTCCCAGAAGGCTTCTAGGTTGCATAGTGCACAGACAGCCATGGTCCATAGAGTGCTAATAAAAGATCTATTAGAAAAGCACAGATGACGGGAGAAAAAGAAATTGAAGACCCTCTCTTATAAGGTGTCTCTTTATTGCTAAAAGCATTATGGTGAAAAAAAAAATGGCAATAAATTTAAAAGTGTCACTTGATTGGTTATGATAACACTCTTCCTTTGCATTCCCCAAGCTTGCAGCTTTTTCATTAAAATGTATTGAAATATTTTATCACAAAAGGTTAACTGCACTGCTGAGAGTAATAATCGTGTGACATGTGTATCCATTATACCAAAGAAACATTTACATATTAAAGTAAAGCCCTTATTCATTCTTTTTTTTTATTTTCTGTATCCCTCAGGTTGCTTCATCTGATTTACCATGAATAACAAAAGGTTAATTAGCAAAGGCAGGAAACAGGTGTGAAGGGCCGCATGGGAATGCGTTACAGCTGCCGGCATGCCAAACGTCCAAGTAATGGAGCAGGATGAAGGAGACGGCTGAAGCAGCAGGTTCTGGAGGGAACAAACATGCAAGTAAATATACAGAAAACCTTATGAAATCTGTCAAACAAGTGGAGAACATTCACTCCATCAAGCTCATTTGTTTAGCTAATAGCTAAGCTGTCCCAATATCTCATTCTGATTCTTCAGGTTTCTCCTTCAACTCCATGACTTGTGAGTTTGTTCCAGACTCTCACATTACTTTGCATAAAGAAGAGCTTCATGGCTTAAGTCCTAAATACAATTCCCCTTAATTTACATTGATGTCATTGAGTATGTGATTCACCTCTGAGCTAACAGAACGTTGCTGAATCTACTTTATCAATGCCTTTGTATACTTTGGAATCCTGAATTAGGTCCCCACGCAGGCTGCTCCCCTTAGGACTCAACAGGTTTTCATTCTCTGACTCTGTCACATTAGGACATGTCCTTAGGTCCTGGGATGTACTTGGTTGTTCTCCTCTGCACACATTCAAGTGCTGCTATGTCTTTTTTGCAGTGTGGTGACCAGAACCGCGTATGTTACTCCAGATGTGGTTTCACTGGTGCATTATATAATCTGAGCATAAAGTCCCTTGATTTACATTCAATGGTTTTAACAATATAACCTAACATTTTATTTATGTTTTTAATCACTTCTGCACACTGCTTAGACGATGAAAGAGTTGTGACAACATAAACCCCCAAATCCATTTTAGAAGTTGCTTCCTTTAGGACAGTGTCTCCCATCTTTTATTTATAACTGACGTTCCTTTTGTCCACATGTAGCATTTTGCACTTTTCTAAATTAAACTCCATTTTCCAAGTGTTCTTCCAGTTCTGAAGATTGCCTAAGTCTTTCTGAATTGTTTTTATCTGCCTTGTCAATGTCTGCCATTTCTCCAATCTTATATATAAATGTCTACGCCTGGAAGTGTGTGTGTCTGTCCGGCCTGGAAGGGAGAGGTGGAGTTGGGGTAAGGGCTCCACCGCTGAGGAATCAGAAAACTCACTTAACTGCTAATAACACAAGCGAGGTGAGCACATCAGCAAAACGAAACCTCCGAAGAAAGACAAAGTCACAGCAGCTAACATCGGCCTTATGGTATCCCTTTTACTTTTCCTCCTGCAGGTAATGCACAAGTGAGGTGAGCACGTCAGCAAAACGAATCCTCCTAGAAGAGAGACGCCCAAATAAGTTCCTTTCAATTAACTGACATCTCTACATTTCAATTTTTTTTCTGATGATTTCACTAGTTTCTAGGACCCTAGGCTATTTACAGCACGGGCATACACAACTAGTTTATTATAATCTGAGAATTTCAACAGTTTACTAACTATACCAGAATCAATGTCATTAATGTAAACCAGTAAAAGTAATGGTCCAAAGATGGACTCCTGATGGACTGCACTGATGACCCCATTCTATTCTTGAGATGTAGTTTTGTAGGTTACCTCTGACGCATACAGCGTCTAGCTTTAGAATTCATCTTTGTTGTGGGACAACCGAGTCAAAGGCATTTCGAAAGTCTAAGTGAATTATGTCATATGCTTTGTTTTTGGCAACTACTGCAGTTGTCTGTTCAATAAATTCTAAAAGATTGCTTTGGTAAGATCTTCCTATCGTAAAGTCATGCTGGCTGTCATTTAGTATATTCTTTTTCTATAGGTACTATACTAATTAATTTCTTATTATAGTTTTCATGGCGGCACGGTGGCACAGTGGGTAGCGCTGCTGCCTCGCAGTTGGGAGACCTGGGGACCTGGGTTCGCTTCCCAGGTCCTCCCTGCGTGGAGTTTGCATGTTCTCCCCGTGTCTGCGTGGGTTTCCTCCGGGTGCGCCGGTTTCCTCCCACAGTCCAAAGACATGCAGGTTAGGTGGATTGGCGATTCTGAATTGGCCCTAGTGTGTGCTTGGTGTGTGGGTATGTTTGTGTGTGTCCTGCGGTGGGTTGGCACCCTGCCCGGGATTGGTTCCCTGCCTTGTGCCCTGTGTTGGCTGGGATTGGCTCCAACAGACCCCCGTGACCCTGTGTTCGGATTCAGCGGGTTGGAAAATGGATGGATGGATGGATAGTTTTCATAATATTGTATGGCACAGACGTAAGACGTATTGGTCTATAATTACCATGATCCATTTTATCATCCTTCTCAAAGATTGGAGTCACATTTGCAACTTTCCTGTCCTCAGATACTTCTCCTTTCTGAAGTGACTCTCAAAAATGCCTAATAATGGTTTAGAGATGACGTTTTTCAATTCTTTCAATACAATTGGTAAAATCCCATCAGGTCCAGAGGTTTTATTAGTCTGCGTCTTCTACTTTAACGTTTATGAACTCTGAACAGGCTTTTACTTTTGCATTGTGGCATTCCATTTGTTTCTTCCTTTTCAAATACTTTGGTGAAATAATTGTTCCATTAGTTTTGTAAGATTAAGTTCAAATGCCTCATGCTGCCTACTGCTTGGTATGTTATGCTCTGATAAGGGTGTAGTAGAGCTATAAGGGATACTGTAAACTTTTCAGCTGACAGATGTCACATGATAGGCCATTAGCTTCAGTTTGGTCAAGCTGAACAGGGGTGCAGTGTGTGCTGGGACAGGTGGAACGTATAGCAGGACTTCAGAATGTTTTGCATAGTCAGGATGTATATGATCTTCAAGTCCAAGGGAACTAACCTTCAGCTGAAGGTGGAATGAGTTCACTGCTCATGAGGTTGAGTGATAATGATGTTTTTAATATTCTTTTGATTTTGTTTGATTCATACATTCAGTATGTTTTGAGAAACTGTAAAATGTCAACACTCCATTCTAGAAGAGACGAAAACCTGCTGTTAAATAAGTAATGGTGTTCTTTTTTAAGTGCTCATAGGGCAAGAAGCCAGGGGAGCTGCTGTCCTTTAAAGCATTAACACTTATCTGAGGGTCTGTTCACTTCCTTAGAAAGAAATCTTTTTCTTCATTTTTGACAGAGAAAATATAAACTGCTCAAAAAAATTAAAGGAACACTTTTTAATCCAAGTATAGCCTCAAGTCAGTGAAACTTCTGGGCTATTGATCTGGTCAGTTAAGTAGCAGAGGGGCTTGTTAATCAGTTTCAGCTGCTTTGGTGTTCATGAAATTACCAACAGGTACACTAGAGGGGCACCAATGAGACGACCCCGAAAACAGGAATGGTTTAACAGGTGGAGGCCACTGACATTTTTCCCTCCTCATCTGTTTTTTCACTCGTTTTGCATTTGGCTATGGTCAGTGTCACTACTGGTAGCATGAGGTGATACCTGGACCCTACAGAGGTGGCACAGGTAGTACAATTTCTCCAGGATAGCACATCAATATGTGCCATTGCCAAAAGGTTTGCTGTGTCTCCCAGCGCAGTCTCAAGGGCATGGAGGATATTCCAGGAGACAGGCAGTTACTCTAGGAGAGCTGGACAGGGCCGTAGAAGGTCCTTAACCCATCAACAGGACCAGTATCTGCTCCTTTGGACAAGGAGGAACAGGATGAGCACTGCCAGAGCCCTACAAAATGACCTCCAGCAGGTCACTGGTGTGAATGTGTCTGACCAAACAATCAGAAACAGACTTCATGAGGGTGGCCTGAGTGAAGCTCGATTGGCATTTGCAATAAAATACCAGAATTGGCACCCTGTGCTTTTCACAGATGAGAACAGGTTCACCCTGAGCACATGTGACAGACGTGAAAGGGTCTGGAGAAGCCGTGGAGAACGTTATGCTGCCTGTAACATCGTTCAGCATGACTGGTTTGGTGGTGGGTCAGTGATGGTCTGGGGAGGCATTTCCATGGAGGGACGCACAGACCTCTACATTCTAGACAACGGCACCTTGACTACCATTAGGTATCAGGATGAAATCCTTGGACCCATTGTCAGACCAAATGCTGATGCAGTGGGTCCTGGGTTCCCCCTAATGCATGACAATGCCTGGCCTCATGTGGTGAGAGTATGCAGGCAGTTCTTGGAGGATGAAGGAATTGATACCATTGGCTGGTCCCCACGCTCACTCGCCTGACCTAAATCCAATACAACACCTCTGGGTGTGATATTATGTTTTGGTCCATGCAATGCCACCAGGTTGCACCTCAGACTGTCCAGGAGCTCAGTGATGCCCTGCTCCAGATCTGGGAGGAGATCCCCAGGACACCATTCGTCGTCTCATTAGGAGCATGCCCCCCCCCCCCCACCCCCAACATTGTCAGGCATGCATACAAGCACGTGGGGGCATACAAACTACTGAGTACGATTTTGAGTTGCTGCAATGAAATTTCAGCAAAATGGACTAGCCTGCCTGCTGCATCATTTTTTCACTTTGATTTTCGGGGTGTCTTTGAATTCAGCCCTCTGTAGGTTGATCATTTTCATTTCCATCAAACGATGTGGCATCCTTTCGTTCCTAACACATTACCCAGTCCATATCCAGCAGGATTTTTTTCCCATTGAGATCTGATGTGTTTTCAAAGTGTTCCTTTAATTTTTTTGAGCAGTTTATAATCTACAGCTAAGAAAGGAAGTCACTCGGAAATGTCTACCAGTGTTCTTCTGTTGGTAACGGGACTGCATGACTATTTAACCCACACAAGTTGCAGGATCCCATGAATTACTTTGAAACATGCTAATAATGGCTTTGATGCAAATATACTGTAGATGTGGACAAATTTGTTGGTACTCTTTTGGCTCATTGAAAAAAGTACTGTATTCCCCATGAAAAGTGAATGAATGAAAAGCAATTGTCCCCTATACACACCTGCATGCCTTTGACATGTGTTCGAGTAAAACAAAGCAAGTGTGAAAAGAGTTCAATTATTGCTTTTTCTGTGAAGATTTTCTAAAATGGCCTGGACACATTTGGTTTCAAACTAGATGTTTTCTTTCATTGATATCACATACGTCTTCAATCGTGCAATCAGTCATTCTGCATATTTAAATGGAGTCACTCTGCTGTTTGTTTTCATTGTGTATTCCACACTGAACCAGAGATGGCAATGAGAGAGCTGTCTGAGAAGATCCGAAAGAAAATGATAGACATGCATATTAAAAGCTATAAGACCATCTCCAAGCAACTTGATGCTCCTGTAACAACAGTTGCGAATAATATTAAGAGGTTTAAACTCCATGGGACTGTAGCTATCCTCTCTGGTCCCATTCAACTCAAAATATGACATGTATAAAAGTATGGAGCCCAGCATTAGTAGACAGAGCAACCTTTCCATCTGAATGGTATTCACCATGCTGGATTAAAAAGACCTTTAAGCTGTGTGTCAAATCTCTGACCACTCCTTTTCAATGAGCCTGGATGATTAACGGGTTAGACAGACTAATAAAAGCGTACTGTAGGACTATTTGACCGACCAGGCTGACTGACTGACTGAGCAAAGGTAGACTGACGGTGTTGGGTTGAGAGACAGTATTGAAAGACTTATTGACCACACTGGCTCACTAGATTTACAGAATGGTTGCTGATGGTTTAAATAAGCAGATCAAATGACTGGTTTGACTGATTACAGTGACCAACTTTGAGGAGGAAATGGCAACACTGAAGCTGACATAGCGGCTGAATGATTAGACTTACAGAATGAGGGTCTGATTAACTGTCCAGACTAACTGATAATGACAAATCGATGGACTGTCTAGGCTGAATGACTTATTAATGCTGACTGTGTAACTGGAAGTGCCAATGACAAGACAACTGGAGTGATCAAATGACTGATTAATTGAGCAGACCAAACGACTAGATTGAAACTAGAATATGGATTGACTGATTAGACTGGGCTGATTAGCTAAACTTTGAGAAGGATGAGTCATCTAGACTGAACAGCTAGACTGACATTGACTCACTAAGGTGGATGACTGACACTGTCAAACTGATAGATTCCCAAAATGTTTCAGTAAGTTTATTGAACACTAAACAAAACACTAGAACGCCACTGATAGATTAACTGAATGACAAAACTGAATGATCGATTGACAGACAAAGTGATTCATACTGACATAGTAGACTGAGTAGATGACATGACTGCCACTGATAGATTGACTTACTGAGTGACTCACTAGCCTAATAATAATAATAATTCATTACATTTATATAGCCTGCGGTGAGTTGGCACCCTGCCCTGGATTGGTTCCTGCCTTGTGCCCTGTGTTGGCTGGGATTGGCTCCAGCAGACCCTCGTGACCCTGTGTTCGGATTCAGCGGGTTGGAAAATGGATGGATGGATACATTTATATAGCGCTTTTCTCAGTACTCAAAGCGCTATCCACACAGGGAGGAACCGGGAAGCGAACCCACAATCTTCCACAGTCTCCTTACTGCAAAGCAGCAGCACTACCACTGCGCCACCTGTGAGGACCTGTATGTTAGCCTAGGCTAACAGATCGACTGACTAAAGCCTGCGACACTTTAGACGACCAGCAATTTTCTGAGACCAACTAGTCTGTGACTCACTCCAATAAAATCAAACAAGTTTGATTTTCTTTTTAGTTCTGGGGTCAGCTGTGTGCGAATGAGAACTGACAACCTGTTATATTTCTTAATTTAATTTCTTCAGTTGGTCAATGTGTCTTGAGTACACCGCAGCTTGTTCCAGCTAACAGGGATGCGACATTTGAGACTGTCACCCACTGATGATGGCGGCATTGGGTTTAAATAGCCGCCCACTTTGGAATGTTTTTATTTGAGTTGCAGATAAAAATCATTTGCTAAACCTATTGCAAATATTTCTTGTTTTCTGGATTAATCTCTTGGGCTCCTGACTTTCTTTTTGTCCTTCCGACTTAGATTTTTGGCTTTGTTATTTCAACAGTTTTCGACCTTCCAGTTTTGATTCTTTCCTGGTGCTCGCCTCTCTCCTGGTTTGCTCTTTAAAAATCATGTAGGTTTCCCAACAATACACAATCAAATGAATGTCCATCCAGAAGTTCGATGCAGAGAATAGAGTGACTAGGAATAAGGAACACTTTTGTTTTGAACCTCGCAAACAGAAGAGAGGCTCTGTATCCAACAGGGGGCATACCCTCCCTGGGAAGTGGTTCGTTATAGATTGCACCCCTTAATAAACCATGTAATAAGACACAGAAACAGTCATAAAGATTTGGGAAAACCGTCCCTGTATACTTGAAGAATTATGCAAATTGAAAACGATCTTTACAGACTGGACTCCAAAACAGAACTGAACACTTTGGGAAACATGGTGGATATATAGTTGAAAAACAGGAAGAGAAGGGATCTTGGGACCGTACCTGAATATTACATCATCGTGCTGTGTGGAAATTGTGTCATTGGGACGTGGGCTCTTCTACTGATCTGCAGACGTAGGAAAGAGAGAAGCATCAGAGGGCAGCGCCAGCCCCTGGTTCGATGGAGAAACACTTACATTCGAGCCTGTCTCCCATGCGCATGTGTGTGACCACCAATATATATATTCAATCTTGCACTAGCGGTATGGTAGTGATTCTAAAAGGAAAAAAAATCAGTAACACTAATGGAAGATTATATTTAGCATTTGTTGAATATTGGTTTAACACTCACAATAAAATAATAATCAAAGGAGAGCTATACTTGGCCAAAGCTGATGTAGGCGGGGATCACTGCAATCGATGCTTGTCCAACTTCAATAGAGTGTTGGAAAGCATTTTCTTCTAGGCACAGGCAGGAGCGATGTGTTCTATCTGTCCGTAAGTGAGTTCTAATGTTCCATTCAGTTGGCTGATTTTATACCTTCTCTTTCAACATGGAACCTCCAAACATGGGTACAATTTCTTTGCTGACAAGAATGAATAGGAGATAGTACACAGTTTACTGCAGAGGTTGTTTGTTTGGGAAACCTTGAAATATCTGACATTGACTGGTGACCCTGGCCAAATTTATTGATCATTACCAAAGAGGGAACATCCAGCCTTCAGGACTATGTCACACCTGGCTCATCTTGTCCCCCTGTCAGTTGAATACCCATTGTAAATTAAATAATGTGTATGAATACCTTTCACAGATCACAGTGGCACACTTACAGTTAGGTCCATAAATATTTGGACAGAGACAACTTTTTTCTAATTTTGGTTCTGTACATTACGACAATGAATTTTAAATGAAACAACTCAGATGCAGTTGAAGTGCAGACTTTCAGCTTTAATTCAGTGGGGTGAACAAAACGATTACATAAAAATGTGAGGCAACTAAAGCATTTTTTTAACACAATCCCTTCATTTCAGGGGCTCAAAAGTAATTGGACAAATTAAATAACTGGAAATAAAATGTTCATTTCTAATACTTGGTTGAAAACCCTTTGCTGGCAATGACAGCCTGAAGTCTTGAACTCATGGACATCACCAGATGCTGGGTTTCCTCCTTTTTAATGCTCTGCCAGGCCTTTACTGCAGCGGCTTTCAGTTGCTGTTTGTTTGTGGGCCTTTCTGTCTGAAGTTTAGTCTTCAACAAGTGAAATGCATGCTCAATTGGGTTAAGATCAGGTGACTGACTTGGCCATTCAAGAATTTTCCACTTCTTTAATAAACTCCTGGGTTGCTTTGGCTGAATGTTTTGGGTTATTGTCCATCTGTATCATGAAACGTCGCCCAATCAATTTGAGTGCATTTAGCTGGATTTGAGCAGACAGTATGTCTCTGAACACCTCAGAATTCATTCGGCTGCTTCTGTCCTGTGTCACATCATCAATAAACACTAGTGTCCCAGTGCCACTGGCAGCCATGCACGCCCAAGCCATCACACTGCCTCCACCGTGTTTTACAGATGATGTGGTATGCTTTGGATAATGAGCTGTTCCACGCCTTTTCCATACTTTTTTCTTGCCATCATTCTGGTAGAGGTTGATCTTGGTTTCATCTGTCCAAAGAATGTTTTTCCAGAACTGTGCTGGCTTTTTTAGATGTCCTTTAGCAAAGTCCAATTTAGCCTTTCTATTCTTGAGGCTTATGAGTGGCTTGCACCTTGCAGTGCACCCTCTGTATTTACTTTCATGCAGTCTTCTCTTTATGGTAGACTTGGATATCGATACGCCTACCCCATGGAGAGTGTTGTTCACTTGGTTGGCTGTTGTGAAGGGGTTTCTCTTCACCATGGAAATGATTCTGCGATCATCCACCACTGTTGTCTTCCATTATCGTCCAGGTCTTTTTGCGTTGCTGAGTTCACCAGTGCTTGCTTTCTTTCTCAGGATGTACCAAACTGTAGATTTTGCCACTTGTAATATTGTAGCAGTTTCTCAGATGGTTTTTTCTGTTTTTGCAGCTTAAAGATGGCTTCTTTCACCTGCATGGACAGCTCCTTTGACCACATGTTGTCTGTTCACAGCAAAATCTTCCACATGCAAGCACCACACCTCAAATCAACTCCAGGCCTTTTATCTGCTTAATTGATAATGACATAACGACGGACTTGCCCACACCTGCCCATGAAATAGCCTTTGAGTCAATTGTCCAATTACTTTTGACCCCCTGAAATGAAGGGATTGTGTTAAAAAAGTGCTTTAGTTGCCTCACATTTTTATGCAATCGTTTTGTTCACCCCACTGAATTAAAGCTGAAAGTCTGCACTTCAACTGCATCTGAGTTGTTTCATTTAAAATTCATTGTGGTAATGTACAGAACCAAAATTAGAAAAAAGTTGTCTCTGTCCAAATATTTATGGACCTAACTATAAAACCATCAACTACAGGCTTTTCTTTCTGAAGGTTCGTGGTTTACATACTAGGGTGTTGTACCGTGTTAGCCATTATGGATGTAGTGAGAAGCTAAGCAAAATGACACCTTTTATTGGCTAACTATACTGTATGTGTGTGCTAGACCATCAGTTATGTTGTCTGTTAGGCTTTTCTCTGAATTTACTATCTTACACTTCTTTATTTATTTATTTGGTTTAGTACAATGCTATATACTGTATACCCTGCCGTTCTTTCGTAAACTCTGTAAAGTGCCTTGACTAGAAAGCTTGCAGACTGTAATCTTTCTAGTTAGTCAATAAAAGGTGTGGTTAACATACTAAAACTGAATGGAAAAAAGAACAAATGGCTGAGATTGTTGCAGAACTTGTCACAGTTGTTAAGCCTTCGTACAGCGGCATGTTATTGGCTATCACAAAAAGGGGCGGGTACGACTGCACTGGAAGGTCAGCTCTCAGTTGTTAATGTAGACATAGGTAGTTACTTTTAGATATTTAAAGTGACAAGGGCCTGCAACAAGGTCAGCAACTTCAGGTTGGCAAATATGACATGCCCCCCTGAATAGAGGTCACGTAATTTGACATCAGCTTAAGTGACCCACTGGCTAACAGATTATACCAACTGATTAGCTGACCAAATGTATTCAAAGACACTGATAAACTGACTGACTGATTGAATAGAGTAACTGATTGTGTAAATGACCCTGTGAAGTGACTAACCTGTTGCTTTGATTTATTAATTTACAACCAAAGCATTATGTTGACACTGATAGATGAACTAAACGGAGTGACTGATTGTCAGAGTGTTCATAATAAATGACTAGACTGACACTGCAATCCTGACTAATTGAGAAGGCTGAATTACTGACATTGACAGATTGACTAGACTGAAGAGATTGATCAAGTAAAGGATTAACTGAATCGACCAATTGTTTGAGTGACCAGACTAAATAAGATTAGATAAACTTTATTAATCCCATTGGGAAATTTAGATGCATGCAGTATTTGGCTAAAAGTGCTCCAAGACAGTGCCTCCTGGAGGGGATGGAGGGGATTTTTCATGATGGCATCCAATTTCTCCACCATTCTTGTTTCCACAACAGCTTCCAGTATGTCCAGAGTTCATGCTGTGATGTAGCAGGCTTTCCTGATAAGTTTGTTCAGACATTGTGCTTCTTCAGAGCTCAAGTTGCTTCCCCAGGAGACCACAGCGTAGAACAATGCAATGGCTACTATGGACTGGTAGAACATTTCCTGCAGCTTGTTACACACATCAAAAAATCTGAAGTCTTCTTAGGACATGCTGTCTGCTCTGGCCATTCTTGTACAGCCATACTGTGTTGTCAGACCAGTCCAGTTTGTTGTTTATGTGAATTCCCAGGATCCTGTAGCTCTGCACCACGTCCACGTCCTCCCCCTGAATGATGTCTAGTTCAGAGGCTTCTTAGTATGCAGGACGTCCACCACCAGCTTTCCCGTCTTGCTGATGTTGACTTTCAGGCTGTTGTCACTGCATACCAAAGTCCTCCACAACCCTCCTGTACTCTGACTTATCTCCATTATTTATTTATTTAGGTACTTGGTACACTTTATTGATCCCAAAGAGGAAATTGTCTTTTTGCATGACTGTAGGAGGTCAGAAATGCAGAGTCATCCATTGTACAACACCCCTGGAGCAATTTTCAGGTTAAGGGCCTCGCTCAAGGGCCCAATGGAGTAGAATCCTTTCTGGCAGTAATAGGATTTGAAATAGCAACTTTCCAGATACCAGCACAGATCCTTATCCTCAGAGTCACCACTGATGGAAGAGTCATCTGAAAACATCTACAGGTGGAAAGCGCTGGCATTATACTGGAAGTCAGTTGTGTGGAGTGTAAACAGAAAGGGAGACAGGCAATTCCCTGAGCTACTCCAGTATTACACACCACCATTCCTGACACACAGGCCTCACAAACTGCTGTCTGTTGGTCAGGTAGCCCATAATCAAGAGACTGTGAAGGCATCAAGATGCACAGTCTTGAGCTTTTCCCCAGTTAATGAAGCAGATTAATCTTAAAGACACTTTAAAAACTAAAGGGCATGATCCTGAGTTTGGTGTCAGCTTTGTCCAAGCGAGAGCAGGTCCTGTGCAGCATGTAGATCAAAGATCCAGATGTTCTGAAACCAGGGAATGTAGCTGTTTTAGGGACAGCCTCTCAACGATGTATGAAGGAAGAGCAACTAGTCCTTAGGATAACTGGAATGCCCTTCCTTTAGAATGGGGCCATAAAGGATGATTTCCTTCACTCTGCAAATTCAGGGAAAGGGAGGACAGGTGCTGAAGGACCCCACAGAGCATGTATTCAGCACCCTGGGGCTGACTTCATTTGGCACTGAAGCCGCGTTTATGCAGAGTCTTCTCAGCTCTCTCCTAACTTGATTATCTGACACTGACTCTGAGTGACTCATTGTCTTGGCTAATACATGGGAAGCCCCATCACATTACACATCTTTTCTAGTTATTTTCAATTGCAAACTTTATTTACATTCCTGTGATCGCCACTCCTGTAGTCTATGACTCAGTCGAGCCAGTTTGTGACAAAATCACGCTGTACGTGTGGGCTTTGTCCATGTTGAGAACCAATGAGTGCTTAACCGTAAGTACAATGCATATAATGTTCTATGAAGAGTAAGGAACATGGCTGTCAGATGTCTCGTGTTTTGCGTAACATTATAGAATGTAAAATAGAAAACATAAAGGGAAGAGACTGTGGCTCAACCTGGAAAATTTATGTACAGCACCAGTTTTGTCAGGCAGTCAATTATTGGCTGTCAGAAAAAGGAGTGAGAAAATTATACTTTGGAAACGTGAAACTGTGCTGGAAAGTCATCACGGAGTTGTTTAATTTGTCATGTCATGAGATTTGTATCCATGCAATCTGATATCTTTAGGTGATGAGATCAGCAACTGCATTTGTAAAGTCTGAAACCCCTTTGACTAGATACTGTTTAATGAGACACTGGCTGAAGTGATCCCCCAAATGACTGATAATAACAACTGATTCACTTCAAAAACGAATAACTAGATTGGCAACAGTGTATTAACTGACTGACTAAACTGAATAACTAAGTGACTGGATTTGTAGACGTTTGGATTGATTAACTAACCAGACTAAATAACAAAATGACTAATGGGTAGAAGACTCATTAACTAAGTGACCGACTGACTGACTAAACTGCATGACTGACAGACCAGCTGCAATGAGCTACAGTCCAGACAAAATGACTAGAGTGACAATGACATATTGACTGACGGAATAAAAGTAACTGCCGTTGACTGACTAGACATATAGAATGATGGGCAGTTGATTAAATGACTAGGTTCACACTGACCGGTTGACTGGCTGACTGACAAGAGTAAAGAAATAGCACATTAGAACATTCAGCCACTCACGCTAAAAAAGTATGCAAATCTTATCCACCTAATTTCTGTAGAATAACATAAAGTCGACTTTTGAAGGTCCCTAGAGTCTTACTGTTCACCATACTACTTGATAATATATTCCATGTGTCTATGGCTCTCTGCATGAAGAAAAACCTTCTAACATTTTTGCTAAATTTACCCTTAACAAGGTGTCCCTGTGTTCTTGTTGATTTCATTTTAAAGTAACACAAGGATCCACTGCACTAATTCCTAATTCTAAATTTTGTCACCTCTAAATCTCTATTTGCTTAAACTGAAAATTCTCAGCTCCTTTACTCTTTCCTCAAAACTCATCCCTTGTAGCTCTGGACTCAGCCTAGTTGCTCTTCTCTGGACCTTTTCTAGTGCTGCTATGTCCTGTTTGTAGCCTGGGGATGAAGATAAGGCCTCACCAGCGTGTTATAAAGATTGAGTATAATCTCCCAAGACTTGTACTCCACACAAGACGCTATATAACCTAACATCATGTTAGTCTGCTTAATGGCGTCTGAACACTGTCTGGATATAGATAAGGATGAGCCCAATATGACTCCTAGGTCCTTCTAATATAGGGTGTGAGTGTCACATGGGATGGACGAGCCTCCTGACCAGGAAAGGGGATGGTTCCTTACCTGGATGGGAGGTTCTAAGAGGACAGACAGACATCCTGGCCAAGGGAAAAAATGGTATTCTTGGGAAAATGATAGACATCCCAACCAGGAAAAAAGGTTCCTTATCTAGGTGGGAAGCCCCAGGCAAATACAGAGATGTTCCAACCAGACATACTGCAGGTCTGACATTGTGGTCAGTAACACAGGAGCGCCGCAGGGGACCGTACTTTCTCCGGTCCTGTTCAGCCTATATACATCGGACTTCCAATACAACTCGGAGTCCTGCCACGTGCAAAAGTTCGTTGACGACACTGCTATCATGGGCTGCATCAGAAGTGGGCAGGAGGAGGAGTATAGGGACCTAATCAAGGACTTTGGTAAATGGTGCGACTCAAACCACCTACACCTGAACACCAGCAAAACCAAGGAGCTGGTGGTGGATTTTAGGAGGCCCAGGCCCCTCATGGACCCCGTGATCATCAGAGGTGACAGTGTGCAGAGGGTGCAGACCTATAAATACCTGGAAGTGCAGCTGGATGATAAATTGGACTGGACTGCAAATACTGATGCTCTGTGCAAGAGAGGACAGAGCCGACTATACTTCCTTATCTATCTATCTATCTATCTATCTATCTATCTATCTATCTATCTATCTATCTATCTATCTATCTATCTATCTATCTATCTATCTATCTATCTATCTATCTATCTATCTATCTATCTATACTTCTAGGACCTTCCCTGGCCAGGATGAAAGGGAAGGACAAGGAAGAACTGTCTCCACTTTGGGGTTTATTCCCCCCAGTCGCTAGATGGCAGCGGCACAATTGAGAATTGTAATCTTGCAGTATAACCCTGCTGGGGTCTGTGACTGCCGCAAGAGGCTACTGAAGGGAGATGTACTTCCTGCAATGTGGGACTTCTGTATGACACATGGCATGGATTAGCTGAACCTAAAGGCGTTTTATGTAGCTTCTTTAAGGGATCAACACCCTCCAGACCAAGAGAGTCTGTCTTAGAGAGTCAAGGCTGGGGGTCTGTCAAGAGGCAGGGCCTGTTAAAGCCCATTGCGGCACTTCCTGTGTGATTTTGGGCTATACAAAAATAAACTGTATTGTATTGTATTGTAAGATGATGGACAGCAAGAAGTGGGCTAATTAAGCTTCATGCCATTGTTACTACCCAACTGCAGATTATAAAAATATGTAAAACTTTTTGTTTAGCACTTGCATGCTTTATTATCCAGAACCCTTCTAGAAATTTATGAAAACAAACAGAATTGCAATATGATGATGCTGCAGTGTTAAACTTTTTAGCAATCTGCTGTGCCCTTTTATTTTTAAGTACTTAAAGGTTAAGACATTCCACGTATTTCATGCATGGTAATCTAATATTCAAGTTATTTCTGTCAAATCCTGTCCACATGGAGTGCCTAATTACTCTTTATATAAACGCTTGATTTATGTTTTCATGTTTAGCAGAAAACTCCTTATGCATATGATTTCCATTATTTTTTATTGAAATGAATGCAGAAAAGAAGATAGTCATTTGCACTGCATACTTATTATCTTCTCAGCTTTACCTAACTTAGTGTTCCACAAAAGAATAAAAAAGAAAAAAAAATACAAAGTTAACGTACCTTTATGAAAGCCTAGTTTGTGAATGGCTCATTAGTTTATTCATTTTCGGAACCTCTTCATTTCACTAAAGGGTCCTGGTAGCAGATTAATGACTTAAATTGAATTATACATCCATCCATATTCTGAATTCACTTGATCAAAACCTAATCAAGCCAAGTGACTCCTGTTCTGAGTTGTGAAGGGATGGAGCCCATCCTGACAGCATTGGGCACAAGGCAGAAAACAATCCTGGAGAGAGCAGCATCCATTCCAGGGCACTCACTCTCAACGGACCAATTGTGAATCTCCATGAACATCACACGTGGGTCTTTAGGATGTGGAAATAAACATTGAGAACACAGATGGGAGGAGAACATGCAAACTTCAAAACAGACAACCACCAGGCCCAGGATTTGAGCTTAGGAGACCAAATCTGTGAGGTAGAAGTGCTAACCACCATGTCACCATGCTACCCTCAATTAATTTAGTTAGTTAAAGGAATACCACACCCAAAAAATTATATTTTGTTTATGTTACTTACCCTCTATAGTTTGTAGTCGTGGTCAAGTAAAATATTTAATTTTATATTTTTATTCAGAATGATGGAAAGGTTTATGATGTTTTTGATGTAATGAACATAATGGTGACCAGATCTGTCCAACAGCAACCAATGTGAAAAATATTCATGGAAAAAAAGATAAAAAAATGCCATATAATTCTCTTGTAAAATGCTATTGTCTCTGTGTGTGTGTGTGTGTGTGTGTATGTGTGTATGTGTGTGTCTGGGCACTCGGAGCAACCTGATTGGACAGCTTGGCTTTAGTCTGATTAGTCAGTTTCGCTGTGGCTGTTTATTCAAAAATAAACAAGACAGGATGTGCCAGCCAAAGGAGGTTGACACACATGAGAAAACAAAGGGAAGGAGTTGGAGGAATGCTGAGAGTCGCCTTTAACACATTGACTGCCGGACCATTTATTACCAGGATGCCGGATTACTGGTCTATGCATACAGTATATGATAAATAATAAACTCATAAAAAATGTAAAGAAATGTATTAGTAACGAATAGTTTTATTGAACAGTAACTCTTTCAAAAATGTAAAGAAACTGTTAATTACAATATTTTCACCAGCAATGTGACTAAAGGTCTTCATTTGAATGAGTCCTAGAAGCATGGCACCACGCAGAGTGCAGGTTTAAGAGCACAGGTGCTGTTAATATAACGCGATTCTTTGTTGCACAAAAGATGTTTGGTATTTGGCGATAGTATGCAGACAAAAAGTGGTAGAATGTCCATGTAGTGATGTCCTGATAATCGGGAGAAGTCGGACACCATGTGATGGACAAATCAGACAGCTAATGATGACCTTGGGGACAGCTAGCCACATCAGTACCTGAGCCTACAGATTTCATATCAGACAATTGATTGTCACTATTTCGTTCACTGTCCTTTTCATCAAAATATTCATCCTGCAGCAAAGTTTTTTAAAGTCATCAGCAGCTTTATACTTTTATCACAACAACAGAACCACGGACTGCCTATATATAACACTATTTTCCACAGCTGTTGTCGCCAAAAAAATAAATGAATAAAATGTATGGCTATCCATAGATGGCATCATTGTTGTAGGTAACTGAGACAAAGCAGGAAAATTTGCCAGCAAGTTGGTTGCATCTATGCAGGCTGTATACTGAAATATGAGTTCTCTTCCCAGGTCGCATCTTGAAAGGCTCAATGACATACAGCTTAACTCATATCTCACATTCAAAGTGTTAAACAAGGGAAGAATTGGCAAGAATGTGAAGGATGCTTTCATAGTGGGTAATGAGGGCCTACCTACCATTGGTGGGGGAGTCAAAAAGCGGACAGGAGGCAAGCAACGCACCTCAACATGAAAAAGACTCAAAAGTAGGCATTATGGGACGATGGAGTGAGGACAAAGATGGACTGAAACAGACAAAGTTACCATTAAGGCAAAGGATGAACACTGAGGGTACACACAAGGTAAGAGATATATCAAATATGTTTAAATGTATAATATCATCTGTCTTTACAAGGTAATGTAGCAAGTTAATAATATTATAGCAAAAAAACACATGCATTTTGCATGTTTTGTGCATACAAATGAATAACAGACATGTGGACTAAGTGACACAAAATAATATTTTGTCATTTTTTATTGGATGTTTTTCACATCTTTTGATATGAGCACTACACTCCAGAACATAGTTCTACTAGACCGATGAATAGCCTGTGTACTGACGACTTGCCTTTGTAACTGTTTAAAATGTTTAATCAAGAGCAAATTAGAAAGAAAGGGCAGCATTAAAAAGGTAAATAGAAAATGACATGAAACAGGTACATGATAATGAATTAAATTAGTAATGAGGATTTTAAAATAATTACCTCTCATTTGAAATCTACAGTTCCACATGACGGTAACAGTGAACAGATGTTTGCACTTGAGCGTGCTCTAAATAAGCCAAAGTACAAATAAAGGTAATTAACATTCATTTTCATTGTAAATTAAAGTAGGTCATTAAAAATGTGCAGATAATGAAGTTTCAGGAAATGTAAATCGCATTCCCCTATACTAGTGACACTGGCCTAGTATTTAAGGCGCTGGACTGTAACGTACTACAACTACTAATTCACTGCTGACTCCCCTGAGTGACTCCAGAACCCACATTTTACAAACACTGAACAACTATACCGTATGTGGTGCTGGTGCTGTCCAAAGTGTAAGGGCTGAGTGGCAGAAAGCTCAGCTGGCGTCACCAGGAAACGCTTCGCCTACGGTGCTTAGAGGTAGTCCCTGCACACACAAGCATAGGGGAACTCCTATTGCTCACAGCATCGAAAAGAGAGCTGCTTTTCTGGTCCTTTGTAACCAGATTTTGGGTTTTGTGGCTGACCACCGGTAGCTACCATGATGCAAATACCTACACTGGAAAGGATAATAGCAGAGTTGCCAGACCCTTAAAAAAATTTTAGCCTAAGGACCGCATGAAAATAGCAAATTTGCCCATAAAAAAGCCCAGTACCTGAGGTAAACAAAATGACACACCAGAAAGCAGGGATGGTGTGGGTTAGGTTTAGGTACATAGCATCAAAGTCCGGGCTGGGGGCGCCCCCTCAGAGACATATCAGAGTGATAGAATGGTTATATATCATCACATAACAGGGGTTGGTTGGGCCTCCCTGGAGATTTTACAAGAACATATACAAGTGCAAATAGCAGTGGAAGGGATGACAGATGGGTAAAAAATAAGGTGGAGGGAAGTTGAAAAACAGCTCAAAATGCTGCATAGTTTCTAAAAAAGTAGACCAAAAAACTACAACCTGCGAAAGTCCATTTTCTCCCCGTACATGATGATTTAAAATAGCCCAGCTGGGTGAGAAAACAATGAACCTAGCAACACTGGATCATATTGTGATTCAATTACAAAACATTTGGCATAGTCAGCAGGATTTGCAATGTGGACGGGTGGAGTGCGGTACCTGTACAGTGAAAAGGTTGGGGACTGTGTGAAAGAGCTCAGGAGATGTCATCAAGAAGTGTCCATTTGCAGTGCTAATAGGTAGTTTATGTGAGAATGAGAGTAGGAAATCCATTGCTAATGATGGTGAAAAGTAAATGCTTCTGAATGTTCTTGTAATTTTATGGTTGACCACCATGTAGTTAGAACAGTACTTGTCTGAACTGAGATGGATTATGGCGTGATTCAACAACAAAACATTTGGTGTAGTCGGCAGGATTTGCACTTCAGATTGATGTAGTAGCAGTGCTGTGCAAAGAGTGGGGACTGAGTGAGAGACCGCTCAGCTGGTGTTACCAAGAAACATTACACTTGCAGTGTTTACAGACAGGACAACGGCATAAAAAAGGGAACTGCTTCTAATGGGCATTTGTAATCTGATGTCACAGGTTCACGGCTGGCCACCAGCTGTTAACACAATGTAAATATATGAACTGGAATGGATGGAGGTGTGATTCCATGAGAAAACACTGTACCTGAAAATTCAGTTGAGATGGAGTTCACTACTGAAAGGCTCTATATATATAATAAAGCTGGCTTTCTGACCTGAAGTCTTGTTTAATATAAATGTATACCAGTTTTTCACTTAGAAAGAAGACACAGAATGCTTGTATATACCATTACCCTCTTACACAAAAGTATCATGGGAATAAGGAATATTGACACATGGCACTGAAATGGAGACCTGGGTAACTTCTGAAATGTCTAGGAATGGTTATGCTAGTAGCTAACCGGATGAGCTCTTGCTTGTCATTCTTTTTATATTCAATGCTCTTTCATTCAAGACTTCAGGAGGCTCTATATAAGCTGAATTTTAGCAAATGTGATATGTAAATCACTTTAAATGAACCTGTGAGTTTAAAAAAAAACCAGTAAGGATTACTTAAAAGTCACTTGAGTGTCAAAAAAGTATATTCATGTATCTGGGTTAAAAAAACAGCATTTGATTAAAGATGTTGATCCAAAATGTTCTTCCCTAATTCATTAAAAAAATGAAGATTAATGATGTCCTATATGTGCTTTGTGTCTTTAAATACAGAAGAGTAACAGGCTGATGCAAGGGGCTAAAGTAAAGCAGGGAGGCGTATCCAAATATAAATTGAAATGTTCAACCCAATCGTTATGTTCATCTGTCACACAAGACTTTTAAAGTAAATTCTGGTGGAAATTTCTTAAGATGGAAAAGAATGAGAAAATAATCTTTCTTTTAACACGGGAACCACATCTCGAACATGTGGAGTTTATGCTTCTTTCCTTGTAATTTACTTTGGTTTCAAAAGGGCCATTATTTTAGAATATCTTAATTGTCATTGTAACAAATACAACAAAATTAGGTGCAGTCCCTGCGGTGTCAAAATTTAAATAAATATAATTACAAAAGGATGAGAAAGGATAAGAAGAAATGAGGTAGAACACAACCATTCAACATAAGACCTTAATTGCACATGAACACTATTGCACAAGATGTCATCTATTGCACTGCTGCATTGGCGGTGATTAGGTGGCATGCAGTGCCCTAATAGCAACAGGGTAGAAACTGTGATTCAGCCTATTACTCTTTGTTTTGATGCTCCTATATCTTTTGCCTGATGGAAACAGTTGGAACATGACATGAGTGGGATGTGAGGAGTCTTTTAAGATATTCTCTGCTTTCCTGAGGCAGCGAGAGCTGTGCAGTTCATCCAGAGAGGGTAAAGAGCAGCGGATAATCTGCTGGGCAGTCTTTACGATTCGCTGAAGTGTCTTTCTATGTGCTGTTGTGCAGCTGGAAAACTACACGCAGAGGCAGTAACACAGGATACTCTCAATAGAGCAGCAATAGAAGGACACCAGCAGTTTTTGGGGGATGTTATTTTTCCTGAGGACTCTGAGGAAATAAAGTCTCTTCTGAGCCTTCTTCGCCAGCTCAGCTGTGTTCACACCCCAGGACAGGTCTTCCATGATGTGGACTCCCCTCTCCACACAGTCCCCTCCGATGTAGAGTGGTTTGATGTTTGTTTTCTTTTTCCTTAAGTCCACAACGAGCTCCTTGGTCTTACTGGTGTTCAGGAGCAGGTTGTTGTCAGTGCCCCACGCTGTCAGTCGCTCCACTTCGTCCCTGTAGGCGGACTCATCCTCTCCAGAGATGAGCCCCACCACAGTGGTGTCATCTGCAAATTTGACAATGGTGTTGCTGTGGTGGGCAGGGGCGCAGTCATGTGTGTACAGCGTGAAGAGCAGGGGGCTCAGCACACAGCCCTGAGGAGAGCCGGTGCTGATGCTGATGGCCGAGGAGATGTGAGGGCCCACCCTAAACCTTTGTGTGCGGTCTGTCAGGAAGTCTTTAATCCATATACAGGTGGAATACGGGAGTCCCAGGGCTAGCAGCTTGCACACCAATCTGTGAGGGAGGATGGTGTTAAAAGCAGAGCTAAATTCAATAAAGAGGAGATGTGTGTAGCTCCCATGGTGCTCCAGATGGGACAGGGTAGCATAGAGAGCAGCAGCAACAGCATCCTCAGTAGACCTGTTAGCCCTGTAAGCAAATTGGTGTGCATCAAAGGTGGGAGGGATGAAGGACATGATATGACTCTGAACCAGTCTCTCATTAGGTGGTCTTGTTAAGGCAGTTGGGGCTGTGCTGAGCCACAGTAATGTAAGGTGCTGCAATAAATTGAGTTTAACACTAGAATTACCAAAGCCTACAAAAAAAATTCGTAATCCCATCCCACCTTAAATCCTTTGGCACCTCTCCATCAGCATCTTTTGTGTTGTAAATGTGTTGGTAAGCACAAGCAGCCTGCTATCCCCACCCCCCACAGAAAGGGCAAAAAGTTCTCTCAGCTCAAGTCTGTTTACCTGCATTAGAGATGCCTGCTGTTGTAGAGGGTAAATAATATATCGTTATTTGGAATACATGCATTTCATGTATGTTCTGTGTCTACAACAATCTATGTAAACACATTGTTAAAACAGAAAAGTTTTTCATGTTTTAGCATTAATTGACAAAATGTAGACATGAAGTGTATAATGTGTGAAGCCTGAAGTCCAAATATCAAAAAAGCACTTTCACAAAAGGTACAAGTATAACAAAACAAGCGCACTTTTATACAACAATATAACAGCAGAAAAAGCACTTGCATCAGGGTGCAATATTTTTTATACATCTCCACTACTGAAAAATTAGTAAGCCAAATGAATCAATTTATACAAGCATTTACATTCACAAAATCTCTCATTAATGTAAGTACTGAAATCCATTAATTCAGCACTTTGAGGAAGCTCTCAGTTGATCAGTTTGGCTGGATGGCCAACTCTAAGGAAGAGTCCTACTGGTTTTAAACGTCTTCAGTTTTTCAAATATTGAGTTCTTTGTGCCCCTGGTACACTCAAATCTTTAGAAATGGTTTTATATCTTTGCCCTGATCTACACCTCACCACAATTTGATCATGGAGGTCTACATGGAGGTTTCTTCGACTTTATGGCTTGATTTTGTCCTGACATACAATGTGAATTGTGAGAACTTCTATACACAGGTACACATGTGATGTCCAATCAACTCAGAGAGTGCCACAGGTGGACACCAGTCAAGTTCTGGACACATCTCCAGGAAAACTGAAGTAAACCAAAGCACAATTTGGAGTTCCATAGCAAAGAGGATTGTGAAACCTTATATACACAGGTGTGAGCATTTCTAATCAATGTCCAATCACAGTGCTGCTAGCTTTGTCCAAGTAAGAATAAGCCATGTGGATCAGATAGATAACTGCATCCTCCTCTCCTATCTTTGTCCAAAAGGCAAACTGTAGTGGGTCCAGGTGTTCTACCACAAGAGAACTCATATAGTCCAGGATCAGCCCTTCAAAGGTATTCATGATGTGAGGCATAAGTACCAATGGTCTGTACTCATTAGATAAAGAGGAACCTGCCTTAGGGACAGACTGAACAGGCGACAGAGGACACCACAAAGTTGCAAAGTTGGTCAGCACAGGCCTTAAGAACTTGGAGACTGACTCCATCTGGCCCCACAACATTATTTATGTGCACCAATAGGTTGTGCAGTCTGCTTTAACAATTAGTGTTTGCACTCATTACACAGATCATGGGCTCTTTCTGCACAATCTGCATGAATAAATATTTTACCAATTTGGATGTTAAAATATAAAAGGCTGCTGGGTTACTTTGTTCCCACACCTTGTACAAACCAGATTCACTTCCACAAGTCCATCCTTAGTCTTTGAACTGCTCAAGTGGTCCTGGTGTGCCTGATATTGAGAGCTTTCTCAGCATGGACATTAATAACTAACTGAGTTTAAATTGATTCCCAGGCTTCTCATTCATATTTCCTGCTGAGAGATGCAACAGAACAGCCCATTGGAGCCCTGCTGGAAACCATAAAATCTGAATGAATATATAATGAATAATCAATGATAAATAAGTAGCACATATTTCCATCTATCCATTTTCCAACCCGCTGAATCCGAACACAGGGTCACGGGGGTCTGCTGGAGCCAATCCCAGCCAACACAGGGCACAAGGCAGGAAACAATCCTGGGCAGGGTGCAACCCACCGCAGTACACACACAAACACACCCACACACCAAGCACACACTAGGGCCAATTTAGAATCGCCAATCCACCTAACCAGCATGTCTTTGGACTGTGGGAGGAAACCGGAGCGCCCGGAGGAAACCCACGCAGACACGGGGAGAACATGCAAACTCCACGCAGGGAGGACCCGGGAAGCGAACCCAGGTCCCTAGGTCTCCCAACTGCGAGGCAGCAGTGCTACCCACTGTGCCACCATGCCACCCGTAGCACATATTTATTCTGAATAATTCAATAATCCGATTAATCTAAGTAATGCATAATTTAAAACATTTTCCACTTCTGTATATTGCACCATTTCTCTCTGCTCCCATATTTCTTTCAGATTTCTGAAAGCGCACCCCCCCCCCCCCCCCAATAGGTTGTGTAGCACGTTGTCAGACCTCTCCCTCAGTATCATTTAAAAGTAACACTGAACATTAGTGTGATGACATTTCACTCATCTATTCAAGTCAGAAACAGGCAACCTAAAAACAAGTCAATAATATCGATAACATTGTCCGATTGCTAGTTGGCTAGCTGACACACCCTCCAACATGAATACTATTAGGAGAAATAACATAACATTACATGTGTAATCGCGGGGACCAACAGCCAATCTAGGCAGAACTGGGTGTAAGACAGGAAAGAGCCCAGACAGGGTGTTAATTCTCCTGAGAGCTCACTTTTAAGCCATCTTGCAATCACCAGTTAACCTAACCTGCACTCCAGTTCTCAAGTCACTACACTGGCTTCCAGTGAAGCTTTGAGCTGATTTCAAAATTTGCATTAAATGGCTTTTCATTACTTGCAAATTAGTGTGCATTAAGTTCTCAAGACGACGGCCTATTAAAGACTCCAAAGATAAATAAAATAACAGTGGAAGGTCAAGCTTTTAGTTACAGGGTCCCAAAGCTGTGGATTGATCTGCCTACTTTTATAAGAGCTGCCCCTTTTAAATCCAACCTGAAGACTCATTATTTTTGTCTAGCATACCTTGACTAGAAGTCCTGGTTAGCTGTGCTTTGTGTATATTTGTTCCTTAGTCATTTGTACAAAAAAATAAGTAATATATTTCTAAACTATTACTAACCCTTCTCTGCTCTGTTTCTCATCTTGTTATTCTACTGTAAAAATTGGTGCCACTGTTCTACTGCCAAGCTGTTCTCCTGTCCATTGAAAAGACATCCGAGATACCGATTGAAAGATTCTGGTGTGATATTAGATGTTCCCGCACAGACTTTACTATCTAAAATCCAGGAGGGAGTTTGCAGTCTAGTGGTCGGGGTCTCTGGGGCTGTGAATATGTCTGACTTTGTCTTTATCTTTCTCGGTTATAACTTACTGTGGCCTCCCCAGAGAATTTTTTTTCCCCTCGAGATGCTGTTGACTGAATTTTTTATTTTCCTCTCCTCCATTGTCAACTGGCCACAGTCCAACAATGAATTGACGTACAGATAATGTTGGATTTTCAAGGTTGGTTCTGCCTGTCAGGTGGACGTCGCCTCTGGCTGAAAGAAACTTTCCGGGGTAAGCAGAGAAGATGTCAATTTTTAGAAGGATGCACCGGGGCTTGTGAATTTTTATAGAAAAGTTTCCTGACATGATGTTTAACCTTATTATAATGGATTATTTATGAACTTTTTAACCTCTGCGCTGATCACTTTGAATTTATGAATTATTTATTTATTTATCTATTTATCGAGACACTGTTTTAAATAAAAGCATTTGAGCACTCACACCTAACCTTGCTGATGGTGTGTGTCATCCTTTGCCCGGCTCATTGTCAGTTTTATTATTGATGGTTCTGGGTTCAAGCCACCGAGAACCATGCAGCTGACCTGGACCATCACAACCAGAAGGATGTCAAATACACAGACTCAAGAGCTTTACAGGCTGCAGCATAATAAATACAATCCATTTTCAGTTGAATGTGGTGGCGGATGGCCAGGATCCTTACCTGGCCTGGACGCCCAAAGTGTGGAAGGACCAGGGGAAAGAGGATTGTCAGGACAGTTTCTTCCCCGGGCCAATAGAGGGCAGCCCCCTTGGTTTCCAGTGGAGCCACGTTATATGAGCATGGGGGCTCAACCCTGTTGGATCCTGTGGCCATGGCCAAGGGGCTCATGGACCTTTCCAGGGCCTTATTTGGTCACACTTCCAACACACCAGGAGCTGTGGCTGGAAGAAGCTTGCTAGGCACCTGGAGTCTTTTCATGGGTGCCCTATAAAAAGGAGCCGCATCAGTCCATGAGAGAGCCAGAGCTGGGAGGAGAGGAAAAAGCCTGAGGAAGAGTGGAGGGAGAAGGACTGGCGGCAAGAAGAGACTGAAGGGTACTTGTGAAAGGTATTTTGGATACTAAAAAACTGTAAATAAAAGGGTGTAGTGTGGCAAAACTTGTCTGTGTCTGGGTTAGGGTGGCAGTATGCCCCCTAGTGGCTTACAATGTTAATGATGCCCCCGCATTCCATATCAATGCATCTGATATGTTTATATTTCCCTCCCCATAAAAAATGGAAAATCTATTATCTTATTGGTCTACCAAACACTCTAGGAAACAGAAATACATCTCCCAAGTATAGGCAGGTTGGGAAGACATCAGCCTTAACACCCAAACCCTTTCCAAGAAAAATTGTGTCTGTTCCACAACATGAGTTCGAAACCAATCATCTTAATTCTTTCCACCCAATTTCTCTTGCCAGTACCTTCCCTGAAAAAATTCACTCTGAAAATTCTGAAACGTTCCTGACACACACAGTTTACAGAAAGTTAACAAAGGTAATCATATTAAAAGCATTTTAATGATTGCATAGATGGAAATTAGTCAAAGGTATTACGTTTCTAGTATAATAACCGAGAAAACAGACATTGTCAATAACAAGAGTTTGTAACCAGAATCTGTTCAACCTTTCATCAAAGCGAATTAGAAACCAACTTTAGAATGTTGATAGTTAAAGCAAACATTCCCAAAACCTAAGAACGATACAAAAAGCAAAGCACATGCTGCTCAATGACATTTTTTATTCAATCTTGGATAACCCAGGAGTACTCATTGCTGTGCTTTTACAGGGTCATGTCTCACAGTTCATCACAATAACAACCATAGGCTACTTACTGCATTCAAAAGGAACATACGAAGGATGTTTAAAAAGATTCCGCACTTTTTTAACTCTATTTATTAAGAATTTCAAAAACAAATCGCATCACTTTCTACATAGTCACCTTCCTTTGCGATGCAATTTTCCCAGCATTGTACCAACGTTTTAATTCCAATGCAATAATGTTTTTGGTTGAGCGCATATCCACTGATGTACCGCTGCTTTCTTTCTTCATTCCTTGTGGTTGTGGCTTTAGCTGGATGTCCGGAGCGTTCTGCATCCGTCACACTAGTATGGCCATCTTCGATGATTTCAATCCACCCATAGATGACAATACGAGAGAGAACTTTATCTACATACTGAGCACACATGCGGAGATGAATTTGTGCTCCTGGTACACCTTCTGCCCACAAAAAGCGTATGACAGAATGCTGTTCTTCTTTGGTGACGCCAAGTTTCACAGCCATCTTTACCACAGGATGACAACTCTTATACTAAACTGCAAGGGCAGCCACCCTGCCTGACATAACTAGTCACATGACTCTCTCAGACACGACCAATTACTACTCCTCCCACCTTCAACCTTTCCAATGGAACATTTTTGAATGTCCCTCGTATAAAAGATATAAAAATGTTCAAATGCATTTTAAACATGTTGACTGCTAAATACAAGATAACTCGTAGTAGGAGATCTGTGGATGGATGCCACCTACGAGTTATCTTGTAAACTGTCTTTGGGGCTGTAGTGCCAAAAACGAGGGTAACACATATAAACAGAGAATAGTGGATATCTGAAATAAGAATGAAAAATCAGGAGGGTGTCACAGAACAGAATGTTTCAATTTCAATTACTTTTTTCTTATTAGCCATATTTTGGATAACATTTGTTTTTAACAAAAATCACATTTGTAAAAAGCACACCATATCTTGCAATGATTACTATCTGAACACTACAAAGTTCAAACAGAGACTGTGATATTCAATTGCAACAAACTATGCAGGCTCTAACATTAGACTCAGCTGTGTTCACGAGCAGCTGGAAAGAATTTTTGAATCCATGCACTATGAGGTAACTCAAATAGATTTTGTTTTTATTTTTATTGCGAATTTTTCTCAATAACAAAATTAATTTTAATAGAATATTAAAGTAACACCCTAACTGCACATTGCCATCAGGAACAAATCATTTTCACTGTTCCAGTCGATATGTTAAAGTGCAGGAATAGATTCTGCATATCTCAAAACTCCCATAACAGGAAAACGCATAATAAAGTCATGAAGTTTTAAGAAGATGACCAAATCATAACAAATAGGGAGTTTTGTGTATGTCTTCTCTGTTCAACAAATTCAAACAACATATTACTTCCAGTCAGTCACCACAAAACTTCAGTAGCTCAGCTCGGAGCTTATTTAAGAAATCAGCCTTGTGCTAAGACCTCTCTGTATCAGAAGAAAAAGACTAAAGCTTGATGTCCAGGTGTACTGCCATTTTTCAATTCTCACCCCAATACAGGGTACCAATTATTTCTATTATATTGTCCGAGGTCAGTCCTCCTCCTCTATTTGGAATCCATGCAGAAGTGGGAAAACCTCAAAGCATTTTCTAGTCTGTTTTCAGAGGAGGGATGGAAATGGTCTAAGAGGGGCATGCCCAGTGAGAAACCCAGACATAACTAAAGGAGTGAGGTCAAATCAGACTCTAACACCTTCTAGTTCTGTGTTGCCGGGGTCCACTATAAAAGAAATACTGGACGGAGAGCTGGCAGTTCACTTGTGGATGAGCAGGAAAGAGGAAGTCAACCTCATAATCCTGATAACTAGGAGGCTTAGCATGGAAAATGTATAGGGGTTGAGAGATACCCTGGAGACCATGCAGCTGCACTCAAATGTCCAAATTACTGTTAAGGGAAAAGTTTGACTGGAAATGGACAACAGCTCTAAGTCCATAGTAGAGATGTTGAACTTAGTTGTTGTGAACTGGTTTATACTGATTTAATAAATAAAATCCTGTCAGGATGAGAAATCTATTGTCTAGAATTTGTGTTTTGCTTGTCTAAGCAATTCCCCCACCCATTCCCCAACCCCCTCCCCCAGGAGTCAAAAATATAATATATAATAACACAAGCATCATTCGAATGGAAAACCCAGATTACCTCAAGCTCATCCAGTGCTCCTCCTAATGTGGCACCAGGGTCCCTTGATGCCCGATTAACGTGGTCAATGCACTGGGCAGTGCTTGAAATGGTCGAGAGGGCGCTCTGCAATTCACCACAGATCGAGTCCTTGCCGGCTTGGAGAGAAGCAATGTCAGGGTGCTCTAGGCAGGCACACAAGTTGGAATATAGAAGTACTGAGCTCTGTTTCAGTAATGACCGGGCACCTGCCATCTCATCACGCTGTTCGGGGGACTTTAGATCCTTAAAAAAAAAAAAATGAAATACATTTTAGAAAATATGTTTGAAGAAAAATGACAATACATTCTGTTGTTTCTCACCAAGATACTACATGAAGTGTAGGCAAAATTCGAAAATGCTGCGAAACTGTTAAATTCAGTTAACACATTTTATTGCATTTATGGAATGTAATAAAAATATTTTAGAGCACTACTCACACTGTAACTACTAGAGAGGAACCATATCTAAGGTAGGCGGTGTAACTGAGCATGAGGCGGGGGTCAAGAAAAGTAAGATGGGTCAACTCTTTAAACTTCACGCTTTCACCTAACATACACATACATCATCCTGCTAGAGGTGCTAGATCACGGCTATACTCCTGTCAAAGAAGCTTTCCAACTGCTACCCCATTCAGAATTGGATAGTTAGACCATCACTCAGTATTCTTTCTGCCTGTTTACAAGCAAAGACTGAGGTGTGAGGAGCTGTACAAGATGGACCCCAGTTTCAGTCTGAAGTCTGGGAAGTATTCAAAGATTCTTCATCAAATCCAGAAGAGCATGCAGTCATCATCACTGGATGGCAATAAGCAAATATATGCATATGTAAGCAATCTGTTTTCTTCAACACTAGAATCCCTGAAGTCTACGAAAAAGTCGGAATCCCGGGCCACCTTAAATTCCTTCGCACCTCTCCATTAGTGTCTTTTGTTTTGCAAATGTGTCGATCAGCACAAGCAGCCTGCTCTCTGATCCCTCCACCTTCGCAACTCAACTCGGGCAAAACGTTCTCCTAGCTCAGGTCTGTTTATCTAAGTGTGAGGTGCCTGGAGTTGTATAGATTAAATAATATATCGTTATTTGGAACACATGCATTTCATGTGTGTTCCATGTCTACAACAAACTGTGTAAATGTAGAGGAAATGTGAGGTAAGAAATGTTGAACACATAGCTAAAACAGAAATATTTTTCATGTTATAGTACTAATGACAAAACTTTGACATGAAGTGTATAATGTGTGAAGTCCAAATATCCTATAAACACTTTCACAAAAGGTACAAGTTTATCAAAATAAGTGCGCTTTTATTCAAGAATATAACCAAAGAAAAAGAAATTGGGTTAGGGTACAATGCTGACACAACTGCTTGGCTGGTGCAAAGGAAAGAACTGCTGGCTTATAATCAAGAGGTTGTGGGCCCTTCCTAGACTTACTGTTTTGAGTAGTGAGTTGCTCTTATTGTTGCTGTTATAGAATAAAAACATACATTTGATGCGAGTCTGTAACAGCCAGTGTAAATGTATGGTGCTTGTAAAGGTTAGCGTCTTTTTTATTCAGTTTTATTCTCTCAGTCGCGTTCACGCCCCGATCTGACACTGCTGTTTTCAAATAAAGATGAGCTATAATAGAGGTGAACTCAGATGAGGATGAGGGTTCAACATCGGAGAAAGAGAACAGAAGCCCTGCCCGTAAGAAACGTCCACTCACATATAAGGACAACACAGCTACACCAGGTGTAAAGGCGGAAGATGGCACCCATTTGGATGCAACAAGAGGTTGGGCATCATCATACCAGTGACTTTGCCCCACACGCATGTCCTTCAACGAAACAGCAGGGCGTACAGAGCTTGCCAAGGTATCGTGCAAAGTTCTGTTAAGAAACAGTGTATCCATGATTTACTGGAGGCTCAGACTAACACATTTAAGCTCAGTCACATGGAAGCATACAAGAAATGCAAGTCAAAGCTCAGGAAAGCAATTACGATAAGCTGGAGTCCAAATTCAGCAGCACTTATGATGCACATACAATGTGGCAGGACAAACATATGCTTACAGATTACAGACTGGCATGAGGTTTTTTCTACATGGCAATAATGTGTTAATAATTTAGTGTTAGACATGTGTAATTATATATCAATCATTTAATATTATGCAACTTATAAAGTTTCAGTTTTCTTTATTAATTTTATTTCAAGAAAGTAACATTGAATACAATCAATCAGATAAAATGTATACAACAAATTACTTCAAAATCAATCTAGGAAAATAAAATCTAACAAAACAAGAATGCAGCCTCCACTTCATTGAAAGTGAAAGAGATGAGAGCCAAGAGAAGAGAAAAAAATATTTCCCCCATCCTATGTAAATGCTTATTCCTATTTTTTATCAATTAAGTCTTGCCATGTTAGAAAAAAGTTTTAGACAGTTCCTCTAAGCCAGTGATTTTCAATCTGTCCCCCATGGTGAATCAAACACAAACATCAAATTGGAGGATGCAGGATTTTCCCTTGGTGAACCAAGTGCAATCGTCGGAGCTGGGGGTGTTGGGGGTCCACCTTGGTGAATCAAATATGAGTGTGTAAGTGTTGACCCACTGAGCACGGCTGTGCCACCGCCTGAACCCAATTGCAACACTCCACAACCCACCACCATTATAAACAATGGCATCATACTGCAAAGATAATTACACAGTTTTTAAATGATCACAACTTATCAGACCCCTGGAGGTTTCTTAACCCAAACTCAAGAACATATTCATTCTACTCACCAGTGCATTATAGCTACTCAAGAATTGATTATTTTTTTATAGATAATAATTTCCTGCCTACAATTAAATCATGCAAATATGACACAATTGTTATCTCTGACCATGCCCCTCTAGTCTTGGAGCTAAAATCAATAAGCCCCTCGTACTCACCTCGCAGATGGCGTCTTAACCCTCTTTTATTGGCAGACGAGAACTGCACAGAATTTATATCCAAACAAATCAGCTTCTTCCTAGAGACAAACAAGTCTACAGATGTTTCTGCAGGAACACTCTGGGAAACTCTAAAGGCCTTCCTAAGAGGCCAGATTATTTCATATCTTTCCCATAGAAATAAATTAGAAACCAAGAAAGTGTCAGAGCTAAGAAATGAAATTACTAGAATAGATGAAGAACAAGCCAGGCGTCCAAGTGAAGCTCTTCACAGGAAAAGGCAGGCCCTGCATACAGAACTTAACATCTTAACAACTAAAGAAACTGAACAACTTATTTATAAGTCTAGACAGCATTACTATGAACACGGAGAAAAAGCTAATAAGCTTTTAGCTCAACAAATTCATAAACAAGAAGTTCACAATGCAATACCAGTAATCACCAACAAGAATGGAGAAGAAATCATCGACCATAATAAAATAATGCACACATTTAGAGATTACTATAAGTCTTTATATTCCACTGAGCCCAAAGAAGACAACACGCAATCTAATGCATTTCTGGATAATTCACAAATACCACAAATAGATGCTTTAAGTGCTGAGGAACTAGATAAACCTCTAACGCTAACAGAATTACTAGACACTATAAAGTCACTACAAAGCGGGAAATCATCAGGCCCTGATGGTTACCCCGTAGAGTTTTATAAGAAATTCTCCACTCAGCTAGCTCCACTCTTATTGGTAACATTTACAGAAGCTAAAGACCACCAAATACTACCTCAAACATTTCGACAAGCATTAATCACCGTCTTTCCTAAACAAAATAAGGACTTGTTACAATGTGCATCATATAGACCAATTTCACTCCTGAATAATGATGTTAAGATACTCTCAAAAATCCTAGCTAGAAGGATGGAGAAAGTGCTGCCCTCGGTAATATCACAAGATCAAACTGGATTTATTAAAGGCCGACATCTATCTTCAAATCTCCGACGCTTGTTTAATGTTATATATTCACCAGCAAAATCAAACACCCCAGAGATATTACTATCATTAGACGCAGAAAAGGCATTTGACATAATCGAATGGAATTACCTTTTCACTGCATTGGAGAAATTTGGGTTTGGCCCGAATATTTGTGCTTGGATTAAACTACTGTATACCAGTCCAGAAGCTTCAGTTTGTATTAATAAAATTTGCTCAGACTACTTTAAACTAGAACGTGGTACCATACAAGGATGTCCCTTGTCGCCACTGTTGTTTGCAATCGCTATTGAACCACTGGCGGTTCACTGCCGAAATTCTCATCAGATAAAGGGGATTGTCAGAGAAGGACTGGAACAGAAAATTTCTTTATATGCAGATGATATGGTCTTATATATATCGGACCCAGAAAACACTGTCCCTGCTGTTTTAACAGCACTAACAGAATTTCAAAAGATATCTGGTCTTAGAATTAATCTGAATAAAAGTATACTCTTTCCAGTGAACTCACAAGCATATAATAATAAATTAGACACCCTACCTTTTACCATAGCAGATCAGTTTAAATACCTAGGGGTAAATATCACAAGTAAACATAAAGCTCTTTATCAACAAAATTTTGGCGTCTGTATGGAAAAAATTAAGCAAGACTTGCATAGATGGTCAACCCTTCATCTCACTCTAGCCGGAAGAATTAACATCGTTAAGATGAATATCCTTCCTAAACTTCTCTTTTTATTTCAAAACATTTCAATATATATCAATAAATCGTTTTTTAAACAGTTAGATTCAATAATAACCTCATTCATTTGGAACTCAAAACACCCACGTATCCGAAGAGCGACCCTACAAAGACCTCAGGCAGAAGGTGGCATGGCTTTACCTAATTTTCAGTTTTATTACTGGGCAGCAAACATACAAGCCATAAAAACCTGGACACAAATAAATGCACATACACAGGCTTGGTCTGCAATAGAAGTAAAATCCTGTAGTACTTCTTTATATTCCCTGCTCTGCTCTCCAATAAATGAAAGTTATCGCAAATATACTAATAACCCAATTGTGCTTTACTCACTCAGAATATGGAACCAAATTAGGAAGCATTTTAAGATGGAAAATCTTTTATCAGTGGCACCTCTGCAAGGGAACCACCTCTTTCAACCTTCGCAAGTATATCCAGTTTTTAATACCTGGAAAAGTTTTGGGATTAAAATGCTCAGAGATCTTTATATAGACAACATATTTACATCTTTTGAACAATTACGTTCAAAATTTAACCTCCCAGCTACACATTTCTTTTACTATCTTCAAATTAGAAATTTTGTTAAACAGAAATTGCCCGATTTCCCCCACCTTGCACCCTCCACAATGCTGGAAAAAATACTGCTCAATTCCGAGGAAACAAACACTATTTCCGCAATATATAAAATCTTATTAGAGTCCCTACCTTTCAAAGATCCAAGAGGACATTGGGAAGAAGATCTCTTAATCAATATATCAGAAAAGGAGTGGAAGGTAGCAAAGCAGAGAATTCACTCGAGTTCTATATGCGCAAAGCATAGAATTATTCAACTAAAAATTATATATCGAGCTCATCTGTCTCGCTTAAAACTGTCCAAAATGTTTCCAGGCCAGGATCCAACCTGCGAGCGCTGCAACCAAGCCCCTGCCTCACTGGGTCACATGTTCTGGGCCTGCACCAAACTAACATCATTTTGGACAAAAATTTTTAAGTGCCTCTCAGACAGCCTTGGTATCACAATCCCTCCTAACCCACTAACAGCTGTGTTTGGTGTCCTTCCAGATGGACTTGAATTGGAGAAGGACAAACAAACGGTGATTGCATTCACTACACTCTTGGCACGCAGACTTATTTTGTTAAATTGGAAGAATCCTAATTCTCCTCTTATAAGTCAGTGGGAAACTGATGTTTTATATTATTTGAAATTGGAAAAAATCAAATCTTCAGTTAGAGGATCTGTACAAAATTTTTTCAAAACTTGGCAGGATTTAATCAATATTATTTTAGAATAAGAGAAATAACTATTATTGCATTTAACTCCCTTCTCCATCTCTTATTTATATAGATATTTACTTCTCCCCTTCTTTTGTCTAATGTTGCCTTATTAAAAAGCTTAAAGCAATTTTCCTTTAGCTAAGCTCTTCTTCTCAGGGGTGGGGTTTGATTTGTCTTCAAATTTGTTGGGTTATAAATTGATCTGTTTGTATGGAATGATTACAATGAAAATTAATAAAATAAAAATATTAAAAAAAAAAAAGTTAAAAAAAAAAAACAAAAAAAACAATGGCATCTTGTGACCCACCGGTGCCAGGTCATGATCCGATGGTTGAGAAACGCTGCCCTAAGTGAGAATTCGATTTTTTCCAATTTCAAAAAACACAGAATATCTGTTACCCACTGAATTACTAAAGGTGTTCTTTCAGTAAAGCAAGACAAGTCTATGTGTTAGTAGTGTACTAGTAGTAGTGTCGATTTGTTCTTCTCCATTTTAATCCCAGTTCGGAGTCCACCAAATATCACCATTAATGAGTTAGGAGTGACTGTGACATCAAGGCGATCTGACAAATGTTAAAAGATTTTTGTCCAAAGTGACGTTACTTCGGTACCTTCTGTAAACATATGGTCTAGTGATGCTGGTGGTAGATTTCAATGCTAGCAGGTTGGATCTTGCCCTGGATACATTTTGGACCATTTTAAACAAGACAAATGTGATTGATGAAAGATTTTAAAGTTGAATTATTGAATGCTGACTATATATACAGTATGTGTGTGTGTGTGTGTATGTATCACAGTATACTGTATAGTAAGAGTATTCAATGGTAAAAATGATACATCAGTGGCAGAGGTCAGGACTGGGTTTGACAGGAATCACAGGCGCTATATGCTACACTTGGTAGGTGCAGGCCATCAGGGGTAAGAGATTTTGGCATATTTTAAAAAGCCTATGAAATTAACACCTTGAGGGCACCTGTCAGAATTTTGCTTTGAATATTAATTTTGGTTTGTTTTCTGATCACCCATTTTTTTTTGGTTTTCTTCCTATTGTTTCTGTATTTTATCATGATGGCAGTGACATCATCACATTGTATTTACGAGCTGCATTTTTCTCCTGGAAATTGCATGGTCACTTGTGATTTTCCCATCTCTGGCTGTTTTGTTTATCAGAATGGCATTGTTGCATTCACATGGTTGTCAGTGTCGCAGCACATGATATCATTGAGTCACTAATTTCTAAGATGGTGGTCACCTCTTGTCCAGGTTTATGGATTTTTGCTAATAACAAAAAACTCTTTTTGATTAGCGATTTATTTAGGGAAAGGATCTAAAATTTTTATTTAGTTTTGCCTATTAAAAGACAATTCCTTTGTTTGCTACTTTTTGTTCTGTTCCATCTGCTGGTTTATTATAGCACCGTAGTGAGAAAGTGATAGAGCAGAACAGGAGCCTTGCTGGAGAATACAGTAGGCCCGGCTTTTTATGGACTTCTTGAGGTGCAGGGGTCATCAGATCTCAGCCAGCAAACCTACGCAACTTGCTGGGCTGCTTTGCTAATTCCATATTCACACAAAAGATTTGTGAATTCCAGTCTAATTTATGAATCACACCTTAAACACACACAGAAGACATAATTTAGGGGCTTTTAAATTATTTATTAAAGTAAATCAATGTACTGTATTTCACAAGCAGGATATGACTGGACCATCACTACCCTGGATAAGTCGAATAAAGAAGGATTCAGAATGCAGGGCAATACTTCATGTCCATAGGGATCCTCAATTGGAGAAATGGGTACAAAAAAGTGATGGATGGACAGACAGGTGGATAGATGGGCTACTTATGTATGTTTCATAGTTAAATGCACACTGGGAGATTACTATAACAGAACAATAATGAAATAAACAAAACTCAATACATGTGGCTCATGGCAAATAAAAGTGGTAACTGGACAAATTTAATCCCTTCCTTGGCCAAAGGCGAAAATAATAATAATAAAAACACTGCCAGAGTCATTCAAAGCAGAGTACATAATCAAAAATGTATGTGCAATCACCTTTTTACAATCTAATTAAGTGAAAACAGGACAAGAAAAATGTGCGCCTTCCGCAAGGCCGGCCTCATGCATCATATCCCATTACACTCTCCCTTCATTTATTTACTACTTTGTAGATCATTAGTCAAGAAAGCTGACAAGCAGGCTGGAATATCCATAACAGAAATGTCCCTTTTCATAAGTTTAGGTTAATTAGTATCTACAGGAGCTAATAAGGATTTTAGCACAAGGCCAAGAAATCAATAAAAGACTCGGTGCATTTCATTTATTCTTCTTCCTCCTCTGGTATTGAACAGTAGATGGGAATTTTGAATTGCTCGCTTTAAAGCTTATTTCTTCTTAGTTTTTCATTTATTCTGGTCTTATGGATCAAAAGAAGTTAGGGGCTCCTATGGGAAGATCACACAGCGAGGTTAAAGAAGCTTTGTTCCATGTATGTGTATCTGATGAAATCTTGCATTTATTTGTTTGGCTCATTTGGCTTAAGAAGTGGTCATCACACACATAATAAAGTTACAATGTCATTTATTATTATTACTTTTATTATTATTATTATTATTATTATTATTACTCTTAATGGGCAGCATTGTGGTTTACTGGTTAGCACCGCAGTGTCATAGCTGTTGGAACTTGGGTTCTGTCACTGAGGGTCCAGATTATCTTTACCTCCACATGCATAGTGGATCAGCAATGAACTCAGAACTGTTTATTTTCTGAACACTTTATTGTGTTGCAGTTTCAATTTTAAATGGATAAATCTGCCATTTTTGCTACTCCATAACCCATTATGGCATAGTGAAAACATGTTTTCAGGAAGGTGTGCAAATTTATCAAAAACTGAAATCTCTCATTCATATAAAATATTCAAACCCTTTATTGTGCCACTGTAAATAGTGATCAGTTACATCTGGTTTGCTTTCATTCTGCTTGTGATGTGTCTAGAATTTCATTGGAGTTCACCTGTGACAAACTGTACCATGTCACAGGACCCCGGGTGGGACGCCACTTCACTGAGAGGACCGGGGGAGCAATCATGGGCAGAACAGTACCTCCCTCGGGACGCTAGATGGCAGCCCCCATGGGTTGCAGTGGTGCCTCGGTCTCCCACAGGACTTCATGGCAGATGGAGTTATCTGGAGTTGGGATCCAGGGGTGCCACCAGGGGACGCTGCAGCCGTTCCTGATCCTGTGTGGTGAGTTATATAAGGGGCCAGCAGAGACTACTCGGGGAGCCAGAGTCGGGAGGAGGGAGACAAAGCTTGTCGGGAGGAGTAGAGGAGACAAAAGAGAAGAAGAGTATTGTGTGTTGTGATAGTGCTTATTGGGACTGTGTTGTGCCTGTGGGAAACTGGGAAGGCGTTGCCCACAGGTGAAGAAAATAAAATAAAACGTTTGTGTTTTATTAGTGCCTCGCAGTTAGGAGACCTGGGTTCGCTTCCCGGGTCCTCCCTGCGAGGAGTTTGCATGTTCTCCCCGTGTCTGTGTGGGTTTCCTCCGGGTGCTCTGGTTTCCTCCCTCAGTCCAAAGACATGCAGGTTAGGTGCATTGGCGATCCTAAAATGTCCTTAGTGTGTGCTTGGTGGGTGGGTGTGTGTGTGTGTGCCCTGCGGTGGGCTGGTGCCCTGCCCGGGGTTTGTTTTCTGCCTTGCGCCCTATGTTGGCTGGGATTGGCTCCAGCAGACCCCCGTGACCCTGTAGTTAGGAGATAGTGGGTTGGATAATGGATTGATGGATGTTTTATTAGTGTGCCTCCTGCGTCTGTCTGTAGTGCCATCTACTGTCACAGCCAATTAAACTTTGTTTAGAAAGGTACACATGTAACTGTGAATAGAATATTTTATTATGCATGTTGAGACAAAAACCAAGCCATCAGGCCCAAGGAACTTTCTGTAAACCTCCGTGATCAAATTGTGGTGAGGCATCTATCACAGCAAGGGCATGAAACCATTTCTAAAGCTTTGACTGTTCCCCAGAGCACAGAGGCCTCAGTAATTGTGTAATGGAAGAAGTGTGGGACCACCCAGAGTTGGCCATATAGATAAACTAAGTAAGTGGGCAAGAAGAGAGGTGACCAGGAACCCAGTGGTCACGCTTCAGAAGTCATGAGATAAAAGAACTTGTCAGAAGAATGACCATCTCAGAAGCACTCCATCAATCATGTGTTTATGGTAGAGTGGCTAGGCAGAGGTCACTCTTGAGTAAAAGGTATATGGCAGTTTAAAGGACTCTGAGACCATGAGGAGAAAGATTCTCTGGTCTGATTACACCTCTACTCGCAGTGGCATTTTTTCATGTATCAGTATTCTCCTGTGTTACGATATAGCAACCTTCAAAAGTTTTTTTGTTCTTACTATACATTTTTTTCCAGGAATAGCAGATTGTTTTTTTGTTTTAATATACAGATAATGGAATCTATTAGTTACTTTTTGTAAATGTATTTGAACAAGGTTACATTTTATTAACAACTAGCCACGCTACCTGTCAAAGACAGGTAAAAGAATAATTTTAAAATATTTGCTATCTCTTGTTCCACCTGCACTTCCAGCTGCTTTCCTTCATATTTGCGTGTGTACGAACGTTTCTTCACCAGAGCTCCATTTTTCGACCCACTCTGTCATTATTTTCGAGGTCATTTTCTCATATCCTGTCCACTTTTATACTTGCCATCTTTGAAGGTGACTTTCCACATGCCTTCTATGCGGTTTCTGCTTCTTGTACGTCTCCTACTCGCTCTTCCACTTTCATTACATCATCAAAGCCAAACTGACCAATCATAACAAAGCCAAACTGACTAATCATAACAAAGCCAAACTGACCAATTAAATTGCCCTGAGGGACTGGGCACACAGACATTAGGATTTTATTATATAGTAAATATCATTTTTAAATTCCAATATACTAAACCTTTTACTTCGACTTTTCACCTCGATTTTTCCTCACGTTCTTCCTTACTAATAGTTCTATTGATTTTCCAGTTTTGGTCCTTTTCTGTTTGATCGTGCATCTCCCGTTTCTCACTAAAAATTCCTGTCAGTGCACTCCTGTGACAGATGGTGTCATGAAAGGCCTCTAACCAAATTAAAATGAAGTGGAAATAAAAAAATGATAGCTGATAAAGAATCTGAACCTTCAAAAATAACCCAAGGAATCAAGAGAGAAAAACCCAAGGAATCAAGAGAGAAAAAATAAACGTTAATCTTAACATAACATTTGCATGTTTGTAAAAAGCAATAAAAATAATCAATATTTAGAAAACAATAGATCACTGTGATTCGAGTTTTAAATGGCTTTACAGGAATAATTTACCATAAGCATAATTTACCATAAGCTATAATTTATTGTGCTAAAGCTTTTTCCTTCTTAAAATGACATGGATACCCTATTTTGCAATATGTACTGTATGAATGTAATCACAAGATGTGGATTAAGACATTTTTGGCTTATAAAATGAAAACAATTTGGTAAGTCTCATGATTTTGTTGTGGACTTAGCCCCATTGTAAGCTGCAAGAACAGAGAAGGAATTTTTTAAATTTATAAAAAAAATTCTTCACTTTAGAGCACAATTATTTGTAGCAGAAAATATATATGATTGTGAAGACTCAGTTGATCGAGTGCACTGTGGGACATCCTGAGGGTTCATGGGATCCCCACGAGGTTGCTGGATATCATGGCCGGCCTGTTCACTGGTACTGTGAGTGCTGTACAGAGTGGAGGCAGAACCTCTGCGTTTTTCCCGGGTGATTATGGGGTTTGTCAGTGGTGTGTTCATGCTCCTACTCTGTTCAATGCTTGTATGGACTGGGTGTTGGGCAAGGTCGTGGGGTCCAGTGGCTGTGGGGCATCTGTTGGTGAAGAGAGATTCACGGATCTTGACTTTGCTGACGACGCTGTGATCTTCGCAGAGTCAATGGAGGCTCTGATCGGGGTGCTCGAGAGACTGAGCGAGGAGTCCGAGTGTCTGGGCTTGCAAGTGTCCTGGATAAAACCCAAGAGCCAGGTCTTTAATGACCTCTTGGGCACAGCCATCAGCAGTGTGTCTGTTTGTGGAGAGAGTGTCGACCTTGTTGAGAGGTTTACTTACCTTGGCAGTGACATTCATGTCTCTGGTTACTCTCTCTATAAAGTCAGTAGACAGATTGGGAGAGCATGGGGGGGTCATGCGGTCGCTGGAAAGGGGTGTGTGATGCTCCCGATATCTTTGCAAAAGTCTTTAGAGTCCTGGTGCTTCCAGTCTTGCTATATGGTTGTGAGACATGGACGCTATCCAGTGACCTGAGATGAAGACTGGTCTCCTTTGGTACTTTGTCTCTCCGGAAAATCCTTGGGTACCACTGGTATGACTTTGTGTCGAATGAACGGTTGTTCATGGATTCCCGAATGAGGCACATTACCTGCATTGTGAGGGAGCGTCAGTTACAGCACTACGGCTATGTGGCGTGTTTCCCCGAGGATGACCCAGCTCATAAGATCCTAATTGTTGGGGACCCGAGTGGCTGGACCAAGCCAAGGGGTCACCCACGTAACACCTGGCTGCGGCAGGTAGATGGTCATTTCCGGAGGGTGGGACAGGACCACGTGTCTGCATGGGGGGTTGCCAACTGGGATCCCGAGTTGTTTCGTCGTGTAGTGGGTGCGGCAACGCACTGTACCAGTGCATGCTCCCCAACTTGACTTGACTTGAAGAAATAAATTCAACTTGAAAAATACCAAACTTGTCCTCTAAGACTACCATTCAGACCTTTTCACCAAACCAAGTCATCAAGACACGGATGAAGAGCCAAGAAGATGGCATTGCACAAGAAACAGGGCTACGTTTCTGTTTTCACTGTTGAACCAGAGACTCTGAGGATGCATGCTGTGATGATGAAATGCCTTCCAGTGCCTTGACAGCCAAGTGTTTCAAGAAGAGAAGCTAAGTGTTCTTTTTTACTGCAACACCTTAGTGTTTTGTCCTTCACTGCCTGTTTTGTGGAGTGTGTTTGTGTGGGCTGATAGCGGTAGGTGTGAGTCAATTCACAGGGCCAATGTGACCCCTGAAAACACGCCCTTGTGTAATTGGCTAAAGAAACTTGCTGTGGATAACCTGCTGAGTAGGAGGGAGGAATTGATCTGGTAGCCCCGTGCTTTTAAAGTTACAACATATGCTCATGACAGTAAGATTCAACATTAAGTTTATTTTTTTCTCACTTGTTTATTCAGCAAAAACACATTAGAGTGACCCCCACTGTCCTTTATGCTTTCACTGACCATAAAAGTCAGCAAAAAAATGTTTTTAAAAATAATCCCCATTGTCTTTTTTCAGCAGTAATAGTTGTTGTCTCTAAGGCTATCATTTGTCTTGCTTTTGTCACATCCACAGCCTCCTAATTCCTAAGGCTGCACTTTCAAAGTGGAAAACAGAGCTGTTTGAAAATTTAGCCTTCAGTTTCACTTAGACTGGACACTGCAACGGACTGGTTTCTCACCTACTTCTGGGATATGCACCATCCATTCATGCATCTTAACTGAATAAAAATGACTAGCTGCATGTTGTCATCAGGACAAAAAAACAATCCGAACACTCCCTAGCAGTTTTACTATATTTATGAACTTGGAGAGGCACCAACTAACTCTTAAGAATTGCCCAGTGCAGCGGACATGGACCCCTCTGTGCTTGCTGCTCCCCAGGGGTTTTGAAAGAAGACACTGGCAATGCCATATTTTAGCCGTATCACTGGCATATGAGTCCTATTAATCTTTGTCTCGAGAAAACACCTCCATATAGACAATGTGTTTAATGAAAACTTCAAGCTTTGCCCTTTGTTGCTGAAGTGCTTCACTTGCACGTTGTTGAGCTGTGGCGTTTACTTTGTTTCGACGTTGTGTCCCTTCATCTGTGTCATTAACACAATTCCATTGTTCTGCGGCGGAATTTGCTGCACGTGGTCTTTTGTAGTGAGAAATGAGGGGCATGCAAGTGCTGAAAAAATGTAAAAGTGTATGTATGCATCATCTAGTGGCTGTGGATGAGCATGAGCAGAGCAGACTGCTCCATTCACACACACACAGGTCTTTCATTTATATATGTCTAATAATGTTAAATTCATTTGTTAGTGCTATGTTCATTATTAGTTAGACAGCAGGAAGCGAGTTTAAAGGGTGAGACAGAAGAGTAGTCAGGCATAGCCAGGATCATTATGCTCGAGAGCGGCGTTTGGGGGTGGCAAGTGGGGCGACCACACCAGGCTCCGCTCCTAAGGGGTCCCCACTTTTGAGGTCCACGTGTCCCGTTTGTCAAGTTATATGCTCCAGTTATATTTTGATAAAGTCCATGTGTTATCTTGCAAAAATTTGAGAAAATCTGATGTACGTTAACATTATTTTTATTAAATTCGCATGCAACTTTATACAGTCCACACATACCAGTAACAGCGTTTGACATAACCAGCCCCGCGTGGCGTTGGTCAGCCCTAGGCCTCACACACTCCTAAAGCCGCCTCTGATTACGCTATGAAATAATTGGACAAAGCACCAAAGCCAAACCGTTAACCCAAAATCAGACCACCTCTTTCTTTTTCTACAGCAGATCATCTTCTTGCATATCTTTCTGTCCTCTGTATCTTGTTCTGTTACTCCCATCACCTGCATGTCCTCTCTCAACACATCCATAAACCTTCTCTTAGGCCTTCCTCTTTTCCTCTTCTCTGGCAGCTCTATCCTTAACATCCTTCTCCCAATATACCCAGTATCTCTCCTCTGCACATGTCCAAACCAGCACAATCTCGCCTTTCTGACTTTGTCTCCCAACCGTCCAACTTGAGCTGACCCTCTAATGTCCTCATTTCTAATCCTGTCCATCCTCGTTACACCCAGTGAAAATCTTAGCATCTTTTACACTGGCACCTCCAGCTCTGTCTTCTGCTTTCTGGTCAGTTCCACCGTCTCCAACCCATATAACATAGCTGGTCTCACTACCGTCCTGTAGACCTTCCGTTTCACTCTTACTGATACCCGTCTGTCACAAATTACTCCTGGCACTCTTCTCCACCCATTCCACCCTGCCTGCACTCTCTTTTTCACCTCTCTTCCACACTCCCCATTACTCTGTACTGTTGATCCAAGTATTTAAACTCATCCACCTTCGCCAGCTCTACTCCTTGAATCCTCACCATTCCACTGACCTCCCTCTCATTCACACACATGTATTCTGTCTTGTTCCTACTGACCTTCATTCCTCTCCTCTCCAGAGCATATCTCCACCTCTCCAGGGTCTCCTCAACCAGTTCCCTACTCTCGCTACAGATCACAATGTCATCAGCAAACATCATAGTCCATGGGCACTCCTGTCTAATCTCGTCTGTCAACCTGTCCATCACCATTGCAAATAAGAAAGGACTCAGAGCTGATCCCTGATGTAATCCCACCTCCAACGTGAATTCATCCGTCACTCCTACCGCAGACCTCACCACTGTCACACTTCCCTCGTACATATCCAGACCACCTCACAGTTTTTAAACCTTCACTGAGTTCTATCACTAGCAATTTCTTAGTTTTATAGGGTTGAGTCTTCACCTATTATTTCAAAGTTCAAACATACACTCCCAGTCCAAAGGCTGGCCACCCTAAAAATGTTCTAATTTCTGACAGGAATTGATTACTTTTTTTATCAAGATGCCATTAAACTGAATTAAAAATATAACCATTTTTACTACTACCAGTGTTGTAATGTAACAAATACTTTGTTACAGTGCTTAAGTATTATTGGAAGTCTCTGTACTTTACTTGAGTTTTTATAGTTTTGTCAACAACTTTCACTTTCACTCCACTCCATTCCCCTAATATAAAGTATACTTTTAGATCCGATGTATTTCCCTTAAGCATCTTCACTACAAAAAAAGAAAATTATGGTTGGAACACAGACTGCAATCAAGAAGCGAATCAGAGGTCCTAGTTTGCAAGCACGTTGCTTAATCACGTTAATGCGTGGGTGCAAACGACCACCCTCAAAGCTGTGGTAAAATGTTGACTTCCAGTCAAGCAAAGCCTTGTCTAATGTGAGCCGAACACAGCAGTAGAATTCTGCTTGATGTCACCGACTTCATGATGGAGGCAGAAACTGCGACAGCACCTGCTACTTCAGCGACAGGTGACAATGATGCACAACAAGGATGTAACCCCGTGCCCATAGTTGCGAGAAATGTTTTCTTATGCTGCTGTGAAAGAACTCCTCATATTGGATGAAGTGCCTCGTGTGCTTACCCAAAAATAAGGAAATATTGGCATTTGAAAACTCCCCGTCCAACCTCAAGAAACATATTGAGGTAAATTAATTTAATTTAGTTATCATAATTAGCATTACTCCTGTCCAGATATCTAGCTAATGTTGCTGATAACATCTGAATAAAATAAAATACTTACTGCTGAATTCTGCTGGGATTAATTCAGCACAGAACTCTGGACAAAAATTCTCCATTGTCGTGAATCACTCGTATTACCTGCTGCTCAGATATTTACATGGGGGAGGAAATACTCAAGGTTGTAGCAGTTTACAGACGAGCGTTCAAAATTCAGTTAATAAATTAAAAAAAAAGAATACATTTAATTAAATAAAAAAAATAAAATGGTTATTACATTCAGTGGCACAGATTTGGGCTAGCTGATGCACATAATTAAAAGAATTTACTGTTACAGATTGGGTAAAAGTAACATGTGACTGTGTGTTTTTGAGTAGCTTTTAAATCCTGTAGCTGAAATTTGTATGCATATAAAATGCATTTGTCTCACTGTTTGAGAGAAAGCATGTACACCCCCATAAAAAATATGAGTGCTGACCTCAACAAAGAGATAAAGGACTCCCTAGACCCCCTCCACCAGCAAGCAGGGCACATTAGTAAAAACCTGGACTATGTTCCTGGTTGCATTTCAGGAATTGATTTCTTCAAACAGCACATTGAAAAAGCTTCCCTCCATCTAGGTGATCCTACCAGGTCCAGTTCATCTGATGAAGATGACTTATTCTCTGCCTTGCAGTTGTCTCAAGTGCTAGACAGCACTAGATGGCTACTTTGCCTCCTCAGCAGATCACATAGATTTGCTGAAATCCTTCCCAGCCGTGTGCCAACTATCTCTGATGCTGAATACACCTCTATCTACATCGGCAGTCTGTGAAAGGCTGTTTACCACTGAAGGACTTCTCTTCATCCCTAGATGAGCGAGACTGAGTTCTCAGAGTTTTGAATGCCAACTTTTTTTGAAAATGAATAGCAAATTTTTCATTTTCAATTCAATACATTCACTTTAAGCTGCTGACTTTTTAAAGCTTGTCAGGACTAAGATGAACACCCCTGGCCCCTCTCCAATGCCTTTTTGACAGACCATATCAGCACATGTCTGTGAGTTGTGCATGCATGGAGATTTACAATGGTTAGACGGTGTCACTTTTTATGCTATGGAAAGTCAATAAAATGACCATTACTATTTAAAGTTCTAGCCTGTAATCTTGCTAGACTGGCCATTTTGCGGTGTTGAGTTTTATTTTTACAAATTAGCCTTCTGGCTGCTGTTTCTACTAACACTTCATCTTTCTGTGATTAAACAAGCTTCTCTTAGAGAGATCAGAAGTTTCAGTGCAAAATAACATAAATCATGTACTGTATCCTTCTTAACACTTCAAAGCATATGAAATATACTCATATGAAATCACATTTCCCTACACGTGTTCTTTATATTCACATAAAAATTAAGCTTATCTTTCAGTGCTTTCATGCAGACAAAGTAGCATTTCAACGGTGACTTCAAATTTCCCAGAGAAATCTGACCACGCATTAGATTAGATAAATGTTATTAATCTCAAGGGGAAATTCACATGCATACGGCAGCAGAAACATAAAAACAAGTATACAGACTCACAGGACAGATAATACAGCCAATGAATCAATCAATATGTAAATATAAATCAATCGATAGATAGATAGATAGATAGATAGATAGATAGATAGATAGATAGATAGATAGATAGATAGATAGATAGATAGATAGATAGATAGATAGATAGATAGATAGATAGATAGATAGATAGATAGATAGATAGATATTTAAAATGGTATTTCAAAATAAACTTAATGAGTGCCCCAAGGAGGAAACACTGAACTACCTGATAGCAGTAGGCAGAAAAGCCCCCCAGAGGTGTTTCTTAGCACACCGTGATGAAATGAGCCCTTTTGCTAAAAGTGCTCTTAGAGAGTGCCTCCTGGAGGGGATGGAGTGGATTCAGTTTTGCCTCCATTTTTTTTATATCACAACAGCTTCCAGTGCGTTCCGAGTTCATCCTGTGATAGTGCAGGCTTTCCTGATAAGTTTGTTCAGGTATTATTCTTTTTTAGAGCTCAAGTTGCTTCCCATGAGACTGCAGTGTAGAATGCCACACTGGCTACTATGGACTGGTAGAACATTTCCAGCAGCTTGCTGCGCTCAGCAAAAGACCTGAGTCTCTTTAGTAAGTACACTCTGTTCTGGCCCTTCTTGTCCTGTACCACAGTGTCAGACCAGTCCAGTTTGTTGTTTTTATGGACCCCCAGGTGCCTTTACCTCTGCACCATTTCCATTTTTTCCCTCTGAATGGTGGCTGGTCTCAGGGGCTCCTTGACATGCCGGATGTCCCCACCAGCTCTTTTATCTTGCTGATGGTCTCCATTATTAATGCAGCCTATGATGGATGAGTCTTCTGAAACTTTCTGTAGATGGCAAACACTGGTGTTGTACTGGAAATCTGTTGTGTAGAAGGTGAACGCAATACAGTGGTAGGAATACTGCAAACTCCCATAGCCAGGGCCGGATTTTCCTATAGGCTAACTAGGCTTCAGCCTAGGGCCTCAAGATCAAGAGGGGCCTACATTCAAATTGTTAGCAAAATTTTATTATCTCTCATGTAATTTACAAACTTAAAAATGGAAGGTGAAAGGGCCTCATAAGTGGAATAGCCTAGGGCCTCTTTTCATATAAATCCGGCCCTGCCCATAGCACATGAATTAAACATTTGATCTCTTTGGCTGTCAGTAAGCCATATTTAAAAACAGCTGCTGAGGGAAATGGATGCCAACGCTTCCATCAGTTTGGATCACGTTTATCTGGCAGAGGTGACCAACCTGTGATATTTCATGTCAGTGTTAAGACTTGTTATTTTGTCAAATTTTCTTTGAATTTCCACCTATGTATTTGTTACAGATGTTATTACATGTTTGTTATTCTTGTGTTTCCTGCAACGCCATTTTGTTTAGGTATGGGAAGTGCCATTTTGAATAGTTTTGTTTAATCTTATAATCTGATTAATGATTATTGAGAGGTATTCAACTAAAATGACTGATTGAGGTTTATGACAAACAGCTTTTCACAGCTGTTGACTCAGCACAGCTTAGCATCTCCTAAAAATGATTGACCAACAATTGACAGGTGTCTCTTTCAATGAAGGACTGTGCAGGGTTTGATGACCGGTGACTCTTCACTGTAAATGAAAGTTATTGACAGATAGTCCTTGAAATGCTTAACCGATGCTTATAACAATAATTCAATGGCTACTATGGCAGGTGGCCTCATAGAATAACAGAGTGACAATTTTAACAGCATACTCTTCAAAGTAACAGGTTGACATGGTCCTTTAGGAGATTTGCAGTACAATTATGATGAGCAACTCTTCAGTAATCATATTCAGAAGGCAAGACCGGAGTCACGGTTACAAATGACACACAATAAAAGACAGACTCTTACATTAGCTGGCCAAATAAAATTGTGAATTGATAAAGATGACTGGAGCCTCTTCACAAAACCTAATTAAAAAAAAAATATATATATATATATATATATATATATATATATATATATATATATATATATATATTGTGAATTTCCCATCGGGATTAATAAAGTATCTATCTATCTATCTATCTATCTATATCATGGCTGTTTACTAGGATGGTCCAGAAATAAAGAGTTCATAAGAAAATAAAACAATGGTTGTTGGTCATGACAGGGTGCTTCTGATCATGATGACTTTTATAATGTACAATTAATGATTGATTGGTGGCCTTTATTTTGATTGAATTAATATTATGACAACTATCTATTTTAAATAATTTACTGATAATCTTGACCAACAATTGTTCTAGAGCACATTAAAATAAATGACTGTCTATTATATTTGTCATTCTTGTAAGGTCTGGCTGCGGTGATAGATGGTGCCTTATATTGATTAAATATAATTTGTGACTAATGATTATCTGACTAGAGATTATGACATAAGTGATCAATGATTATAGCAGGAAGTTACATACGTTAATCGATTAGGTATTATGAGAAGAGGCTGCTTGCAATGATTTTCTGATAGTTAACATATAAGATTAGTATTATTAAGTCATAGTTATCTTTTCAAAATCATGACATATTTTAATTTGCCATATGAAATTATGTTCAAAAGTAAAGCATTTTTATAAATTAAAAAAATACCTTCTCTGTTCTTGCAGTTTACAATGGGGCTGAAGGTGCAGTGTCCAAATATGAAAACAAAAGCCTAACACTTACTAATTATGCCCATTTAGAGAAATGTTGCTCTCTAATAATAATAATAACAATGGTGTATTTTATTTATACAGTGCATTTCCAATGCTCAGAGTGCTTTACAAATATTCAAATTGGTATAAAAGAAATAATAACACAGGAAAAAGATTAAAGAATAAGAAGACATTGTATTTATATAGCACTTTTCAAGATACTCAAAACGCTTTTGGGCTGCTTCGACCACCAATAGTGTGAAGTATCCACATGTATGATGTGACGGCAGCCATTTTGCACAAGTACTCTCACCACACATGAGTTATTAGGTGGTGAAGAGGTGAGAGTGAGAAACAGTTTGCCAGTTAGAGAAGGTGGATGATAGGAGGCCAGAAGGATCAGGCCGGGATGTGCAATTTAGCCAGGACATTGGGAAACATCCTCGTCATTACCAAAAACGCCCACGGATCTTTTATGACCACAAAGAGTCAGGACCTTGATTTTACATTTCATCTGAAGGACGATTTAATCTATTTTTACAGCACAGTGTTTCCATCACTGCACTGGGACATTGAGATCCACAATTAGACCACAGGATAAGCGCCTGTTTCCAGGGCAAGATCCAACCTGCGAACGTTCCAATCAAGCTCCAGCCTCACTAGGCCACATGTTCTGGGCGTGTACCAAATTAATAACATTCTGGATCAAAATCTTTAACTACCTATCAGATAGCCTTGGTGTCCCAATCCATCCTAACCCACTAACAGCTGTGTTTGGTGGACTTCCAGATGGACTTAAAGTGAAGAAGGACAAACTTGCCTTTACTTCACTATTGACTTATTTTGCTCAACTGGAAGAATCCTAGCCCACCTCTTTTAAGTCAGTCGTTAACTGATATTATATATTATCTGAAATTGGAAAAAATCAAATTTTCACTTAGAGGATCTGTAAAAAAACTTTTTCAAAACCTGGCAGGATCTAATCAATAACATTGTAGAAAAAAGAATTTAAATTGAGGAAGTGGATTCTCTCCCCTCTTTTTTATTGTATTTATTTTTAGTGTCTTTAGCCACTTAAGCTGATGCCCCATTATGTGACTTCAGGTCATTTAGTACATCGGACTTACCGACCGCAGTTTCTGATCTTTTCGCCAGACCATGTCAATCTACACAACTGACGATCGCTGCTGGCTTGCCACATTTACAGACTGAGTTGGGACCATCGTCCCTTTTTTCTGACAGCCAAAAATGTGCTCCCTGAAGGAGGTGGTGCTGTGTGAATGGTTAACAGGTATGGTGACTTCAGTCTCAATTTATTTATCCTTTTTACATTCTGTTATGGTACATAAAACACAAGACATCAGAGAGACGATCTTCTTGTCTTTTTGTGAGGTCCTAAAGCATTCATTGATTCTCAGCGCACATAAAGAGCCTGCTGCTATGAGCAAAGGCAAAATCAAATTTTTTTTTTGTCAGATTAAGTTGTGTGCTAGTTGGAGGGAGTCATTGGGCAAATTACATTATGTGACTGGCCTTCATGGAAGTGTGCCACTGACTGCCTCCGACTCACTAAGATTAAAAATGAAAATTGCTGGAAAAGTCACGTAATGTCACATGGCCTTAATGAGCACCATTGTTCATACAGTGCTGTTTTTCCCAGGACCACACTGTGCACAGACCTGATACCCTCTCACCTCTACTGACTTGGAATTAAATAATGAGCTCTTAATCCCCCCTCCTTGAGAAATGATTGGTGGCTCGTAATTATCGTTGATTAGATCTTTTTTAAACAAATTACTATTGTTTGTTGGCTATTTAGATTAGCCTATTAATGATTAATACAGGCAGCTGTTCATAACATTAGGTTAAAGATTGACAACCGGATCCTTATATAAATCAATGGGATATTATGACAGGTGGTTATTTAGAATAACTGATTGATGACTGACAGGTGACTTCTTATATTAAGTAGATATTGTGACAGGTAACTGTTTACAATAACTAAGTGGTGGCTATGACAGGTGGCTCTTTACAATAATCAATTGATGATAGACAGGTAAATCCTTATTAGACATTTTGACAGGTGGCTGTTCATAATGATTGATCACTATGACAGTTAGCTGTTTAAAATAAAACAAATTGACAATTGCGGAAAGTAGCATATTGCATTAATAAAACAGGTAAATCTTTGAATTTATTGATTAGCTATGATATCAGTTAGCTCTTTAGAATAATTGATTGATGACTGACAGGTGGTTTCTTATATTAATTGGATACTGTGGCAGGTGGCTGTTTACAATAACTAACTGGTGGCTATGACAGGTGGTTCCTTACAATAATCAATTTTTTGACAGCCAGGTAACTCCTTATTAGGCATCGTGATAGCTGTTCACATTAACAAATCCATAATTATAGAAGGCAGTGTATTACATTAATATAACAGGTAAATCCTTGTATTAATTGATTAGATGAGGTGTTTACAATGACCAATTGACGGTTGACAGGTAGCTTCTTATATTCATGGATTAGATGTTACAGCAGACAAATAACTGATCACTATAACAGGTAGTTGTTTATTATAACAGATGATTATGTTTACATTCATTGACTGGTGATTACGAGTGCTGTCTCATTATGAGCCAACAAAATTTCAGACATTTAGCATAGAACAATGGAGTCATGGCACAACAGTATAAGTCATATTAAAAGAATTATGACAAAGTGGGCAAGCCTTTCAGGTATGTGGATCTTCTGTCACAATGACGTAAAATATAACAATAAGAGCATAATGTAATTACAAAGTGGCAGAGAGCTGTTGCTATAAGCCCCGAGTTTGCCAGCCTTGAGAAAAATTGTTTTAGTAATTAGATTATGTGACTGCAGACAATCTGGTTAAGGGGGAATAAAATTGGCAGACACGTGACGGCTGAACAGTGAATAATAGCAGGAAATAATTGGTAATGATCTCATACTGGGCAAATGTCATTTCACTGACTCCGATAATTTAAGTGTAAAACATTTATTCAATATAATGATAACTGGGGAGGACCTAAATGCATAAGTGATCACTAGTTTGTATTAAGACGGTTAAAAAAACCTGAATATCACAACTTAAGGCACAAGTGAGAATTCTATCTATCTATCTATCTATCTATCTATCTATCTATCTATCTATCTATCTATCTATCTATCTATCTATCTATCTATCTATCTATCTATCTATCTATCTATCTATCTATCTATCTATCTGCTTGGAGGGAGCTATATAAGCCGACTTGCAATGGAGAATTCTGCATGGGATTGTCTCTACAAATTCCTATTTTAAAAATAATTGAGCAGAAAGTTTATGATACTGTGGTACCCGGCTGGGGTTCATGCCCGGCCGGGATGCCCAGGAGGAGCGGAGGAGGGCTTGTGCCTCCTCCAGAACACGAGGGGGCGTCCTCCCTGGTTGCTGTGGGGGCCACGGGTACAGAGCTTGGAAGCTCAACCCTGTAGGGGCCCATGGTCACTGCCAGGGGGCGCCCCGATGCCTTGGGAGCCCTGGACCTCAGTACTTCCGCCACACCCGGAAGTGCTGGGGGGAAGAGTATTGGGGACACCTGGAGGACTTCCGGATACACCGACAGAGCTTCCGCCACACAGGGGTGTGGCTACAGAAGCCCTTAGGATGCACCTGAAGTCCATCCGGGGTGTATAAAAGGGGCCGCCTCCTTCCAGTCAGGGGCAAGAGTCGGGTGGAAGAGGATGAAGCTTGGTGAAGAGGAGTGGAGGCGGACCAGAGACTTGGAGAAGGCATTGTGTTGTGGCCAGGACTTAAGGGGTGGGCACTGGGTATTGTGCACTAAGATGAATGTAAATAATGTAAATAAACGTGTGCTGGGTGAAACCATCGTGTCTACCTGTCTGTGTCCGGGCTGTTACCCACAATACATGTATATTTTGTGGACAAAAAGAAACAATATTCCATTTATTCCTGCAATATTTTAGACTTCATTTTTTTTTTTCACTTTTTTTTTTTTTTAGTGAAATATGTAGTAATTTAATGGGGAAATTTAATAAGATCATGTTTATTTATGGAATAAAATATAACAAGGAAAATCAGAAAATAGTTCAGTTATTAAACTTTTTATCGGGTGAAGCAAAATTAGCAATTTTAAAGAGCTGAAATAATAAACAATGTGGGACAGGGGCTGCTGATGCTGCTTTGATTTTCAAGATAAATGTACGCTCCAGAATAATAATGGAATACACGTATTATAAATTGATGAATACATTACATTTATTTAAAAATGTGTGGGGGAGTAAAGGGGTGCTTTGCTCAATTGATGATGGAGAACTAAAAATGAATGTATGAAACATTATTATAAAGTTTTCTTTATTTAATTTTATGTTTCTTGTATGATGTAAAATAGTTGAACTAATTGAACGGTGTAACATCATAATATTTATGTTGAAGTTATGATTTAGGACTTTTTAAGTGCTTGTTTGATACGGGCTCAGGAAGTTTGAATTGTTAACTAGAAGAATGGAAACGTTTTGAGGTCATTGCAAATTAATATAAGTAATAGTATGCCATATATGGAATTCAATGGAATTGATTCTCATTTGATACAGCAGCCTGTAAAATATTGGTTTTATATGTTACCTGTTATATATTAAGTTGATTTATTGCTATTTGAACAATAAAGATCATTTTAAAATAAAGAATATCTATCTATCTATCTATCTATCTATCTATCTATCTATCTATCTATCTATCTATCTATCTATCTATCTATCTATCTATCTATCTATCTATCTATCTATCTATCTATCTAATATATAGTGCCTTATCTAAGTTAAAGAGCTTTTATTTAAATTTGCAGCCTGTACCTTAAATTCAGATGTATCCATTTATTTATTAATCCTTTAAAATATAACTTACGTCACTTTTTCATATTATTTATATGTCATGAGGCTTATTTAAAGGCTTTAATTATCTTACTTATGAACTAATCCCCAAAAATGAGCTTTTGGATTGTATCTATTGTTCTTCATTTTGAATTTCTTACCCTTGAAAAGTCCTTGTTCTCAACACCACCTCTGGACATATTTTAAAAAGTTAAACTACAAAAGAAGCTTAATCTGTGCTTCTATTAATTTTGAAAAAAAAAAGAAAAGAAAGCTTAAATTAACGAATAGCACTCAAATCAAAACTTCATGATAAGATTTTTTAAATATGTCCCATAAAAACAGCAAGAGAAAAATCTGGGCCCTGTGACTGACCTTACTGGCTTGCATTATCCGAAATCCAAATTTTGGGATTTCTTAAGCATCAGATAGGAGCAGGAGTGGCCAGTTGCTCCAGTGGGGTTCCATGGATGGTGATGGATGATGGTGGCTATGTGGGCCGAAAATAATTAACAAGGCTTGCTGGCATATCCATCAGTTATGAAGACCCCATGTGTGAGCAGAGGAGACATGCTTGAGGAAGAATACACTGGGTCTTGAGTTTTGAAATAACTGATCCTGACTGTGTTTCAGTTCTTGATTTTAATCTATCTATTTAATGGATCATTCATTTAAAGAATTTAACCTCCAAAAAGAAATTGATTTTATTTGATTATTTAGTTAGACAAGAAGCCAGCAGAACACTTTGATTTGGACGATGATTGTCACTAACATTTGCAAAACTCACTGTTTGCACCAGCCTTGTTTGCTTGTGTGTCCTCATTGCACTAGTTTACCGTGGGCATGACTATCGATGTTACTGGTTCAAAGAAGAGGCTGAGGTTGTGGGCAACACAGACATCACAATTTGGTGTCAGCAGTGGGATTCAAACCCATCTTTTCAAAGGACCTGGTGCCTGAATTCAGTGATGGAAAAAAGGGAATAATGAGATTTTAACAAACGGCTGTTCTGCAGGCACTATACTGGTCTGTAGAGGAGAAGCAGGAGCTGAGTCTAAAAACAAAACTCTTGGTTTAGCAGTCAATCAACTGCCTTTTCCTGAACTATAGTCATGAAAAAGAAAACGGTCATGAGTACAAACAGCGGAAGTGAAGTTTCTTTCCAGTGTGGCTGAATTGACACTATATGATAGGGTGAGAAGCTCAGTGATTTGTCTTCTTAGGGAGTCGAGCCTGGTGGGCTGACAGAAAACAGGGCCTGTTAAAGCCCATTTAGGCACTCCTAGTGTGATTTTAGGCAATACAAGAAGTAAATTGTTGTTCTTGTTGTTGATTCAAGGGAGCCTCTTAGTAGACTAGCTACTCCTCTGGATTGAGAGGGGGCAGTTCCAAGTGGTTTTGGGTATGCCGTAAAGACACCACCTAGGTGGCTCCCCCTAGACCTGTTCCAGATACATCCCATTGTGTGGAGACCCAGCAGCAGAACCAGGGCATGCTGGGGTATTATATCCTGGATTACACTTGGGAATTCCTTAGGAACACCTGTAATTTGCAGCTGGGGACAAGAAGTCTGGGCTGACCTGCTGCCGTCACGAAGAAAAGGAGTTCAGAAAATGTGCTTTATTGTCCATCGATTTTCATACCCGGTTAGCGATTGAGGGATGAAGCCTAACTTGACAGCATTGGGTGCCAGAAAGGAGCAGACAGGTGACTGGTTGGCAGTCTATCATAAGGCACACTTGTCCACACACATACACATCCACTCAGTGACTGAGGTTCAGCCGTCAGCTGATTTACTGTAACTGGCACATCTTCATAAAGAACAATGGAGAATCCAGCAAGAAACCAACAGAGGAAAAACCTGAAACCTGTACACATACAGCAAGCAGGCCAAGATTTGACCACTTGACCACAGAGCTACAAGGCTGCAGCATTAGCCACTGGGCCACACTGTTGTTTTTAATAAAAAAAATCTCTCATTTTAAAATTTTAATGTAAGACATTCCTTTATTTTGTAGGATTAAACCGTAAAATTGCAAAGTGCACTTAATGGCCACGGTGTTGTCCCAAAGCCCACTTTTTTTTCCCTCTCTTTTCATAAAAATCACAAAGACCTCTCATCACTATTCAGACTTTCATTTGCTGCACTTCTTTAGTTTGGATTTATTGTAGAATTCATCAATAAAGTTGTAGAGCACACTTATTAAGGCAAATTATTTGATTTTAACTGATGGCCCTTATTTAGAATGGGAAAATCTTTTCATAAACAATCTGAAAATAATTCAAGGCTTTCTAATGGTATAAAGTGAATAATACCAGCATTAAATGGGCATGAAAACAGAAAAAAAAAATCTCAGATAACCAATGTGTTACGGCAGGAAAGCTTTTGTCAAGGCCTAGGCTTAATTGTGCCTAGCACAGCCACTTTATAATTTCCGTAGGCTTTGAAATAACACAAAACCAAGGCGATTTCTCGCTGTGCGGGATAGAGAAAGCCAACGTTCATGCATTTTTATCGAGCCGAATTGATTGCTGCAATGCTTTACTTGTAGGCTCGCTTCAATTAATTCAAACTGCAGGTGCATGGATCATCACAAGAAATGGCAAATGCAGTCACATGACACCAGGTTTTCAGTAACTTCATTGGCTGGAAGTTGCACTTATTGCTCATTTCCTAATATTCCTTTTAACATCACATGTATATGTTTTTCCTGAGCTTTCATCTAAAGTGAGTTAATATCATACATTAGTTTTCATATTCTACATCTGGAACATCACAGGTTATGTCAGTTATAGACATAACAGGAGTGAGTGGTGGCAACTCAAGGGGAGATTTACTAAGTGGCTGTTGTGATGTGAGATTTTAGATATAACTTGATGAATATTTTGTATGTCTTTATTTGTAATTTAGGTAAAGCAAAGTAATTTAGTGTTTACCCCCACCACCCCCACCCCCCTGCCCTTTAGGAATGGGACTGTTTGAATTTTACGACAGGATTTGGGGGATGTGTCTTAAACCAGTTTGCCGAGTGTTTCTTTGCTAAAGTCATTTCTACCCCCGCAAATAGGCTAAGGTGTACTTTAACATATGGTTGTTTGGGGGCAGGTGTTAAGATGTTCTTTGTCCCATTGGTCTGAGGTATGGCTGTTTGGAATTGGATTGTCTCAGAGGCCTTTAAGTACCATGATCTCCTATTGGCTCTAGGGGTTGGACAGAACATTTATAAATGTATGTGTTTAACCTCACAACCTCTCTCTTACCAACCAACATATGATGAAGAAGTATCTCTCTCTTGCTAACCTGTGATGATGAAGACAACACAAAGAAGAGCACAGCTCAGCAGCCGTATTGAACATACATGTGGCTGAAAGCTGAGCACCAATAATGGCTTAACTAGAGACATTTAAGTAACTACAAGTCTGTGTGCTGCCTGAACTACACATCACCATTTAATCAGGTTGTATGGTTGCCAATATTCAAATGTACTTTGCATTTTGTTATTATTTATGAATATTATCAGTAATACATTATTTTATGTGTAACTTAACTTCTGCTTGTCTTTGTACTACATATAATTGCCTGAGGTTATAAATATAGAAGGGAAGGTGGGGATAAGTTATATACAATAATACCTTATAAACAGTGGAAAGTCTGTGAGATTAGGCATTCTAAGGCTACATATTAATAATACAATAGGGGAAAGTAGAGCAATATATATTACTCTACCAAGACAAAACAGTGGCCACCACTGCTTTTATTCAAGGTGGGATGATACAGATTGAATGACTCACTAAGGATGTTTTCATATATGAAGAAGTGGAGAACCTGGAAAAGCTAACAGAATTTTAGGATGTTATATATCATCAGAGAACTTGTGTTTAAGCTTTATAACACACTAGTGAGGCCTCACCTGGAGCACTGTGTTCAGTTTGGGTCTCCATATTACAAAAAAGACACAGTAGCACTAGAGAAAGTCCAAAGATAAAATGACAAGACAGAATCCAGGGCTATGCAGCATGAGGAGAGATTGAAGGGGTTGAACGTTTTCAGTTTAATCAAATGAAGATTAAGAGTTGACATGATTGAAGTGTTTCAGATTGTGAAAGGAATCAGTCTAGCGGATCCCTGCTGTTATTTTATAATAAATTCTGTAACAAGATCACAGGGATATGGTTGGACACTTGTTTAGGGTAAATTTCACACAAATGTGAATGTGAAAGCCAAATTTCCTCCTGGAGACACATACAGTTCTGTCTATTTAAGACTACGAAAAAAGATCTGTGTGAAAATGTCTTATGGCATGATGAGACAAAGGAAGCAACATTTTGGCTGTAACTAGTGTGCAAAAAACCCTGTACCCTGAAATGTTCCTCTGGTACAACTACAGAATATTAATCAAATAGTTTTAATCAATTTTTACAACTTAATGCAAGTATATACTTAAATGAAGTCGTATCAATGGATTATTAGAAGCATAAGGAAAAGAACTGACGGTAACTAAAGGATTAACTAAACACAGCTTAAAGCTTGAGCACATGAGGGTTGCCTCATCTTAAGAGGAACCATCAATATAATTACTAATTTTAAAATGAAGTTAATGAGTAATAAACACTCCCTTAAAAAGTAAGAACAAACTAGTGAGAAAGCCCAAACACTCCTACTATGAAGCAGTGATAAGATCAATGTGAAAACAAGTAGGACACGCCTTTTAATGAAGCGATGTTTAGAATAATGGAAGAATTGACATGTATGTGAAGTTACTGGTTGCTGTAGTCGACTGGCTAAGATGATAGAATTCTGCATATTAATAGTCAGATGACATGATGTGTTAGATAAGGTAATGGTAATAGAAAAGTATAAAAGGGAATGAATTGTATTATTGATTGCTCAATCCGTGGATGGATACATCTGTGCATATCTATGTGCGAATAAAGAATTGTTCTGTATTTTCATCAGGTCTCTTAGAATGACTTCTTTGAATACAGAGGAAAGGTTTTTTCCACAGCACTATGGAATCTGATAAATCTGTGTCATGTCTCAGCCAGGGTTCAAATTCTTGTTTTATGACTGTTTTTGGATTTTCTTGATGATGTGCATTATTCTGCCTGTGTTATGTTCGATGGGTTTTGTGGGTGGTCCCTCCAAAGGGCGGGGCCATCTGCCAGTCACCACCAGGAACTGCCCTCTACACTGTAAATCCAGAAGGTGATCCATTCATTTCAATAATGCCTAGGAGTGATGAGTTTATTTGTGTTTATCTGATTTATTAAAATTGTTCACATTTTTGCTCTGTATTTTGATGATTCTTTGAATACCTGCATTGGGACTTGTTTGCTTTGCATTTCCTTTGGTATTATAGGCAACTTATTTGCCTTTAGTGCTCTGTAGAGCTTCCTTTTGTTCCAGGGCATTTTTTTTTGTGGAATTAAATCTTTTTATTTTATAAAGAGTTGTGCTTGCCCTCATTACCACCCATAGTTTGACAGTATATCCTCCTCTAGTGGCCATTATTGGAAGTGTTTGTGACTATTTCCTTTGGAACTTATGGACTTAAGTGCTTTGGGACTCCAAGTTCATGGCACTGTGTGTTTGTGTGTGTCTGTGTATGTTTGTCTGGTATGCAAATTTGTACTGTTGAATGTAGGCCCACCATTATTCCCTGTTTAAAAGTGGACTTTGTTATGTAATTTTCTGGTTTATTTGATTATTGTTTCTTGTTATGTCAGTGATTGCACAAAAAGTTTAATGAGAACCAGGAGATAGACATTTAAACAGAAAGAGATCAAAACCACAAGCCAAATTGAAAAGTCAAAAAGCAGAAGGTGCAGATTTTAGAAAAAGATCATTAGCAAAACAGGTTTTATTTTCCACAGCTTGGAAGAGGAAGTGAGTACAAGGACATCCTTTTAATCTGTCACGTCATTACCCGAAGATCATGACCTCTGAGGGCACATCCCAAACAACATGAGATGCGACCCTTATAACCAAAAATGAAGGCCCAAAATAACAGATAACAATTACAGTAAATGGAGATTTTAAAAACAAAGGTCAGAATCAAAATCTGTGATCCCAAAAACCTCTAAAATGAGTAGCTGATCTCTTTAAATTGAATCCAAATCAACACTTTTGCTCTCGGAGTTCTACTTTTGGATTGTGCATTGACACTTGTTTGTCTTAGATTGTTACTTTTCTGCTTTTTGCTCTGTTCTTGCGATTTTCTAATATTTATCAATAACTTCTGGGTGGCATGGTGGCACAGTAGTAGCGCTGCAGCCTCGCAGAAAGGAGACCTTGGTTTATGTTACTGGGTCCTCCCTTCTGTGAAATTTGCATGCTCTCCTCATGTTTGCGTGGGTTTCCTCCCATCGTCCAAAGAAATGCAGGTCAGGTAGATTGGCAATGCTAAATTGACCGCGGTGTGTGGGTTCACCCCGTGATAGGCTGGCACCCTGCTCAGGGACACCTGGCGCTTGTTGGGTTAAGCTCCATCTCTCCTGCAACCCTGCTCAAAATTAAGCAGGCTTAGAAAATGGTATAGTATGGTATCAATAACTTCTCCGTTCATAAAGACTCGTTTGGATTGTCTCTACAAACCAGTGGTTTGTGGTTAGATTTTTTATATATTTTGAGACTTTCATTTTATTTTGAACTTTCAAAGCCAGCTTTTAAATGAATCTGATTAGGCTGAAGTCTGCAGGTGTTAGGTGAGGGCTGACTGCCTATATGAAGTCCATTTCCAGACAGGCCAGAGAAGGTCTGTCAGAGAAGGTCCTGACCTGCTTTGTAGCTCTTTTTGGAGGCCTCAAATCACTCTCAACTTCTTTGTGACTCCACCACACAACAAGACCATAGTGCTTATCTCTGCACTATGAAGCCTGGGAATATTCAGAAAATTGTAATTGGTGACTTTATGACCAATCAGAACTCACTTTTCAGGTGACTGCAAATTATCGTTGGATGCAACCAGGATTATTTAAATCTGAACACAGATACAAATTCATTAGACAGCACATACTTGAAGCTATTAATTTTTCTTAATGATCTGTTATGTTTTTATTAAATGCATTTGGCACTGAGCTTTTATCAAAAGTGAAAATGCGATTAGTTGTGATGTCAGCCTTTGATATCCACTGTGGTTTACAGCTAAAGCCTTACAAAATGCACCTCCAGGCCCACTTCAAACCTCCAGTTTTGTTTTTCAACTTGTCCTTAATTAAGGAACAATTATCTTATTTAAATTAGAATTAGTTTAAATTAAATTAAAAACTTGTGCGTGTTTGCTTTGGAGATGACAGTCTGTGATCAAAAGTAACCAAGAGCTAGAGCACAGTTTAGCATTTCATAAGTAGGTCAGGTTTTTTTGTGCCAGATGCTGTTGTAGTGTCTCTGAAAAATCTGCTGGAAATAAATAAAGAAGCAACAGGGACTGAAGTAGAGAAATAGTGAAGCTATTAGAAGTGGAGAGCATTGTCAATTATCAGCTGCATCAAAGACCTCCATATTTCCTCTACCCATGTGTGCTATGATGACATTTTTCTATCTAAGACCTTTGATTCCAGCTTATGCATTATAATGCAATTAAGATAAGGTCTGAGTCTCACAAGTGCAAATGTTATCATTTTTCCATCACATTTTTTCCACTGGGGTATATCAATGGAGTCCCAGCAAGGTGGAAACCAACATTGCTTTGGATTGTAGGTCACATCCACATACACACACACACACACACTCTCCTGTTCATAATGGACCACACATAGAGTCACACATTTTGGTTGTGAAGAACCTAAGAAGACATGAGAAGATGTGCCTACTCCCTATACACAGATTCTGGTTCTCATGAGATTTGTCCTCAGGCTCCTAAAGATGTAGGCCATACACACACAGAGCAGTTTATTTATTCATTAAACATGTGCTGTTAGATTGTTTCCATTTGGTTTTCTCCTTTATGAATTGTTTTTTTTTTTAAAGATTGGGAGTTTCTTTTTTCAAAGTGCTCAATGACAGTCTCAGTATTCAACATTGACCCTCTTTAATGTGTTTTGCCAACTTTTCTATAAATACACCAAATTGTAGTTTTTATAATATTCAGAATTCTTCTATTTAGATTATTAATATGTTAATATGCAATCAACACAACTAGAGAAGTATCAATTAAGTGTCATCAAGATATGAAACGTCATGCTAAAAAGTACCATAAGGACTAAAATAGTAAGCTGGCTAAATCTCGACTAGCAACAGTTCATCCACCTATGTGCCAAATGAACTTTCTTATTCATTGTATACTATCTGGCAACAAATATTCAACTGTGCAATGGACGATAGTCCATGACTTGCTTACTTATGACGTTCCATTCAGATCTGTCCTTCAATCCGAGTCTTTCAAACAAACTCTACACAGAAAGTAACATGGCAAGAACTGGACACAAGTCAATAAGCCTAAGCAGCAGCGGAGTTAAGCACATGACCATCTTAGCCGAGACATGGAGCCACCTTTCTAGAGCCACTGTTTGAATTATCATTTACAAGAAAAAGACTGATAATCCAGACTTCAAGGAACCTGTGCTGTGTGAGAAGCTGTAGCTGTTCTACTCAAATTTAATAAATGGAGAGAGCTGACTGCAAAAGTTTTATTACTTATGATCTTTTCCTATTAATAAAGTAACAGTATGGATACAAGTCAAATAATGTAAGCCTATTGCACAAGGTAGGAGCATGTACTGAAGGATTAGCAGCAGTTATTCTTGCAAGGTGCCTGTCACAATGATGTTAGCCGACTACACCTTCAAAACATGCCATCCACTCAGCTGTAAATGGCTTCTGTTAATTCTAAGAGTTGCCAGATGAATCAGCATCTCTTTGTGCTTTGCTTATCACATGAGCAGAAGGTGTGCTGGGTGGGTAGTTTGGGCAAACTCGTAAAAAGAAGCTATGGCCAAGCAGAAATCAGAAGCTAGATAACAGGTAAAACTAAACAAAAGTGTTGGTTTTAATGTTTGGCTGACTACAGTTCTATGAAGTGGTTTTGTTTCAGATTTATTGAGAGCTTTTCGTTACGATTTACTTACATTTCTTACACCCATTTACACATTTGACCAATTTTGGAACAGTTCTGGTTTTATTTAAATATACGTTTTCTACACCATTTTTATTTTTCATGGCACCACCTCTTTTGGGTCTGTTAGTTTGATGATACCAGGGAAATGAACCAGACATGGTGTGTGACATCATCGACGTAAAAAGGTTAAAAGTCAGCGCTGGTGTCCCTTCTTCATTAAAGACTGAATGTAGTACCTCACTAGTAGGTAGCAAATTTCCTTTAAAAGTTTTCCTGTTTAATTGTTCTTAGGCTTTGATTTTTCAAATTCAATTTTCTGTTACATATTTTAGTTTTGGTAACAGTCTACTTTCTATTTCCATTTCCAACTATATCTCTTCTTCTTGTCTGTTTCTTTATTATTTCCATTCTCTAGCACAACAATCAGTAAGTACATGGTCAAAACATTAAAAAGCCAAACATAACAAGAAGAATCATCCAACTTGGTCATTCGGAGACAGATTATAAAAAGTCAATGATCTGAATAGCTTTTAGGGAGGCTGTGAGGCACATTACTAGAGCACTACTCCAGTCAAAACTCCCTTCTCTTTCTCTGTTCTTTCACTATGTAATAGGAGGATGGCCAGTGAGGTGGGGTTAGAAGTAAGCCACAAAAAAGAGGTGGGGATAAGGGTGGAGCTTTGCTAGCATCTAACAGTGCATGAGTAGTGATAGGGAGAAGCAATTTGCATAAGTAGAGAAAGTTGTATAAAAAGCATGTACAGCAAAGATGGTAGTGTATCAGATTTGTATATATTCTAGTTCATTGTGTTCTTCCAGATGGGAACAGAAGATAGGACATACTCATAAACTTTACAAGAGTCGAAACCAAAATAATCTAAATCTGAGTTGCTAAAACCAAAATGCTAACCCTTATGGGTGTGTACACTTCATGAACCCCAATTAGGGCGAAACACGTGTTGTGTACTCTTTGCGTTATTTGTAGGGTACCATATCACATATCTACGATCTGCTTCTCACAACTGAGAGGACATGTCAGATGTTTGCCAACCAGCCGACCAACCACAAGTCTTACCTAAAAATGCATATATATATATATATAGCCTATATATATATATTTATACGATGGGTGTTCAAATATAAACAGGAATTTATGAGCTACACTTTAATAATTGATTACAATGAAATGACTTACACACTATTTTTCTATGTAGTCTCCTGCCACTGCAATACCATTGTTCCAGTGCTCAGGAAGCTCCTAAATCCCAGAAGAGTAGAAGTCTCTTGACTACATGTTGACCCATTCTTCCACAGCATCAATAAACCTCCTCATTCGACTTGAATTTCTTCCCTCCTAAAAATTCCTAAAGTGGACCGAAGAGATGATAGTTCCTCTCTTGCACCAATCATACACTCTAGATTGAGAGAGACACTCATCCTCAAACTGATTTTTAAGTGTCTAATAAATCTGAGATGGAATGACTCCTTCATTTGTCAAAAAGTTAATAATAATTTTCTGTGCAACACTATTGTGTACCTTCTGCTGCGTGTTGATTACAACTGACAGGAAAGGGAGAAAGAGCAGCTAACACTACTAACGACAAGATCATACATGCATGTGTTTGTCCAATGAGACATGACTACCTTGCACTCTTTGTTAGAGCAGAGCATGAAAATTCCTGTTTATAATTGAACACCCCTCGTATATATATATATATATATATATATATATATATATATATATATATATATATATATATATATATATATATATATATATATGCAGTGTATATATATATATATATATATGCAGTGTATATATATATATATTGTGAAGCCTAACCCGACTCATCAAACACATAGGCACAAGTCCCAGCACTACACAGTTTTTATTTACAGTTTCAAATCACCACACAGCACACAGTTCCTTTCTTTCCTTTCTCTTCTGTCTCGACTCCTCCCTCAAGCTTCGTCCTCCACCTCCTGACTCTGGATCTCTGAGTTGTGGCAGCTGTCCCCTTTTATAGAGCACCCAGCTGTTCCATGATCTCCTTCCAGCTGCACTTCCAGGTGTGACAGCAGCCCTACAGAGGAGGCTCAGCCATTCTCCATACGCCCCCTGGCGGTCCCCTGAGGTCGCTCTGCTCTCATCCCGGGAGAGGTATTACTCCATGCAAGCTCCTTCTCCCAGTCCTTCCCTTATGGAGGTGTCCCGGTAAGAATCCCGGGACATGTATACACACACACACACACACATTTACATATAAACTGTAATATTAAAACAAAACAATATTAAGAAAAATTACAAATGTAACAGGCTCATTACCAAAAATGCCAAAGTAACGTCTAAGTCAAAACAAATAAGAACAAGTAAAGAAGAAAATATCCGCATGGTATAACATTCAGGTGTGTTCGGAGACTTGGTTAGTTGGTTTGAAATTTGTAGCATTTTTAAATTTTCAAGTCACTTCATTAAAGAGTTTGTTATCATCATTTTATTTATTCCATAGGTTTGTAACATTTCAAAAATAACAGTGATAGTAGAATGCAATTATGTGGACTAGTACTGTGCATAATTTTTTTTAATACCATTTTAAAATATCAATTAGTTGAAATTGCTTTAATAGACGACAGATTCCAACTCAAGTGATGAAAAGTTTTCTTTGCTATTGTTCGATGTTGTTGGATGTGGAGGGCCCATGGAAAATTATAGTTCAAACTTCTTAAGCATAACATTTTTCAAAGGAATGTCTGATGGAAATTTAAATCTCAAGCTAAAATTGTTGGCTAAATCCAAACATGATAGTGGCGGATCATTGTGGCACTTTGCTAATAAATTTTAGTGTTAGACAAATACTGAATCATTACGATCTTTAGATAATGCAGCTGTGAAGTTGTTTTTAGTGTAACAGAAATAATGTGAACACATTTTGCCACAGCAGCATAATTTATCACCAAGCCATCTTTCATATATTTGTACATACGTTCAGTTGTTTTTATGTTTTACGTTTACGGACATGAATACCATTTCACTTATATGCTTTGATTTCAAGGAGCAGGAGAAGCAGGCTGCCCTGACTGATAGCTGTAGAGCCGCAGAGATGAGCGTGGGATACGGTGGAGGCAGAAGCCAGACTGTTGTCATATAATAAGATGTACCCCTGTATTCTGGTGCAGTAAGGGATGTTACTTACCTTGTATGTTAATGAATAAATAGACAATATAATTACTAAAATACTGAACTAAAAAAGAATATCATTATTAGTGAACTGAATAAATAAATACACATCTAACATTGTACCTTCCTTATATGGTAATAGTCAGTCATCCAACCCCACCTACATCTGGCCCAGCCCATCCCATGTCCTACAGAGAGGTGTATTTACTTAAGTGCACAAAACTGCAGATGTTTCACTATTTTGGTGTCAACAGTGACTGTCAAACAAGTAAAAGAAAAAAAATGACACAAATATACAAGTTGAAGTAACTGCTCTAAAGATAAGATTGAAACAGTAATTTATACGTAAAGTCACACGGAACGTTTCTCTGCTAAAGTTAAAAAATTTGCCCACACTTTTCTAGGGGAAATTTTAAATTTTCAAAATGTATATTCACAACATTTTAACAAAAATCAAACTGTCCTAACAAATTTTCTTGAAGAATAAGTGTGCAAGATTTCAACAAAATTGGTCCACTGGACTTTGAGTGAATAGACAGACAGACAGACAGATATGGCTATCACATTTGGTGCTTTCACAATATCTGCAAGTGTGCCTAAAAATCAAAGTCAAAAAATGTTGCAAGAAGAAAAGAAAAAAAAATTTGGAAATGAGTTAGGCTTAGTGCCCTAGGAACCAAGTTACCCAAACTATTCTATAACATCTCAGTAATTATTTACCGTTCTTTCTGATCATACAATAGCAGTTGATTAGAATTCATAATTAACTGTAGAATTACAGTATTTGAGGGTTCCTCTAGAGTGCCTCTTTCTCTTGCACGATTTGGCTTAAAAACTAACCAGCACATCATCTTCTCATAACAGGCTTTAGTTTTGAGTTTGGTATTTTTCTGTTCAGCCATTTTAGCTTTAGACGGTCCTCAAGAAACTGTGACACACAGACAGACACACACCCATAATCAAAATATTCGGCATCTGGGGGACCTTAATACATCGAGATCCATCAAAAACCGGAGAGTGAAATTTTTGATGGATCTAAAGCTTTCGCTCCTTCCCCATAGACGATTGGTTATTGTGGGGGAGGGCGCAGAGCAAAAAACAAAAGAAAAAGTCGAGGTATAAAACATGTGAGAGCAAAGCATTGTGATTTATCCCAAAACCAAGATACAACCTGTAGTGTGCTGCAGGATAGATGATGATGCAATGCAACATGATTAATTATTTATACTGTATGTATTTGATTTATTTACTTATTTGCCTGACACCCTTATTCAAAGCGACTTACAGCCTTTGAGATACAGTTTGTTACATTTCTTTTGAAGCACATGCAGGTGAATGTACTTTCCTTGCGGTAACACAATGTCAGTCACAGGACTTGAACTGACAACTTCAGGGCCTGAAGTCCGAATCCTGGACCACAGGTCATGTGACCAGTATTGGCAAAAGCAACCATAAACAATATTTCCAAAATACACAAATGGGACTTGCCTGCTAAAAAACAAAATGATTCATGATAAAAAAATTAAATAAATGAAATCAGATATTTAGAGTAAAATATTACAAAAAAAGACAAAAAGATCATGACAGGCAAAATGCCAGAACTAACCCCGGACAGGATGTCTGCCCATTTCAAAATGGCATGGCAGAAAACAGGACATGGTAAAAAAAGAGCACAGGTATAAGTGAAAAATAATGTGTTCTGTGGAGTCTTTTTAATTTTGACTTTATCATATACGGCTGTATTCAATCTCAATTTAGTTTAATTGCTTTATCTTGGCCTAAACCTGTTCATCTGGGGCTTGGTTTAACTTGAACATACGGACAGACATCACGGCAGATCTATATTCTGTATATAGAAAGCCACAAAGCTCAGTAAACAATTCACAGAGGAAAGTGAAGAAAGGCCTTAGAGTAAATTGAGTGATGGCGATTAATCTGGGGTACACAGTGCAGAGTAATTGACAGGGAAGGTTTAATTTTAGGCCTGTATAAGAGAGCCATATGCTATTCAATATTGTTTAAAAAGAACAAAAAAGACAGAAAGCCAATATAGTCACTCCAGCTGTGAGGTGACATTGATGACAGAGTGAAGTTTTAATTGCAACTGAGACTTTGGAATTAAAGATTATGCCACCACCGAGGATGACTACAAGGTTCCTCAAAGAAAAGAGGTGGTGTAGTTGGCAGGATGACATATTGAAAGAAAATCAGGCCACATTCTATCACAAAGAAAATAAAGTTCATTTTCCACAGATTATTAACAAAAAGACATTGAGAACTTTGAGGTTATGCCTGACTTTAATGTCCTGATAAATGATCTGCATATGCAGCTGAAATATTGCTAAAAATCACAAGTGTTTGATATGGTAAATAATCCAGATTGTACAGTCATAATTAGGATTAGAAGAAAAATACTGTGACATTTAACATATAATGAATTTTCTCAACTTTTCTTACTTGGGAGTTAAAAACTGCAGGCTGGAACATCTGATGGGAACTCATGTCCAAAGTGCTCCAGTAAAGGCTAGGTCACATTAGATGACTTTTTCAACGATTTTCATTCATAGCCTGTGTTTATTTAATCTTAGTGAGTAAGAGACAGTCATAAAATGCGGACCTATAAAGGTTTGTTGTGTAATGTGACATACCTAGAGACTCAGACCAACTAGTCTACAACTCACTAAGAAAAAATCAAATCATTGTGTCGGGCTTGTATGCGGAAAGCAGACAATGAATGAATGAATGCTAATCCAGAAGTACAATGCATAGATTGCAGCATTGAGGAATAAGGAACATGGGAGTTTTGGACCTCACAAACAGAAGAGAAGACCAACTGTCTGATGTCTCTTGTTTTACATATCACAACAGAATGAAATGAAGGAATAAAGGAATAAAAGGACCAAGATTGCAACTGAACTTGCTGTAAAGTTTTGCACAAATTTTGTCCATTGGGCAACACATTTTTGGCTGTCAGAAAAAGTGTCGTGCACAACTGTGCTGGAAAGTCATTGAGCAATTGCTAAATTTGACATGCTCATTCAGTCATGTAAATTTACATGGTCTGGGTACAAGATCAGTAACTGCTGTTGGCAAGTTTGACATATGCAACAATCAGAAGGTACAAAATGTGACAATGACTTTATTGAATTGAGCTTTGGTGGAGGAGACCTTTGTTGCTTTGCCAGAATGGACAGAAATGCACTTTCTGGGGCAATATAAAAAATACACTGCATAATGTTAAAGAGTTTTAGGGATGATCACAAATAAAAGCCAAAAGTGGTCAAAGGAGGTCACATTGACAATAAGTGAATATGTTGGAGGGCGGCACGGTGGCACAGTGGTAGCGCTGCTGCCTCGCAGTTAGGAGACTCGGGTTCGCTTCCCGGGTCCACCCTGCGTGGAGTTTGCATGTTCTCCCCGTGTCTGCGTGGGTTTGCTCTGGTTTCCTCCCACAGTCCAAAGAGGTGCAGGTTAGGTGGATTGGCGATTCTAAATTGGCCCTAGTGTGTGCTTGATTTGTGTGTGTCCTGCGGTGGGTTGGCTCCTGCCTTGTGCCCAGTGTTGGCTGGGATTGGCTCCAGCAGACCCCCGTGACCCTGTGTTCGGATTCAGCGGGTTGGAAAATGGATGGATGGATGAATATGTTGGATGGCACTATCTATCAATACTTCAAAACGGTCAAGTATAGGCTGTCACTGACATCTGCCTTTTAAATATAACTGAAGGTTGAGAGGTGAAGGGACAACAGTAGAGCGCTCTAGCAGGGCATCCTCTATAGCAAGAACGAGTTTCCTTCAACCCCAGATGTGCCCCTGATCCTATTATGTTACAGCAAGGATTTATTAGTGTCTTCTGAACTTTTTATTATGTTTGTATTGTTATTTTTCACATTTATAAGTAAATTCTGTTATGCACTGTATTTTAAATGTGAGTCCATACCCTACACTTTGTTTGGTCTGGCCACCCTGATGCCACTGGTGCTTGGCCCTCCCTTTGCCTTTATGTTCAGTGAGAGAGTGGAACCCAGCAGTGGATCATTGAGTCTGTAGGGGCGTTACTGTAAAATATTTAGTTTAGTTTTATTTATTTATTTGGTTTATTGGATTTATTTTAGACTATGTTTGTAGGATTTGCTATTGGATTCTGATACACTTTGCTGGTAGCATATTAATTTTTATTAAGGTATCGAAAGAGAAACATTGCCTAAGGACAGAAAAGAACTGAACCCCAGGAGATCAAAAGCACAGCAACAAAAAAAGCAAAACACAAGATCATTTTCACATTCAAAAGCAAAAGGTTGGCATCAAGAAAGAATTAGATAAGCAAAAAAGAATTTCAAAATTAAGGTTTTAGGAACCCTTGAACTTCCATAGGGAAGTGAGCCAAAGGTGGCCACCGTGTCATAAAAAACAGTAAAACAGTAAAATAGTGCTGCTAGTAATACAGGCGCTGTCCTAATAAACGAGTGCAAAATGTTGCCGCCTAGTAATAAACAGATATAGTGGTGATAGTGGCCCAGATATATTATGACAAGAAAAGGTAAAGACATAGTGAGAAATACTAATTTTAAAAATGAACTCCTTGGGTCACAAAACCCCAAAAATGAATGTCATTATGTGGAAAAAGAATTTAGGAAGATGCAAAAACAAAAAAAAAAAACATTAAAAAGATCAAAATTACAAAAAAATATTCTATTGGGTCTTGGTTGCTTTTTAGCCCTATTTCTTATTCTTCTGTTTTTGTTAATAAACCCTTGCTTCATTAAGACTCCTTCTAACTGATGGTCTTTAGAAAGCAAAGTTTTACATTCATTGAGATCTAATGTGTGATTTGAGTGTCAGTGGAAATGGACAACTGGTCGGTGCCTCATTGTATGTTCACCATTATGCCATACATTTAATCTAAATCTTTAAGAGAAGTATTAGTTTAATGTGCCTCAGCAAGTAAGAATTCCTTCTCATAACACTATTTTAAAGTGATTTGATAAATGTCAGCCTACTGGTAGTTTGGTGGACCTATTTTTGTATTACTGAGAACTGTAAGAACAGTATAAAATATTGACAAGATGAGACAGATTGTACACTGATGCCTCCAACATAGAAGTAAGCCAGCAACATTCTTTAAGCATAATGTTATTTAAAGACTCCTTAATGTTTTTTTTATCTAACTCAATACAACCAAGATGTATTCCTGGATAACATTTAGCATTGACATGGAAGAGCAGCAGTGCATATTTTTTGTATATAACTCAATTCAACCAAGATGTCTGTGAGGAAAGACACACAATCCTTAACATTCTTCGATGCCATGCGTCAAGTTAAGTGACCATTCATATAGACCAGGGGTCTCCAACAGATCGCTCGCGAGCTACTGGTAGCTTGCAACCCCTTTCCAAGTAACTTGCCAAAGAGATAATTAATCCTACATAAACTTGAAAACTTGATAAGTCAAATTTAGGGGTGGGCGATCTTTCCAAAAAATCATATCACGATCCACAATCTGAATTGCAATCTGTCTTTTCAATGTGGCATACACTTAAGAGAATATCCGGATTCAAACTCATCAGGACCTAACTAACAATTTATTTTAAATATCAAACAAAGTTCAATTCAATTGTTCTCTCATTCACTAGCTAAGCGGAATTAAGGAACATGCCCCAAAGCTGGCGAGTGAGTGAGGAGAGCTCAACGGCCTGCTGCCTTTTTCTTGGATTCATGCTAATAAACCAGTATCGCAAACAAACTACGATACATAGCGCAATGAGAGAAGTCACAAAATCAACCGGAATGTTCAAGCAAATTATAGAAAAAAAACCTGATCTAAATCCATTAAGTAGTTCTCTCGTGAAAAGCGGACAGCCATACAGACAGACAGACATTGGATTTTATATATTATATACAGTGCATCCGGAAAGTATTCACAGCGCATCACTTTTTCCACATTTTGTTATGTTACAGACTTATTCCAAAATGGATTACATTAATTTGTTTCCTCAGAATTCTACACACAACACCCCATAATGACAACATGAAAAAAGTTTACTTGAGGTTTTTGCAAATTTATTAATTTATTTATCAGGGAGGTGACCAAGAACCCGATGGTCACTCTGTCAGGGCTCCAGAGGTCCTCTGTGGAGAGAGGAGAACCTTTCAGAAGGACAACCACCTCTGCAGCAATCCACCAATCAGGCCTGTATGGTAGAGTGGCTAGACGGAAGCCACACCTTAGTAAAAGGCACATGGCAGCCCGCCTGGAGTTTGCCAAAAGGCACCTGAAGGACTCTCGGACAATGAGAAAGAAAATTCTCTAGTCTGATGAGACAAAGATTGAACTCTTTGGTGTGAATGCCAGGCGTCACATTTGGAGGAAACCAGGCACCACTCATCACCAGGCCAATACCATCCCTAAAGTGAAGCATGGTGGTGGCAGCATCATGCTGTCGGGATGTTTTTCAGTGGCAGGGACTGGGAGACTAGTCAGGATAAAGGGAAAGATGACTGCAGCAATGTACAGAGACATCCTGGATGAAAACCTGCTCTAGAGTGCTCTTGACCTCAGACTGGGGCGACGGTTATCTTTCAGCAGGACAACGACCCTAAGCACACAGCCAAGATATCAAAGGAGTGACTTCAGGACAATTCTGTGAATGTCCTTGAGTGGCCCAGCCACAGCCCAGACTTGAATCCGATTGAACATCTCCGGAGAGATCTCAAAATGGCTGTGCACCGACGCTTCCCATCCAACCTGATGGAGCTTGAGAGGTGCTGCAAAGAGGAATGGGCGAAACTGGCCAAGGATAGGTGTGCCAAGCTTGTGGCATCATATTCAAAAAGACTTGAGGCTGTAATTGCTGCCAAAGGTGCATCAACAAAGTACTGAGCAAAGGCCGTGAATACTTATGCACATGGGATTTCTCAGTTTTTTTATTTTTAATAAATTTGCAAAAACCTCAAGTAAACTTTTTCACGTTGTCATTATGGGGTATTGTGTGTAGAATTCTGAGGAAAAAAATGAATGTAATCCATTTTGGAATAAGGCTGTGACATAACAAAATGTGGAAAAAGTGATGCGCTGTGAATACTTTCCAGATGCACTGTATTAGTAAACCTTCAAAATAATGTGCAGTTAAAGTCTCAACAGCATTCTCAGCATTTCTGAAGCTTAGTAGAGCCAGATAACTATAAGAATCTTCACCAAGCAGCTCTGAAAATGTCTGCTTTGTTTGGGTCTACGTACCATACCTCTGTGAGTCTGCCTTTACTGACATGAATGTCATGAAATCAAAGTTCAGAACAAGACTGAAATGACTCCATAAGAGTGAACCTAAGTGGCTGAACTCCACCATACACCTGCCTCTCTTGTTGACTCCATGCAGTGCCAGTCATCTGACTAACTAAATAACACATCACACATGCAACAGGACATGTGAATAAAGTGAAACAGTGACATGTAAGTCATATCAGTGCATTTGGAATTGCATTGTTTTGACAGCATTCATGTTTTAATTCAATAGTGTGAGATACACTAAAAAATGCATACAGACACACAAAATGCATTTGCAGGTGAACTAAATATTTTTTGTGATGTTTAAATGCAAAATGTGAGTTGTGGACACAAACAAGCTTATTCAGTTTGTTTGGGTTGAAATAAGCTATGAGAATAAACGTTAGAAAACATGAGTAGCTCTCTGCCATTTTCATTTTGTAAAAGTAGCTCTCAGAGGAAAAAAGATTGGAGACCCCTGATATAAACCTTTCAAAAATCCTCACACCCTCACGCTGCACCCTTTATTATGAAGAGTTTGTTTCCCTCAGCTTGACTAAATTTTTCACTAAGCACAGTGCTTAGAGCTACATGATGTTCTGTTACACATACACGTCGGAAGATCTCATGGGCTTGATCGAGGTTTGTGATTTCACCACAGGGCAAGAGGGGGCTGTGTTGCTAACATTCCCTTCTACTTTTCTCCCTGCCGCAAACCACCCAGTGAAGCCACATAGCCACGCCCCTTCCAGTTTATTTGTTATAAGTTGCCCAGCTGCCCAGAAGAAGGTGTCATTTGCACTAAGTGCCCCGCTGGATGGAGCTCCAGTGAGCAACTCTTATTCAATATCCAAGAGCCGGATACTTTGTCGTTGTGCATGAGGGGCTATTTACTTCATTGCTAATGAGGCGTGATTGTTTTGAACTTCACTTTTTAAATGGGACGACTTGGTTGGTGTCCCAACTTTTCCTTTGTGTGACCTGTCATTCCTGTACCCGGCCACATCCCTATTATTAATTTTACTCTATTAAGTTATTTTAGATTTTTATATTTATATAATGCTGTCATTGTTCATTGTAAGAAGCAGTCCGGTATGTAGACAAGGCAGAGACACCAAAATGGTGTTAGGGTGCCGCTCTAGTCGAGCAGTTTAATTGAAAAACTGAAAAGACAGCCAATAACGCCTCAAACAAAAAAGACTGCTGGTCAAGACAAGAATCACTGAAGCTCTGTCTTCCGGGTTTGTCAGGTTAGCATCTGATGCCACCTTCAGGGAACGAGCTGTTTTTATACTCTGAGGACTAGAAGGGGTGGCGGGATCACTCATCTCTTTTGAGCCTTTTTTTCTTGGCTGCTGGGAAGAAAGGAGAAGACAGCGTTAGCTCCCTCTCTTGTCCAGGAGTGGTATTGCTTACCTCATTAAAGTCAGCAAGGTGCTCCCCATATATGACAACATATTGATATTTGTTTATTTATAGAGTTTACTATTTATATAATAGTATTTACTATTTATTATCCTTTTATATTCTAATGCATAATCATGGAGTTCGGCAGCTAAGCATTTCACTGCATACTGTACTGTTTTTATAAATGTATGTGACAAATAAATAGAAACAAAAAAGTTCACTTTTTTATTATACGACTATTGTTATTTATCTATGAATAGCTCTTCTGTCATTACGGTATGTTAATAATCTTCTCTTCTTGGGTCCTAATATGCATCCAATTTTCTTATATGGGTATTAAGATTATAAATTTTAAGAATCCCTGAAATAGAGTATTTTTGTTTATGTCCTTATTTTATTAAATATACAAAGTCAGCCATCTCTCTATTTCCGGTTACACTCCCACACAAAGACTTACTCACAAAACAAGAAATGCAGAATTTCAAATCACCCTAACAGCACATTTTCAGGCATAGAGAGAAGCCAGAGTCCTTAGAAGAAACCTAAAAGTGCACAAGGTGACAATTCAACTTTGAGGGTACCTTGGCAGAGAATTGAAGTAGGCTTGTTAATACAGAAGGCCCTATTGTTCAGTATGTTTATGCCTGCGTCAAATCAGAAAACAATTTTACGTCCGCCAACTTCACTACTGAAGTCTTTCCCCATGTCGTATATCACCCGAACTCTAAAGAGGCGATATGGAAAGAGGAGTGAAAATTTGTATGTGACAGATTTAATACAGAAGTGAGAATAGACGGCTTTCAGTGGAAGCTCTGTCAACTAATAAATCCGTCAGAGGGACGTGAAATCTATATGAGGAAGAACAGCAGTGTAATTTACAGCCTGGGCATTTGTCAGGAAATAAGCTGCAACAAGAAGAATTTCATTTCTGAACCTTGAAGTCCTACCATTCAAGAGTAAATAAAGGTAAAACTAATATTACTTTTAAACAAAAGCCCAAGGTGGACCTGCGCTAGCATGGCCTTCTGTTTTGGCAATATTCCTGGATAACATTTAGCATCGACAAGGAGAAGCAGCAATGCATATAATTAAAGTGATGTTTCCATAATTACTGCACCAAAAATCATAATAAATATGTCAGCACAGCCTGAAATTAGTTTTCTGCTTATGTCATTGTCATGCAATATTTTTACAAGTTTAATTAAAAGAAGCAGAAGACATTATCCCAGGCAATCATGGTGTCTATATTAGGAATTTATAAGTAACTCTCTAGATGTTCATTTTGGAAACTGTACAATAAACTCAAAATAAATTAAAGAAGACACGGTCACGAACAAAAACAGCAAGGTCTTGACGTTGGAAGAGAATACGGCACGTGGAAACTCCGACTTACTGCAATGTGATGAATCCAGGAGGGCACCTATAAAAAACACAGCCTCTGCCCAGTCTCAGTTTTCACCTTCATTCTATTTAGAATATTTTTAACTATCTACTCAATGTCAGATTTGAGATGTACTTACAGTAGATCTGTCACTTTTCTGAAGGATATTTTCATGGATTTGGGATCATCTGTAACTTAATAAATACTCGTCTAATAACAATCTACTGATTTTCTGAATTTGCCCCATCCATTGGAAGAATTTGGGGAACCAGAGGCCATCTTAGAAGAAACTTCAGAGGCTCAGCACATATTCACACTGACTTGTTCCAGGCCAATTACTTGTTTTCTTATCCTTTCATTCAGAATCAGAATCACTTTATTGCTAGCATGTAAAACATTCTAGAATTGACTTGAAATACAAGACATTACCGACACAAAACAGCACAATTACAACCCACCATTAACCTGACACTTTGCAATCTACTAAATAAATATAACAATTTCTTGAACAAAACATATGTAAACTTCAGTAATTTAACTCAATAATAAGAAAACTATATAAAATAATACACTCAAATAGTAAAATTTGAGCAAATATTATTTATTTACAAATACACAAACAGCACAGTTACCATTTATATGTTGTAACCCTATGTAAATTTGTTTAGGATCTAAATACTTTAAGGAAAGAAGCTGTAGGTAGCATGTAGTTCGGGTCACAATAGACCTTTACCTCCCCTGTGATGGTAATTTAATGAGCAGATGGCTGGCGGGGTGGGTGGAGTCAGTTGCAATCTTTCCTGCTGTCTTTTTCGTTCTGGCAATGAACAGATCTTTTAATGTTGAGAGACAACAGCCAATGATTTTCTCAGCGGAACAAATCACCAACTGCAACTGGGACTTAAAAAGAGAGGAGGCAGAAGGAAATCAAATGGTGACAGAAGTCTGTCAATGACAACTGAGTAACAATTTAATAATATCCACCTTGATATGCCAAGCTTCTTAAGCTGGTGAAGGAAGAACAAACTCTGCTTGGCTTTCTTGATGATGGAGGTGATGTGCTTTTAATGTATTTGTGGTAGAAGTCTCCAGGAATTTAAACGACTGAACCATAGACATAGTCTGACAAGTAGTGACTTGTCAGTGGAAGTCAATCCTCATTTTTACTGTCTTAATAACACTGGGCTTCAAGTTGTTGCAAGAATAGCATTCCACAAGATGGCCCACCTTTCTTTGATAGAAAGACATGTCATTACTGGAAATAAGACCATTACGGTTGTTTCATCTGCAAACTTTAGGAATTCTACAGATATGTCCATGGATCTACAGCCATTTATAAAAAGTGAAAACAGGTGGGGTGAAAGAATACAGCCTTGGGGGGAGCCTCTGCTAATTGACATTGGATTTGACAGATGGAGGTCCAGTCTCACATAATGCTTCCTACCTGTCAAGAAACTCATTATCCACTGGCAGACACCATAGGGTACTCCTAACTGGATTAGTTTACTCTAAAGCAAAACCAGAACAATGGTATTGAAGGCTGAACAGAAATCCACAATCAAGACCCTCACATAAGTGTTAGGCAAGTCCAGGTGCTGAAAAATACAGTGGAGACATAAATTAACTGCATCCTTCACTGGGTGATTTGTCCTATATGTGAACTGAAGTGGATCAAGGAGAGGGTCAGTGATGGAAGAACAGAAGGACTTCCAGGTCAAGGACTATATAAAGGACTGCTGGAGACCCAGCAAGCGAGCCGGAGTCAGAAGGAGTGTGACAGAGCTTGCTGGGAGGTTTGGAGGGGAGAATTGTGATTATTGTGTTTACTTATTTACTTGTATATGGTGGCTATGGTGCTTAGAACAATATTAATAAGAAGAATAAATATTAAAACTCTTCTTAGTACTTTTACCTGGTGTCCTGAGCATTTGTCTGTCGGGTTAGAGGAGCAACAGTGACTCCTAGTGTAAACAGTCTCATCAAGCCAATTAATCGTTTATTTCATTATGTATTTTTATAAAATATGAATTCTAACAAAGGGTCTTTGGAGACTGAAGCTGATCCCAGCCGCATGAACTACACTAACTGGGATGCCAGGTCACCCCAAGTCAAGTATCATCCCACGAATTACTGAATGAGGGTAATCCCACGCTAGACCAGGAGGTGGTGAGGTGCACTAATCCTTTATCTCTTTCCACTGCATACCAATTATGGGAAACACCACCTGGCCCTGATGATGTCACTGCCAGTAAAGACCCCGAGGAAACCACTTCCAGCCCCGAAGATGGCATTCCGGTCATGGTCCCAATGACATCATTTCCAGTTCGGGTTCCAGCCCTGATGACATAAACTCCTCTGTCATCCCACCATGCCCTCGACCCTCTGCAGTTCGCATACCAGGAGAAAATGGGAGCGGAGGATGCCATCATCTACATGCTACACCGATCCCACTCCCACTTAGACAGAGGCAGTGGTGCAGTAAGAATTATGTTTCTGGACGTCTCTAGCACCTTCAACACCATCCAACCTCTGCTCCTTAGGGACAAGCTGACAGAGATGGGAGTAGATTCATACCTGTTGACATGGTTCGTGAATTATCTTACAGACAGACATCAGTACTCTATGTGCGTCTCGGGAACTGCAGGTCTGACATTGTGGTCAGCAACACAGGAGCGCCGCAGGTGACTGTACTTTCTCCGGTCCTGTTCAGCCTATATACATCGGAATTCCAATATAACTCAGATTCCTGCCACGTGCAAAAGTTTGCTGATGACACTGCTATCGTGGGCTGCATCAGGAGTGGGCAGGAGGAGGAGTATAAGGACCTAATTAAGGACTTTGTTAAATGGTGCATCTCAAACCACCTAAACCTGAACACCAGCAAAACCAAGGAGCTGGTGGTGGATTTTAGGAGACCCAGGCCCCTCGTGGACCTCGTGATCATCAGAGGTGACTGTGTGCAGAGGGTGCAGACCTATAAATACCTGGGAGGTTAGCCGGATGATAAAATGGACTGGACTGCCAATACTTATGCTCTGTGCAAGAGAGGACAGAGCCGACTATACTTCCTTAGAAGGCTGGCGTCCTTCAACATCTGCAATAAGATGCTGCAGATGTTCTATCAGACGGTTGTGGCGAGCGCCCTCTTCTACGCGGTGGTGTGCTGGGGAGGTAGCATTAAGAAGAGGGATGCCTCATGCCTGGACAAACTGGTGAGGAATGCAGGCTCTATTGTAGGCACGGAGCTGGACAGTTTAACATCTGTGGCAGAGCGACGGGCGCTCAGCAGGCTCCTGTCAATCATGGAGAATCCACTGCATTCACTAAACAGTATCATCTTCAGACAGAGGAGCAGCTTCAGCGACAGACTGCTGTCACTGCCCTGCTCCACTGACAGACTGAGAAGATTGTTCCTCCCCCCCCACTATGCGACTCTTTAGTTCCACCCGGGGCTGGTAAACATTAACATTATACACTATATGTCTATATACTGTACCTGCATTGTTATCACTCTTTAATTTAATATTGTTTCCTTATCAGTATGCTGCTGCTGGACTATGTGAATTTGCCCTTGGGATTAATAAAGTATCTATCTATCTATCTATCTATCTATCTATCTATCTATCTATCTATCTAAAGCCGCCATCTTTGCCTTATCCAGACAGTTCTATTATGGACTCGAACCTGTACTATTGTACTTTTCAAATTCTCAGATTTGCAGCTGGGCTTCAAGTATACAGGAAGCTGACTCAAACTTGTTTATGGCTCCTGTCTATTAATTTGACAGTTTCTTGGATGGCTGGAATCTATCATAGTGTGTAAAACACAAATCTACCCTGAATGATGAGCGAAACAGTCAAGTTTAATTTTGCATGCAACCTCACAAACTTGATGTTACAATCAGTTTAGTTTGTGTGTGATTTCATGATGTGAAATGTGAAAGTCACTAAAGAGTTTTTTAGGGTGTTTTAAATTTGTTTTAACAAGAAATATGGCTGCCTAAAGCCTTGATCATACTTGACAACTTACCTGTATTTTTTCCAGTGTGGATTTACGTAGGTGATCAACAGCAGACACCTAAAATCAATTACATTTTATGGTTCTTGTTCACAACACAAGACATTTTAATTACAAAGGTGACATGCTACATATTTCAAAGTCACCCCAATACGCACCATTGTACACATTACTGCAGAACCCAGCCCTTCCCATTACCTAGAAACTGTTCTTACCTTTTTCTAAATTACTAAGGATCAAGCGGTGAATATGCAGTCACCATGGACTGTTGCTCATGTCTATGACTCATTGTTAGGATTGCAATTGCCAAGACTGTCATCATAATTGAGAAATTTGTGCATCATCCTACCAGAACAACCAGAGCACATATCTCACAGCTCAACAGAATGTCTACATGTTGTGGCCACCAGGGGGCACACCAGCTCCCCAAAACCGACTCAGACAGATGCGGACAAAAGTTCAGGGCAACACACACCTTTTATTTACAAGTGATGAATGCTTTACTTTCATTCCCCTCACAGCAAGGACAGTTCAAAGCACAATAGCAACTCAATATGGCACTTTACTTCTTTCTCTCTCTCAGTCCACTTCCACTCCTCCAATGGCAAGCTTCATCCCTCTTCCTCTCAACTCTAGCTCCCAGAGTAGAGTCCGCTGTTTCCTTCTATGTGATCCCCGGAAATACTTCCGGTGTCCCAAAAGCTTGGCCCGGGAGCACTTCCGGGTAAAGCTGGAGCCCACCCGAAGTAGGGCACCCCAGTCCCTGCAGCACCCCATGGCGGAACCCAGGGCTGAGTTACAGATCTCCAATTTCCTTGATGCCCCATGGGAAACCGTAGTGCTGCTGCAACCGAGGAGGACTGCCATCTAGTGCTCCTGAGGAGGTATTGCTCCATGTATATCCACTCCCTGTTATGGCAGCATCCTGGCCAGGAAAGGGCCCCGACCGTCTATGACAATATGAAGTTAAATTATGAGTTTTTTGTTTTTAATAGAGAATTTTTTTAAACACTAGCTCCACTTGTCTGTCAAATAAAGGTAAATGAATCAATTTCAATGCTTTTCCTCAGTATCCTCGTATGTCTCAACCTGCCTTGAATGACCCTTCCCTTCTCGATCGCATATCTACCTCTCAGACTCTGTCAATTTGGGATATCTTGCTCACTTCCTGTCTACTTTTTGATTACCAACCTTAGTAGACAGACCTCCATTACCGGTAGTGAAAATTTCACTCATATTCTTGTGAATACTGCCCGTTTTTGAAGTCAACTTGAGTAGCACATTGTTGTTTAGCAACACAGCGTCACTTGGTAAGGTGTTCACCTTGCTGTTTTTCAACTCCTTTTTTGTAAAAATAAAAAAACAACTTATCACAATCAGGAATAAAACTTCCACAGCAAAACTAACCAATCACATTATTCAGAAGGACTGGACACACACATACACACACACACGCACACACACACATACAATAGCGTTTTATTATATAATAGACTTGCCGTCCCCCACGGCTCGGCCCACATAGTAGTGAAACGGGACAAACTTTAAAAATCAATAAACAAACAGATATCGCTAGCTAAGTGTGAGTGAGGTGGGCCCTGCTCAGCTCCCTATTCCTGACATCACACTTCCCCCTCCCCTCAGCCCGCAGCCTCTCTCGGATTAGTGCGAATATATCGTTCCTGCAAGCGAACTATGATTCTTAGAGCGATGAGAGAAGTCACAAAATCAACCGGAATGTTCAAGCAAATTATAGAAAAAAACCCGATCTAAACCCGTTCAGTAGTTCTCTCGTTTGCTAGCTAAGCGGAGGTAAGGTACACGACCCAAGGCTGGTGCGTGAGTGAGGAAGGTCCCACCCCCCTCTTCTCGGTCTGCTGCGTCTCTCTCGGATGCGCAAAATAAATCGGTACCACAAGCGAATTATGATACTTAGAGCGATGAGAGAAGTTGCAAAATCAACAGGAATGTTCAAGCAAATTCTAGAAAAAAACCCAATCCAAACCCGTTAAGCAGTTCTCTCATGAAAAGCGGACAGACAGACAGACAGATGTTGGATTTTATATATATACATATTAAATTATAGGCAGACACGTGTGAAATTAGCACAGGAAAATAATAACAGATAGGATCTAAACACATTTCTTTTTGCGTCAACGACACACTTTTCACTGGTAAGTGAAGTTAGACAACATGGGATCCAGCAAAGGTGTTTGATACTTTACTAGTAAATTAAGGCTCATGAGAGGAACATCTGAGCTGGGAGTGACCTAATCAGTGACTCTGGGAAATTGCCTCCATAGCTTAGTGGTCACAATCTGTCGTGGGAGTGTGACGGTGCGGGTCCGGCTCCATGTTCCATCTTCTCATTTGGGAGCCTCTTGAACCCAACACAGTCGATAGTTATGACCAGGATGAGCTGTACAAATGAGGACACCACATAAAGCAAGGGGAAGGTGCTTTTATAAAAAAAAAATCAAAGCAGTATCCAAAAAAATAATGCAGTGCCCCAATACGTTAATAAATAAATAATACATAAAACAAGGTGTTAAGTGAAGGTTAAAATAATCACAATAAATAAATCAATCCATTAAAACGAGGTTAAAAAAAAACACTGGCACATAATAGTTCTTTTTAAAAAGCTTAGTGCATTCCTCTTTTAACTGGTAGCTCCATCTGCCTCCTGTCCTCTTTCTTTCTCCATTTAATCTCCGTCTTTTCTTGATTCTTCCCAATTCCTGATTCTTCCCCTTGCACTCGTGCTTCCCCTTTTAAAATGGGTGTCGATTAGCAGCTCCCGGCACCAATTAAGGTCATGAGTGATCCTACACCTATACACTAAGTATAAGGGCATCCACTCCCAAATCATGCCTGGGAACAGCTCTTGGCACGCTACCATACCCCCTCTTACAAAGATGCGAATGTGCCAATTATTTATTTAAAAAGGTGCCCATCAGCTGCAGAACTCACTTTACCACAGGGAGACAAACAAGAAACAACATTAGCAGTTTGGGGTGCTTGGGAGTCCTCACTTAATAAGCAACTGAATTTGGCTCCAACTGGGCCACTAAAAAGAACAAAAAGAAGGGACTGACGGTCCAACCTCATGGTCCTCAATGAAGGCTTGCTTCTCAATGGTGTGCACTTCATAAGAGCAGAATCAGGGATGATTACAGGGTTTCAGTTGCATCTTCTCTTATATATCTGTCTTGGGGCAGAAGGGGTGGCACCAGGACTGTGCAGCTGAAAGTGTCAACATTGTTTGTTGCAGTAAATATCCTCTGGTTTGAGGGAAGCAAAAGGAAATCGGTTTAGGATGATACAAGAATAATTTTCATGCTTGCATCTTTCCTTTCAGAGCCAGGCAGTCACTTCTACAGCTTGCGTGTGTGACAGTGCATATGTATACTGCACTACAGTGAATAAATAAGGAACTTACAGGTATCTTCTTCCTGATTAGTTGACAATGAAAACATCTTTAAGGTATAATGATGTTATAAGTTACTTAGTTGAAATACCCAGCGTTGCCCGGGAGGAAAATAAAGTATTTTTTTAATTGAGAAAAATATAATTAAAAAAAACACAACTTTAAAAATAAAAATAAATTAACAAACAATGAAGACTCACTAATGTGCTTGTCTTGCGCTCTTGTATGTATGTTATCATCCAGTTGACGTTCGGAGCCGACCAACTCTATTCAATTTCAAAAGCAACGGGCGCTGTGGTGCTCAAACATAGAGAATGCTGGCAGTCACCTCCAGTTCGCCCTCTGGTGGTTGTTCTGAGTGTCAACTGGATGACAACATGCATACAAGACCATAAGATCACCCCCCACCCTACCCAGAAGGGGGTGGGTTAGGGTTCATTTTACCCAGCAGTGTTTTTAGTCGACCAATGAGAAACATGTGTACCAAGTTTCATGAAAATCGCTCCAGCCATTTGGAAGTGATGCTGGAACATACATACATACATACATACACACATACATTGACTTTTATATATATAGATAACTGTACCCCGTGGCTGTGCCAACATAGAAATGAAACAGGACAAACTTTAAAAATCAAGAGACATTGGTGCTAAATCTGATCATGTTCAGCTCTGATGGGAGAGCGTCCCTCGCGTGGGGAGAAAAGCACATGGCCGTGATATCACTGGCAATCAGCAGCTACCCTGTAAAACACATGGAGCGCTGATCTCTCTCTCTCAAAAACGTCAAACGTTACTCCTTAACAATCTGTAGATGATAATGACTGTTGAACAAACAGGTATCGCTAGCTAAGCGGAGGCAAGGTGCACTGAGCAACTCAAACAGAGGCTAGCGAGTGAATGAGGAAGGTCCCGCCCCCCTACTCTCGGCCCACAGCCACTCTCTTGGATTTGCATAAATACATCGGTATGGCAAGCGAACTGTGGTACGAGATAAGAGAAATCACAAAATCAACCAGAAAGTTCAAGCAAATTATAGAAAACAACCATATCTAAATCCGTTAAGTAACAGACATACAGACAAACACAGAACGTACTTGGACCACGAAATTTTTAAAACCATTTATTAGCAAGCACCTATGGGCCAAGGGTAACCTACATTTCCAAATTACAAGTCCCAAGTCCTCATGGTTCGGGAAATTTCATGAGGCAATGGTATTTGGCTTTTATACGAGGGCAATCCCAAAAGTAAGGTCTCCAAAGCGGTGGAGACGTAGAGAAACTGTTCGTACGGCTGTTGGCCACACTGTTGTGATTGGTGCTTCCTCTACTCCCAAACAAGCATGTGCGGCTTCGCTGGGATGCTCAATCTTGGCTTGGCAGCCCTTGAAAATGGAGCTCCTGTTGAACGCTACCACCAAGTGCGAAGTTCGTGCAGGAGACCGTCAATTTCCGACGAGACAGTCGCGAAGGTTGAGGAAAACATGCGTAAAGATCGGCGGTTGGAACTTCATTACCCACCCACCCTATAGTCCGGACTTGGCACCCAGTGACTACCACCTGTTCCCTAAGTTGAAAGAACATTTGTATGGAAGGCGATTCTGCTCTGATGAAGAGGTGAAAGATGAGGTTCAACGCTTCATGAAGGACATGGCGGCGAGCTGGTATGACATGGGCATTCTAAAACTACCACAGCGTCTACAAAAATGCATCGACCGAAATGGCGATTATGTAGAAAAATAAATAAGTCTTTAACCTTTAAAATGATGTAAACATTATAGAAAATAAACGGTTGCTTGTATTTCTAAAAAAATAGGAGACCTTTCATTTGGGATTGCCCTTGTATATATATATATATATTATATATATATATATATATATATATATATATATATATAATATATATATATATATATATATATATAGATTGTACATTTAATGAGATTACATAACATTCTCAAACCTGCTTAATTAAACTCAAGAGTCATAGAGTTCCTAAAGTTTTCTCATGTCCAGTGTCGGATTTAAGTATGGATGACACGGGCACCCACCCAGGGTGGCATCTTGCTGGGGGAAGAACAGGGCACCTCAACCAAAAAAAATATAAAAAAACATTAGGAAAGTTAAAGTGCGTGGTCTGTACATGCCTACAGAGAGGCGCTGTATATATAGCTGAAGGGGTGCGTGCTGCTCTAAAGTCACCAAGGTCTGATAGTACTGTCTGCATGCCGTTTCTGAAAGGGCAGGGGTGTGTGCTCCATAGGGTAAGTACTCATTGGAGATCTGTTTAAGTTGCTGAAGGGGTGCATGCCCATGCCATGTCATCTAAGACTAATAGTACAGACTGCCCCCTATGGACACTGATGGGTGCCGTTCCCGAGTGTGCTCCTAATGGGCTTTGACTATCACTGCCCATATCACTGATCATAAAGAAGGAAAGAAACATGGGTCGAGTGCCAGTCACACAAAACTCACATGTAGAGTTTGGCAATTTAGATTCTTTCAGATGTGGAAAACCACAGGACCATAATAAAAATAAAGAGATCTGGGAAAGACATGCAGATGCCACATAGACAATGTCTGGGTATGCTGTTTGACCCCCAGCTCTGTCAGGCAGCAGTCCTAACTTCCCTGCCAGCTTCCATGAGACCGTTTTATAAGATGTGACATCCCAGATTTCAGCCTGGATAAATGCCAAGGCATATAAAGCTACTTACAGCTTAATCATGATAGAAATTATGTTTTAGTTACTGACAACGTTCCATAAAAGTTTGCAGAGTGTGTGTTTCACACTACTCTCAATGGATAAATCTGAAAATGTAAGCAAATTATAAAATAGTGGACAGTCAGTGGAAATGAATGTTTATGAAAAAATAAAGCAAACAAATGTAACTAAAATAGCATAGAATAGCATTAGGCATAACAGCCACATACAATGGTTACAACTGATGAGTAAAGATGCATTTAGAAAGCAATAAAAGTTAAGTTAAATGCACTAAAAGCCAAAACTCAAAGACAAATTTTAAGTTGTCTCGAAAAACTCTCCCTTGATTCTGATTTATTATGGGAAAGATTTCCATAACAAAGGAGCAAGAAAGCTGAATGTAGCTTCTGCACTAACTGGCTGGAATACATAAGCACAATTGGACCGAAATTAAAAGTATTTCTCGGGTTCTTGAAGATAAAATATCTGAGTGTTCTAAAATGTACTGGTAGGCAGTGCAGGGATGAAAGAGCAGTGGTAATGTTATTAGCATAATTTTTGCTAATGCATTTTTTAATAAGAATAGGGCCAAAATTGTTTTCCTATTCTGAGACACTTGATAAATTTGGGCACTAAGCTTCATCTAGTCAATAGAATAGACAAACACAATACGCCTAAGCTAATCTTCTTCTTTCGGCTGTTCCCAATAGGAGTTGCCACAGCGGATCATCTTGTTACATATATTCCAGTTCTCTACATCTTGTTCTGTTACCCCCATCACCTGCATGTCCTCTCTCACCACATCCATAAACCTTCTCTTAGGTCTTCCTCTTTTCCTCTTGCCTGGCAACTCTATCCTTAGCATCCTTCTCTCAATATACCCAGCATCTCTCCTCTGCACATGTCCAAACCAGTGCAATCTCTCCTCTCTGACTTTGTCTCCAAACCGTCCAACCTGAGCTGACCCTCTAATGCATGCAGTTATAATCCTGTCCATCTTCGTCACACCCAGTACAAATCTTAACATCTTTAACTCTGCTATCTCAAGCTCTGTCTCCTGCTTTCTGGTCAGTGCCACCGTCTACAACCTATATAACATAGTTGGTCTCACTACCGTCCTGTAGATCTTCCCTTTCACTCATAGATATTTTTGAATTTGAAAATTTCTGACTTCTGATGCTAAAACATTTATCTCTTGTTCCCCATGGCTTTGAAACTAATAGAACTGGGTGTGAAACTTCCCAATCTCACAACAATACCAGGAGGGCTCTCCAACAGACTACCCATAGTAAAGCAAAACCCATCATATCCTGAAAGCCCTGTGACAGACGGCCGTGGCTGTTTCCCAGCCGGGAGGCCAATATATTGGAATGACTCGGGGAGACAACATGCACAGGTCACTGCCTTCACTGGAGCAGTAGATGGCAGCCTCCCTGGGTTACAGCTGCACCTCAGATTCCCCCGGGGCTCCATTGGAGTTGTAGTTTGGCACAGCCCTGTTGGGTTCCATGGGGGCTGCAGATCCCTATTTGGGACTTCCACCACACCTGGGAGTTCTTCCAGACCTCTCTAACGAGACACCTGGGATACTCCCGGGTGTGGCTTAAAAGGAGCCACCTCACTTCACTTGGGGAGGCAGAGTAAGGTGAAAGAGAACGAAGTTTGCCAGAGGAAGAGTGGAGGAGGAACGAGGAAGAGAAAGGGAAGAAAGAAGGACTGTGTCTTATTTGTATTGATGCTTGTACTGTTTGCAACAGTGCTGTGGTGGGGAGAGAGGGAAAAGCACTTCCCCATGATAATAAACGTTTACTGTATGGCAAAGCTGGTGTCTGCGTCTATCTGTGTCAGGTTTTGAGTGGCTGGAGCACCCTCCGGAGGCCATAGCCCATTTAATCCAATTACAGGGTGAAAGGGAGCTCGAGGGGCGGCATGGTGGCGCAGTGGGTAGCGCTGCTGCCTCACAGTTGGGAGACCTGGGGACCTGGGTTCGCTTCTCAGGTCCTCCCTGCGTGGAGTTTGCATGTTCTTCCCGTGTCTGCGTGGGTTTCCTCCGGGCGCTCCGGTTTCCTCCCACAGTCCAAAGACATGCAGGTTAGGTGGATTGGCGATTCTAAATTGGCCCTAGTGTGTGGGTGTGTTTGTGTGTGTCCTGCAGTGGGTTGGCACCCTGCCCTGGATTGGTTCCTGCCTTGTGCCCTGTGTTGGCTGGGATTGGCTCCAGCAGACCCCCGTGACCCTGTGTTCAGATTCAGCGGGTTGGAAAATGGATGGATGGAAGGGAGCTCGAGGCTGTCCCGTATGCATCGGACATGAATTAAAAATTAATTTTGAAGGGTGCAACATATCTAAACATATCTATCTAGACAACATACAGTACATTAATTCGGCAACACACTCTAAAATAATACAAAGAAAAAACAACTCCAGTTCATCAATGAAACAAGGAATTTAAACACGAAGACCTCAAAGCAAGTATGTAATAATGATTACAGAGGAGCAGGGATTCGGTGACCCCTGGAAATTTAATCTGTTGGGCTCCAGCAAATTCTTGACCTTTGGTTCAAAATCATGATTTATCCATGCACTCACAATCTAGTCATATAAGTTTCATATAGCTTGTATCTGACCACCTGCAAAAGAAGTGAAACCCCTCAACAGAAGAGTGGGTAATGAGCTCATATATATGGTATTGTCGTTTCCTTGACTGACATTTTTACCCAAGTGTGGCTATCAGGTCATGACATCTGAGCATCACTGGTCCCCTGGATATCAACAAGAACATTCAGATGTAGTTAGAAACTTATTAAGAGAAGATTTCATACAAATGTTAGAAAATGTTTCCTTCACGGGAAGAAACATTTACATCCATCCATCCATCCTCTTCCGCTTATCCGAGGTCGGGTCGTGGAGGCAGCAGCTTGAGCAGAGATGCCCAGATTTCCCTCTCCCCGGCCACTTCTTCTAGCTCTTCCGGGAGAATCCCAAGGTGTTCCCAGGTCAGCCGGGAGACAAAGTCCCTCCAGCGTGTCCTGGGTCTTCCCCGGGGCCTCCTCCCGGTTGGACGTGCCCGGAACACCTCACCAGGGAGGCATCCAGGAGGCATCCTGATCAGATGACCGAGCCACCTCATCTGACTCCTCTCGATGCGGAGGAGCAGCGGCTCTACTCTGAGCCCCTCCCGGATGACTGAGCTTCTCACCCTATCTTTAAGGGAGAGCCCAGACACCCTGCGGAGAAAACTCATTTCAGCCGCTTGTATTCGCGATCTCGTTCTTTCGGTCACTACCCATAGCTCATGACCATAGGTGAGGGTAGGAACATAGATCGACTGGTAAATTGAGAGCTTTGCCTTACATCTCAGCTCCTTCTTCACCACGACAGACTGATGCAGAGCCCGCATTACTGCGGACGCCGCACCGATCCGCCTGTCAATCTCACGCTCCATTCTTCCCTCAATCGTGAACAAGACCCCGAGATACTTGAACTCCTCCACTTGGGGCAGGATCTCGCTCCCAACCCTGAGAGGGCACTCTACCCTTTTCCGGCTGAGGACCATGGTCTCGGATTTGGAGGTGCTGATTCCCATCCCAGCCGCTTCACACTCAGCTGCGAACCGATCCAGAGAGAGCTGAAGATCACGGCCTGATGAAGCAAACAGGACAACATCATCTGCAAAAAGCAGTGACCCAATCCAGAATCCACCAAGCCGGACCCCCTCAACACCCTGGCTGCACCTAGAAATTCTGTCCATAAAAGTTATGAACAGAATCGGTGACAAAGGGCAGCCCTGGCGGAGTCCAACTCTCACTGGAAACATTTACACATGGAATCAATTACCAAATTGTGTGGTGGAGAGTAGGACTTCGGGAAACTTCAAACTTTGGATGATCTAAGTGAATAGGATGGGATGAATGGCCTGTTCTCGTCACAGTTGTTCTTAAGGTCTGATGTTCTAATATCAAAGGTCCACTAGGGAATGCAGCTAGAGGGTGCCACTTCACATACGGCAGTCTACTAAAAATTTCCAAACCACATCGTTTACAAGTGAGGAGAATAAATGAATGAGTGAGCTCGACAGGTTGTCAGCCAATATGTTGATGGATCCTCGTTACTGCTGCCGCTCGACATTTCGTCAATCCAAATGAGTGCAAGGCAATCCAAAATCATGATGGATCCCACTTGATTGTCATTTTGAAAGATGGGCTGGTGCTCCTGTTGCACTCAATTTATTAAAGACTCACTTTTTCAAACTCATACTTAATCATCAGGCATGCTGCAAGTGAAGCTGCCAAAGTGCATTTTTGAAGGGTTAAAAATCAAACCCACAAATTGCATGTTTTAATGAAATTTCTTCAATGAGTAGGTTTTTTTATTGCTTAATCCCATATTAAATAAATTACAGCAGTCAGGGGTGATGCGCCATTGTGCATTTTATTTATAAAAAGAGGCATTCAAATATTTAGAGACATTTGCTGTGGGATTTAGAATTATAATGAGTAAAAGCTGGTGTAATTCTGATATGTAAATGCTCTGCTGACACCCAAGTTAGGATGTGGGCAAATTCAGAATCCAGGATGATGTAGGCATGTACCTGTAGGCAAAAGTGGCAGTAGAATTCACACTTGGGTCTGTAATGATGTACTTGTATGACAAAGTGAGCAAGTTACATATATTATCACTCTGCAGTTTGCATATAAGGAGAATGTGGGAGTGGAGGATGCCATCATCTATATGCTACACCGATCCCTCTCCCACTTGGACAGAGGCAGGGGTGCTGTAAGAATTATGTTTCTAGACTTCTCTAGCGCCTTCAACACAATCCAAACTCTACTCCTTAGGGACAAGCTGACAGAGGTGGGAGTAGATTCATACCTGGTGGCATGGATCATGGACTATCTTAAAGACAGACCTCAGTATGTGCGTCTTGGGAACTGCACGTCTGACATTGTGGTCAGCAACACAGGAGCGCCACAAGGGACTGTACTTTCTCCGGTCCTGTTCAGCCCTATATACATCGGACTTCCAATACAACTCGGAGTCCTGCCATGTGCAAAAGTTCGCTGACGACACTGCTATCGTGGGCTGCATCAGGAGTGGGCAGGAGGAGGAGTATAGGGACCTAATCAATGACTTTGTTAAATGGTGCGGCTCAAACCACCTACACCTGAACACCAGCAAAACCAAGGAGCTGGTGGTGGATTTTAGGAGGCCCAGGCCCCTCATGGACCCCCGTGATCATCAGAGGTGGACTGTGTGCAGAGGGTGCAGACCTATAAATACCTGGGAGTGCAGCTGGATGATAAATTAGACTGGACTGCCAATACTGATGCTCTGTGTAAGAAAGGACAGAGCTGGTTATACTTCCTTAGAAGGCTGGCGTCCTTCAACATCTGCAATAAGATGCTGCAGATGTTCTATCAGACGGTTGTGGTGAGCGCCCTCTTCTACGCGGTGGTGTGCTGGGGAGGCAGCATTAAGAAGAAAGACGCCTCACACCTGGGCAAACTGGTGAGGAAGGAAGGCTCTATTGTTGGCATGGAGCTGGACAGTTTGACATCTGTGGCAGAGCGACGGGCGCTAAGCAGGCTCCTATCAATTATGGAGAATCCACTGCATCCACTAAACAGGATCATCTCCAGACAGAGGAGCAGCTTCAGCGACAGACTGCTGTCACTGTCCTGCTCCACTGACAGACTGAGAAGATCGTTCCTCCCCCAAACTATGCGACTCTTCAATGCCACCCAGGGGGTAAACATTAACATTATACAAAGTTATTGTCTGTTTTTACCTGCATTATTATCAATCTTTAATTTAATATTGTTTTTTTGTATCAGTATGGTGCTGCTGGAGTATGTGAATTTCCCCTTGGGATTAATAAAGTATCTATCTATCTATCTATCTATCTATCTATCTATCTATCTATCTATCTATCTATCTATCTATCTATCTATCTATCTATCTATCTATCTATCTATCTATCTATCTATCTATCTATCTATCTATCTATCTATTGTGGTGGATGGCTGGCTAAATATTCCTGCCCTCACCCCCAGGCCGCCAGGTGGAGCTCTCCCGACAGCATGGACGTTTCCCGAATTCCAGCAGGGCCTCATGGACTTTGTAGTTTGTATGCACAGCCCTGCTGGATACCATGGGGGCCACCAGGAGTCGCTGTAGGGAGGCTGCTGGACTCTTACGTGCCCTATAACCTGGAAGTACGTCCTGGTCACGTGAACAGGAGAAATGACGTACTTCCAGGTTGAAGAAAAGGACTTTTACCCTGACCCGGAAGTAATAAGGACTTGTGGACTGTTGGGCAGGAACACCTCCGGGTCAGGGGGTATAAAAGGACTCTGGGAAAGCCCAGACACTGAGCTGAGCTGGGAGGTAGGGTGGCTAAGTGTCTGGGAGCGGAGGAGAGAGTATTGTGATTAGTGAGAATTGATTTATTGTATGAATAGTGTGGAGTGGAGGGTGCTTTGTGCAAGTAATAATTACAAAATAAAGAAGTCTTGGACTTGTACCTGGTGTTTGGAGTGGTACCTGAGGGTTCAAGAGGTTGATAAGAGCCTCTACTGCTACACTATCTATCTATAACAAAAGATGGGGAAAAAACAGCTAGGGGCAGTAGGACCATTGTGACAGTCTTTAGTTAGGGGGGTTTAGGGTCGTTATTATGTGTACACACTACATGAAATTTTAAATGCTTAATTATAAGTTATTATTACCAGTTTATTAATAATCAGATTTTGCTTCACTCCCTCAGAATGTGGAACCAATGTAAAAAAAGGCCCTGCTCTCTACTGCTCCATTACAGGATAATTTTGCACCATTTTTGTCCTGGAAGACACTCAGCATTATTATACTATTAATAGTATGTTTGCATCTCTTATATATATTTCTCTTCTGGTTCATCCCGCTTCCTCTTCAAAAGCGGTCCCACCCACACACAGCTGACACAGCATTTCTCGATTGTTATTCGTCCTCTTCGAAACCCTTCCCCACGCTGCCTGCAGCTCCTCTTCAAAACCGGTCCCGCCCACACTCAGCCTACATGGAATTTCTCGATTCCTATTCCTGCTCTTCCAAACCCTTCTCCACTCTGCATGAGGCCTCCCATACACCCCCACGCCGTTTTTCTCGATTCCTATTCCTCCTTCGGACTACAGCATTCCCCGCTCCTCTCTCATGACCACATTGGAGTCACGTCACCGCCCTATATCTAGCCTGACCGCATGACCTTTCACTTCAGCCAACCTGGGAGTCTTTTCCGTAGCCTGCTACAGGTAGGTACTCTGTCGACCATTGGCATTGGTTTCACTTCTTGCTATTTGTTTCGCTCCTTCCTGTTTTCGTTATACTGCAATGGTTGTTTCCTAAGCCTTTGTTATAAAATGAATGACTGTATCCCTAATTTCCACCAAATTCTGCCTGTTATCTTCCGCGGTTCTCGAGCCCTCACCGTTGTCTCTTCCATCAACAAACACAGGCTGTGGAATGAAATGAAAGTCCTAAAACTCACAAAAAATAAGACAGCTCTAAAAAGTGAAACTCAGTTTCTTCAATGGCTTCTTCAAGTTCAGGAAGGTAAAACTAGAGACACGGCAGAGCTACCTTCTCAATGTTTACCACAACAACAAGACCCAGTTGCTCAACTTTACGGTGATATTAATTTCTCGACTGTGACTCCCCAAGAACTTGCTACAAGACCAATACTGAACATCACAAACGACGATTCTCTACATATTAACAACAAAGTTCTTGATCTTATACAGGGTGAAAAAGTGACCTTCAAGAGTGTAGATACAGTAGTTAGTGACGATCCTAATGATCAACTAACGTACACACATAAGTTTTTACACACCCTCACACCAACTGGCATGCCTCCCCATATCCTTCATCTGAAGGTGGGAACTATAGTTATGCTCCTCCAAAATATTACGCCATCAAAAGGTCTTTGCAACGGAGCAAGACTCATCAATACCCGAATACATACAAATATTATTGAGTGCAAAAATTCTGAAACAATCTTCATTCCCAGAGTCTCTCTCCTTCCTGCCGACACCAATCTCCCTTTTAAATTCAAACGCACACAATTCCCACTCAGACTCGCCTTCTCCGTGACTATCAACAAGTCCCAAGGACAAACGTTTACAAAGATTTGTGTTAATCTACAACAACCAGTCTTCAGCCACGGTCAGTTGTACGTGACTTTTTCTAGGGTTAGATCTTTCGACTCATTATCTGTCGTCTCCACCAAAACACCTATTCACAACTCTGTCTTTCAAGAAGTATTTATTTCTTCTTGATTTCTAAATTCCTTTCTCACCATTTTCAATTTCCATCTATTCAACATACCCTCCTCACTTGTGAGTACGTTTCCATTTAATCCTTTATTACCCTAACCTGCTGCACATCTTTCCCAGCTCGGTCCCTCTGTCTAGTCAATCGGTACTGGTCCTTTTCTCCCTCCTTGGTGTCCAACCTCTCATACAACTCATCATACGCTTTTTCTTTAGCCTTCGCCACCTCTCTCTTCACCTTGCGCCTTATCTCCTTGTACTCTTGTCTACTTTCTGCATCTCTCTGACTATCCCACTTCTTCTTTGCCATCCTCTTCCTCTGTATACTCTCCTGTGTTTCCTCATTCCACCACCAGGTTTCCTTTTCCTCCTTCCTCTTTCCAGATGTCACGCCAAGCACCCTTCTTGCTGTCACCCTTACTACATCTGCTGTAGTTTCCCCAACTGTCTAGTAACTCTTCACTACCACCTAGTGCCTGTCTCACCTTCTCCCTAAACTCAACCTTGCAGTCTTCCTTTTTCAACTTCCACCATTTGATCCTTGGCTCTGCCCTCACTCTCTTCCTCTTCTTGATCTCCAACAACATCCTACAGACTACCATCCTATGCTGCTTAACTACACTTTCCCCTGCCACTACTCCTTCAGATTTACTCTTCTGCATAGGATGTAATCTACCTGTGTGCATCTTCCTCCACTGTTGTATGTAATTCTATGTTCCTCCCTCTTCTTAAAATACATATTCACCACAGCCATGTCCATCCTTTTGGCAAAATCCACTATCCTCTGACCTTTTTCATTCCTCTCCTTGACACCATACCTACCCATCACCTCCTCATCTCCTCTGTTCCCTTCACCAACATGTCCACTGAAATCCGCTCCAATCACCACTTTCTGTCCCTTGGATACACTGTTCATCACTTCATCCAACTCATTCCAAAAGTCTTCTTTCTCATCCATTACACACCCAACTTGTGGAGCATATGCAATAACAACATTCATCATCAAAACGGTTTGCGAGTTACAGGTGATTTAAAATCTTGGACAGACAAATGGACAGCCATAGTAACATATTATATAAGAAGATGATAACTGGTAGCTCCAGCCTCACTTGGGCATATGTTTTAGGATTGTCCAAAATGAAAATGTGTGGATAAGCAGCAAACAGCAAGCAGCCTGCTATCACATCCCCCCACCTGCACCATTTTCTCAGCTCAATTCTGTTTACCTGCGTGTCAGTTGCTTAGAGTTGTATAGAGTGAGAAGTCAAGCAAAATGACACCTTTTATAAATACTATATCGTTATATGGAACACTTGCATTTCATGTGTGTTTCGTGTCTACAACGATCTATGTAAACACATCATTAAAACAGAAACTTTTTCATGTTTTAGTAGTAATTGACAAAATGTAGACATGAAGTGTATAATGTGTGAAGCCTGAAGTCCAAATATCAAATAAACACTTGTACAAAAGGTACAAATATAACAGAACAAGTGCGCTTTTATTCAAAAATATAACTGCAGAAAAACAACCCGCCTTAGGGTGTGACATTGACACGCGTTTGCTGTGAGCGCTTCGGTGGCGCAACAGTATCAGCTGTTGACTGCTAATCAAAACTTAATGGATTCGGTTCCAGAAGAGTCCGTTTTGAGAACTGAGCAGCTCATATTCTTACTATTTTAGAATAAAAACATACATTTGATTTCAGTCTGTAACAGCCGGTGTAAATGTATGATACTTGTAAAGGTTAGCTTTGTTTTTTTTTTTTAATTTAGTTTCATTCTCTCAGTTGCGTTCAAGATCCTAACCTACCTCCCACCCCAATCATCTGACCCCCCATCTGACACTGCTGTTTTCACATAAAGACACGCTATAGCTCTGCAGTGTACTTGTGACTTTATGCTGTAGGAAGTAAGTAACTAAATCCAAATAAATAACATTTGATCTGGCTTTTAAATAAGTAACATACACTGCAGAGGTTCCTGTGTTTGAGCGACATAGGCATACTCAAAAAATACACGTGTAATGCCACAAAAAGTGCACACAGACACTTCAGTTTGCAAGCATTAGTACAAGAATGCAGTCAGACTTCTTTTTAGGGCACATACACCGTCCAGATCTAAACACTAGCCTGGAGAGTCGCTTGCATACTGGTGGTCCGGGTTTACAAGTTTTTTTGTAGGCTTTAGTAATTCTGGTGTTAAAACAAATTTGTATGAGTTTAATATTGCAAACCTGTGTGACTAATCACAAAGGTATTCTCCCCATTTAATACGACACCCCTAAATCATCAGTGGTGCAGCCAATTGGTTTTATAAGCTCCAGAATTAGTTCAATGGAGATCACCTGTCTGGAGGTTTTACTTGATTGTAGTATAAATGCTCCTGTATGTGGATGGTCCAACTGGTGGTGAGTCAGTATGGTGGCTTACACTACACAATGAAGACAAAAGAACATTCCAAGGAGCTCTGTGGAAAGATGATAGAAAAGCACAAGTCAGGGGATGGAGACAAGAACATATCCATGTCACTGAATATTCCATGGAGTCCAGTTAAATCAATTGTTAAGAAATGGAAGGAGTATGGCATAGCTGTAAATCAGCCTATGCCACAAAACTGAGTGGTCGTGCAAGAAGGCGACTAGTAACGGAGGACACCAGGAGACCTGAGAAAACTTTGAAGGAATTAAATGCTACAGTGGCTTAGATTGTAGAAACTTTGCCTGGGAGCTTGACCACTCGCAACTTTTTGGGAGAGTGGCAAGGAGAATAAAACAGACTTGTCATCTCGGCTAGAGTTTGGCAGAGTTGTCTGGAAGAAGGTTCTGTGATGAACACAACACACAAACATTTCTCATAATCAAATACATTCCAGTCTCCACTGTGAAGCATGGCGGTTGACATCAGGCTATGGGGAAGCTTCTCTGCAGTAGACCCTGGAAGACTTGTGAAAATCAAATGAAGGAAGCACAAAATGGGGAAGTCCCAGGGAAGCCTGATGACATATGCAAGATACCTTTGCTTTTGGAGAAGATTTGTTTTCCAGTAAGCCAACAACCACAAGCATCCAGATCAAAATCCAATTCAGGAATTCTGGCTGGATTTGAGAAAGATTGTTCACTCACGATCTCCATGCTACTTGTCAGAATTTAAGCAAGAGATGAGAAAAGATTTCAGCACACAGATGTGCAAAGATAATTGTTGTGTTGTGAAATTTTGTTTATAAGTTGATAAATATTTTATATGTCTTTTTTTTTTGTTCTTTATTTCACCTTATACAATTTCTTGTATTAGGAATTTGTTAGTGTTTGCATACCCCTTGGGGTCAGAGCGCAGGGTCAGCCATTGTACAGCGCCCCTGGAGAAATTACAGGTTAAAGGTCTTGCTCAAGGGCCCAGCAGAGTAGGATCTCTTTTGGCAGTGACGGAGATTCGAACCGGCAACCTTCTGGATACCAGCACAGATCCTTAGCCTCAGAGCCACCACATCCACCCCATCTTTATTTGTAAGTCAGACAAACCAAATGTAATATTGGTGTTTTATTCATGAGGACAGCAATGCTTTCATGTTTAAAGACCCCCCCATCCTCCCCCCCAAGTCTTTAGGACTTTATTACTGACTGTAATTTATTGCAGGGTTGGAGGGATTTGCCTAAAACCAGTGTGTCAAGCGATTCTCTGTAGGACAGACTCTCTCATAGAGGCCAAACTACTTAGCTGGCAAGCGTCAGCTCAACAAATAGTTTTGGGGCAGGTGTGATAGGTATTGAGTGCCCCCATTGGTTGGAAGTATGGCTGTTTGGGATTGATTGTGAATCAGAGGCCATGCTGTACCACGACGCCCTATTGGTGCAAGGGTTTGGACAGGGGGTTCACCGCCGCCCAAACCCAATACATGCAGACGTTCAGGGCACACGCTTTTATTTTTTCTTTCTTTTCCCTTGGGAAATGCCTTCCCCCATTTCCCACGTGTACAGCACAGTTCCAGCACAAGCACCAAACCCAAAGCACTCTTCTCTTCTCTCTCTTCTCCATACACCTCCACTCCTCCTGGTAAGCTTCGTTCTCTTGCACCTGACTCTGGTTCCTGGAATAGTGGCTGCTGGCTCCTTTTATAAGGCACCCAGAAGTGCTCCAGGTTCTTGTTGGTCTACTTCCGGCAGCACTTCTGGATGTGGTGGAAGAGCTGCAAGCAAGGGCTCAGCAGCACCCCCTGGTGGCACCCACGGAAGCCAACAGGGCTACACCAAACTCCAGCTTCCATGGAGCCCTACAAGAGTCCGAGGCACCGCTGCCACCTAGAGCTCGAGGGGAGGTGCTGGCTCTGGATACGCTCCCTCCCCCAGTCCTTCCAGCATAGAAGCATCCCGGCCAGGCAAGGGCCCTGGCCGTACACCACAACAGATGATGTATAAATTTGCTTGCTTTACCCCTCCCTCTCTCACACCATTACCATGAAAAGGACAACACACTGAAGAACACAGCTCATCATAAATGAGGACTTAACTAGAGACATTTAAGTCACTAACAAGTCTGTGTGCCGCCTGAAACTACACATCAGCATTTATCAGGTGGTATAGTTGTCAATATTCACTTGTACTTTGCTTATTGTTCTTATTTCATGAATATTATCAATAATGCATTATTTAAAGTTGTAACTTAACTCCTTCTTGTCTTTTACTTTATGTAATTGTCTGAGGTTATAGATGTGGAAGGAAATAGAGAGGAGAAGTTATAAAATACAATTATAATACATTATAAACAGTGGTAAGTCTATGAGATTTGAGGCATTCTGACAAAGGCTGCACAATAGAGAATACAAAAGGGAAAGCAGAGTCATAGAGAGCTCCACCAAGACAAAACAATAATACATGGAGAGACGTGTCCACACACACAAGGGGCATCTACTAAATACTGACTTCTAATAATGATGCAATTCATTATTTTGAGTGTTATATTCATAATTAATGAAGACCACTTTGCAGAGATCTGTTTTCACTTTGACATTAAAGAGTCTTTGTTGTTGATCAGTGTCAAAAAAGAAATTAAATCCACTGTGAATTAATAAAATGCTAAAGCTTCAACAGTTTGAATACTTTTTTAGGCACTGGATGTTAAGTTTAATTCAGAAGCCCAGGGTCAAGTGTAGTGCGCTCAGTGTGGCTACTGTTGCTGTAGCCCAGGATGTTGTTTCTATGTGCAGGTCAGTCCAATTCAGGAATCCTGTGTGCTGTAATGTATTATATTTGTCAATTATAATTTCAAAAATGCTCTTTTATTATGACTGTTACTTTGTAATGTTCTGTGTGTGCTTAATGTGTTAGGCTGCTGCATAATGATTTGTGTGTACAGGTTAACTGGTGTGGCAGAAGGCTAGGGATCCTGGGAGGACTGGGAGAGGAACAATGCCTTCTCTGGGACACGAGAGGGCAATCACCCTGGTTTGCATCGTGGCCACGAGATCGGAGCTTAGAAGCTCAACCCTATTGGGGTCCATGGATGACTATGGAGCCTTGGACTGCAGCACTTCCGCCACACCAGGAAGTGCTGCCAGAACAGGAACCATGTACACCCAGAATGCTTCCGGGTGCCAATGCAGCACTTCCGTTACACCACGAAGTGCTGCACGAAGGTCTTCACGGAGCACCTGGAGCACATCCGGGGCATTATACAAAGGGCTGCCTCACTCCATTCGAGGAACTGGAGTCGGGAGGCAGAGGATGGAGCTTGTATGAGAGGAGTGGAGGCGGCAGAAGAAATGAAGGAGAAAGGAAAGAAAGAAAAAGAAAAGGACTATGAGCTTTATTGGTGATTTGTGCACTCCGTGTGTGCTGTAAAACAGAGCATAAATTAAACGGACTTGGGCGTCCTGTGTCTGTCTGTGATTCAGGCTGGTTCTGCCACACTGGGTAGGCTGAACTATGAGACAATTCAACAAAGATGAAGGACCACCTTTACATCCCCTGTTCTTGACTGTATTATTCAAAGTATGACACTGTTTGAGTATTATTCTTTTTTTTACATTTTATAGCACCCAGGAAATAACATCCAGAGTCACAGTGGCTTGTTATTACCTGGCATGGTGCTTATCCCAATGTGAAACACACTGTGGCATTGAGTACATTTTTAGTTGTGGGACTTGCAAGGACCCAGTATCAGCAGGCCCATGATGGCTGCCCTTATTTGCCCTCATCCTCCCAGCCCCAGCTCCTTCTTATAATTCTGGTCATGATCCTTCTCTTTCTGTCTCTGACAGTTTTCTGCCCTTCTTTAAATTCTCTCCCAGGATTTGCTTGGCAGCACCTCTCCTTTTTTCCCCATTATTCTCATTTATATATGGTACTCCCACGAGTCTCTGCTCTTATGCAGAAACATCACTGTTGTCCTTCCCTTTGCTCATCTTTGCATAAATGCCTTCCCCAGCTTCATTCAGGTATTTAAATCTGAAAGCCCCTGCGACTAGGAAATGCAATTCAGGAGATATTTTGCATAATAAGCTAATTTCTACACAAAATCCTTTTTTCGTGTCTAATTATTTATGTATTTTTCTTCATAACAACCTTCTCTCAAAAAAAAGAAAAACTGAAACTATTTTTAGACAGAGTAAGCTCCTCTGATAGTGTATATTTGAAACCTTTAAATCTGTGTCAGCTCTTTAATTTTGGGTGGATGGAAATGCCAGCTGGACTTTGCCTCCTTATCTCATCCTTATCACCTACCACAATGTGTTGCTATTTTTCTAATTCTCTTAAAGCTCACAATGTATTCTTCCCAGCATGGTGCCTGGAAATGGAACAGTTCAATAGTGTTAGCCACTACAATTGTGAATCATCAAAGAAAAGAAAAATGGGAGCCGAATGGCCATTCTCATCCTTAGACACACTTCTAAAATGCAGGCACTAACTGATCTGTTGTGTAAATCCACTGTGTCCTGGTCAGAGTGTTGGGGTTCTGGTGACTATGCCCACAGCAATGATTAAGAGCCAAATGAAAATAAGTTAACATATTCTAAAGTCAAATTCAAGATCGCAGGAGACTGCAGTCTATCCTGGCAGCACTGGGCACAAGGCAGGAATTAGCTCTGGATAAGGCGCCAGTCCATTATACCATAACATAACAACTCAAACCCACTTAGTCCAGTTCAGTATCATAGAAGGCTGGAGGATATCCTGGCAGCACTAAGAGCAAAGCAGGGAATAGCTCTGGACATGACACAAATGCATCATGGAGTCCACTCATGAATATACCTACACTCACACGTGTGCCAGTTTAGAGCTGACAGCTAACCTAAAATGTACATCTTTGAGGATCAAGGAGAGCAGTTTTAGTCCCACAGGCACAGACAGAAAATGAAAACTGTATAAAAACAATAATCAGGTCCAGGGGCCTTATTTATAAACTTTGCATGGATTGGAGTGTGAGAATATATGCACGGCAATAAAACAGACTCTAGGGGTCGCTGTTGACCCGTTAACCCCAATAGACAGATGCACTGGACACAGGGCAAAAACACCAAGAAGTTATTTTAATTTCTTCTTTGAATAGTGCCCTTCAAGCACCACAGCCACCAATAAACAGGCAAGAAAACACTAATAACAATAATAATAAACACAAATCTCTCCTCCACACCTCCCAGCAAGCTCTGTCACACTCCTCCTGACTCCGGCTTGCTTGCTGGGTCTCCAGCAGCCCTTTATTTAGTCCTTGACCCAGAAGTGCTTCTGTTCTTCCTCTCACATGACTTGCCAGCCACTTCCGGGTCAGATGGAGAATCCCAATTCTTTAATCATCCCTCACGGTACTCATGGTACCCAACAGGGCTGAGCAACCAAACTCCAAGTCCCAGGATGCCCTGCGGGAATCTGGGGCACCTCTACACGCCAGGGGAGCTGCCATTTAGCGTTTTGGGGGAGGCAGTGTCCACATGAAGCTGCCTTCCCCCATCCTTCCATTTCAGGGAGCGTCCAAACTGGGCTGAGCTGCCGGCCGTCTCTAACAAATGTAAAAGCCAAAAATAAAAATGAGATTTTCAAAACTTGCCGTATGAATATGTCTATGCAATTTACCCTTAATAAATCACAATCACCTTGCAAATTTGCATACGTGAACGCTCCTTGAAAACTGCCCTGAAAAATCCATATGTGGAGTATAATAATCAGCCTCATACATATGCAGTCACGATGCTGCAAAACTTTATCGGCTGGTACAGCAGCCTCCCAGCTAACACAATGAGACCCGCCACCTGCATTTCAAGAATATCTGGCTGTGCTCTGAAACTGAGAGTGCAAGATCATACACGGCAATATAGCGCCTCTCCTCTGAGGATCAATGAAAGGTGTAAGGCACTAGTGTTGAGCAGGTAGGCACTATTACCTGGCACATGTAACAATGTCATTGCTGTTACAATGAATAGGGCAGGCCACATGAAACACTGAGGGGTTAGCCAGTTACTTCATCCACAGCATCCTAGCTCTGAATCCCAGGCATTTCCAGTATGGAGTCTACATATCGTTCCTGTGTCTGTGTGCTTTTGTTTCTGGGCGCTGTGATTTTCATTCCATATCCAAAAGGCATGTGCTTTAGATTAATTCTCCCATTTCGACAGCACATAGGTACAGTAGTTACTTCTGCAAGTCTGGTCATGTTCAGCCAGCCGAGGTGGGCACATGTTGCATCATGTAATATGACAAACAAACAACAAACACACATAAGAACTTCAGGCTTGAATAAGCTGCTGTCAATCACAGGATTGTAGGTGACAGTAAGATGTGGTCAGATCTGCTATGTTGTACTCCAGGTTTACATTTAATGGCACTGATATTCAAATAGAGCAAGTCCAGCTTGTTGTGTCCAAAAAATTCAGCATGCTATTCGAAGTTGGTTCATTCCAGTGCCCCCCGATTAAGTCAACAGCATACATTCATCCATCCATCCATCCATTTACCAACCCGCTGAATCCGAACACAGGGTCACGGGGGTCTGCTGGAGCCAATCCCAGCCAACACAGGGCACAAGGCAGGAACCAATCCTGGGCAGGGTGCCAACCCACCGCAGGTCACACACAAACACACCCAGCACACACTAGGGCCAATTTAGAATCGCCAATCCACCTAACCTGCATGTCTTTGGACTGTGGGACGAAAAAGGAGCGCTCGGAGGAAACCCACGCAGACACGGGGAGAACATGCAAACTCCACACATGGAGGACCCAGGAAGCGAACCCAGGTCTCCCAACTGCGAGGCAGCAGCGCTACCCACTGCGCCACCGTGTCGCCCAGCATTCATTCATTCATTCATTATAATATTAGTACACCGTGAATCAATTCTGTTTCTTAGTTAATAAACTTTATGATTGAAGATAATTAGGAAGAAGAAAGAACATTTGAGGTTTAATGATGATCAGGATTAAGAAGTTAGCATGCAGGGAGAGCAATTGAGAAGAGAGGATAAATTTAAATATCTAGGATCAGCTAATTAGATGCAGAGGTAACTCATAGTGTGCAGTTGTGTGGATGGAACACTTGGAAGAAGGAATCAGAAGTATTGTATGATCAATGAATTAAGGCCAAGATTCAGGGTAAGGTTTTTAAGACAGTGGTAAGACCAGCACTGATGTATGGAGCTCAGACATGGGCAGTGAAGGGAGAACAGTAGAAGAAGTTAGATGTGGCAGAAATGAGAATATTGAGTTACAAAAAAGGACAAAATAAGAAAACAGACCATCTGTGGTACAGCAAAAGTGGGAGAGTTATAAAAGAAATCGGGTTGAAGTGGTATGGACATGTGATAAGGAGAGACAATGAATAGGTGGGCAAAACAGTGATGGCAATGGAAGAACACGGGAAGAGAAAGTGAGGGAAGCCAAAGCAGAAGTGGATGGATAAAGTAGAAGAAGATTTGAAGAAAAAGGGTCACACTTGTGAGGAAAGGACTGAGCTGTTTAGAGAGGTTTGAAGTAGAAAAAGAAGAAGAAGAAGTAGAATCAGAATGATGTAACTTATCGCCCTAAGCAGTAACATGGAAAAAATTGGTCAGTATTTCATTAAGTTGAAATCCTTGATGATTGCCTACAAAGTAAGTCCACCGGTCAGCACTTATATGGAGACACTTGAGAGGTTGAATGTTGTCTGGTGATGACACTTCTGCAAGGTAGGAAATCTCAATCCAGACTCTTTTCATGTGTAATGAAATCTGGTGGAATGAACTGCCCACCTCCATTTGAAAAACATCTGAAGATTCTTGTTCAGTGATTTTTTTTTTGTCTTACAGAAAGCAATTACGACTCAGTTGCACTTTGATCTGAAATCTTCACTTGTGGTGGTGAATTTTACAACTCTCCAAGTTTAACTTTCCATCAACACAATTCTTTCTCTACCTCCACATTAGAAACTTTGCTAAACAAATCCTGCCCAATTTTCCTCACCTCCCGCCTACTTCTGTTCCGGAAGAAATATCGATCAGTCTTGAGGACTCAGACAGCATTACTGCAATATATAAAACCATTTTACAGTCCCTCCCTTTCAAAGATCCAAGAGGACAATGGGAAAAGGATCTCTCACTCAACATATCAGAAAAGGTGTGGAAGGTAGCAATGCAGAGAGTTCACTTGAGCTCCATATGCGCAAAGCATACAATTATTCAACTCAAAATTATATATCGAGCACATCTCTCTTGTTTAAAATTGTACAAAATGTTTCCAGGACAAGATCCAACCTGCTAACGCTGCAATCGAGCTCCAGCCTCACTGGGCCACATGTTTTGGGCCTGCACCAAATTAACATAATTCTGGACCAAAATATTTAAATTCCTTTCAGACAGCCTCGGTGTCACAATCTCTCCTAATCCACTAAGAGCTGTGTTTGGTGGGCTTAAAGTGGAGAAGGACAAACAAACTGTGATCGCCTTTACTTCATTATTAGCACGTAGACTTATCTTGCTCAACTGGAAGAGTCCTAACCCACCTCTTTTAAGTCAGTGGGTAACTGATGTTATATACTATTTGAAATTGGAAGAAATCAAATTCTCACTTAGAGGAACTGTGCAAAACTTTATTAAAACCTGGCAGGATCTAATCAAAAACATTTTACAATAAATTGGGGAAAAGGATCCTCCCAAACCCCCCAAGTTTTCTTCAAACAATCTCCCTGACTGAGGTTTCCTTGATTATGACGACCACTTTTGTAAGCCACTTTGGATAAAAGCATCTACTAAAGGAAATTCCTGTAAATGTTTATGTAAATATGCCTAAAAGTGCCATGTGATAGGCTATCAGTCCACCCGGGGTTGTACCTGATGTTTCCAGGATAGATTCTGACCTTCTGTAATTCTATGATTGGATCAAGTGGGCGTGAAAACTGGTGACAGAATGGATTTATTGAGCAATTTTAATCAAAACACTGCAAAATATCACAAACTAGCAGGGGGTGGCAAAATCTGCAACAAGATTGTATAGGCTGCAGTTTCCACCAGTCATTTCATTGTTTATTTTTTATTATTTCATTTATTAGTTCCTGTATTGAGCAATGCTTTCCCACACTATAATTAACCAATCAAGCATATGCTTCACCTCCTCCTTAAACAGAATATTTGAATAAACTTTGCTTAGCTTGGCAGTAAGGAATGAGGGAATTTGAAAAGGCAAAAACTTGTGTGAGGATAGCGACAGGGTGTGAAGAAGATGCATGTTTGCATCTCAGACAGAGTTTCATTGTCTCTCTAACTCCTCTGCTGCTCCGCCAGGCGGACAGTCTGGACACCACGGGGTTTGGGGAGGGGGGTGCACATCAGGAATGGGACGAGGCTGAGAAGAAAGATGCCTGCCTGTGGGACTGAATGCTAAATGAGGAGCTGGCAACCACAACAAACCAAATTCTTGCAGAGTCCCAGTGGACTTCGGCTGACTGGGTGAAAGCCAGTGAGATAGGAGATGTCATTAATTTGTTGTGGCAGGACACCTCCGGGATCTGTTTGTAAATCATCCTCCTAATTAAACCAAATTTAAAACAAGGCAAAGGTGACAAGTGGATACTTACAACCCCTTCACCTCCAAACATTTGCTGGCCTCATGCATTTATTCATTAAAGGGAAATTTTAGACTAGGCATGCTGTTCAGTTCCAATTAAACTCTCTTGTTTTATTCTTTTCACTCCAGGTTTTTGTTTCCTTTCCTGAGCACATTTATTCCCAGGACCATTACTGATGAGAAACCAAGAGCCGGGTAGTTACTCGTAAAGCACTGGAAGGTATGTTCTGAAACCAAACAAAAAGATACTCTTACGAAGATGTCATCCTCAGTGGATTGTTCTAATCTTTTATGCAAAGTTTTTTTCTTAAAAAATAATAAAGGCTCCTGTTTACTAAGTCTCACAATGTAAAATACCTTCCCACATTTAATTTTTGCATGCTGTGCATTTCCTATTGATTACTGGGTGGGAGCAGACAGGACATGGAAAGCTCAGGCACATTTCTTGATGATGGTTTTCTCTATTCTGTTATTATTTTTAGTACACTATACTGCTAATCATACTTTTGGGGAGCAGGACGAGGCTCCCGTGGAGAGAGGAAAAGCGGCCCATGGACATTTAAAGAAAAGCCCAGAGTAGGGGTGAAACCACATCTTTATAAAATAGTCCCGAACACCACACACAATGCACACAGCTAATATCACCACAATAAGGGCTTCTCTCTCTTAGTCCTTGGCCGCCTGTCTCCTCCTGGGAGCGCTGTCCTGCTCCCACTCCCGACTCAAGCTCTTCAATTGTATGAAGGCGGCCCCTTTTATTCCCACCCGGATGTGCTCCAGGTGGCTGATTACATCCTTCCGGCAGCACTTCCTGGTGTGGCAGGTGCTGCCCTTTGCACCGGAAGCACTCCGGGCATCCTTGGCAGGTTCCTCCGCCATCTTGCCAGGTGTGGCGGAAGTAACTATTTCTGGGTTCCTTGAGGTTTAAGGTGCCCCCTGGCGGTGGCCACGGGTCCCAACGGGTTAACCACTTTTCTCTCTTCTCCCGCGGTCCTCTCTTAATCCAGGGCGGTTGCCCTCTCATGGCCCGGAAGCCATACATGCCCTCTTCCGGTCCTTCCAGGCATCCCGGCCAGGTAAGGACCCCATCAATCTGCCACAATATATATATATATATTGTGAGATATGCCCGGACACCACCAGACTGACACCACATCTTTATCAAACACACGTTTATTTATCTTTATATTATATATATATATATATATATATATATATATATATATATATATATATATATATATATATATATATAAGACTTAGTTACATCACAAGGTATATTTAACAGAATAGAAAAAAAAAAGAGCTGTCAGTGCTATAAAAGCTATTGTCACACATGTGCGCATGGAAAGCAGCTAGAAGGACCAAAAGAAAGTAATTCCATGCCAGACCAGGGGGTAGCAGGCTGCAGTAATCCTTTTTCTTTTATCCCTGCAGACCAAACACAGGAAATTCTGCCTGGAACCTCTGACATCACTTCCAGTTCTTGACTCAATGACATCACTTCCCCTACCTTGCCTTAAAACCCAGTCAACTTCCTTCTGTAAATCAGTTCTATTGTGGGCTCAAACTGTACACCACTGTACCTTCGATTTTCACTTGTTGCAGCCTTTATTCAACTATACGGATAGCTGCCCCAAACCATTTTGACGTGTCAAGGCATATCATTTCACACTATCAATGCACAACAAGAGATAACAGTAACTAACACACATGAATACAATGTCTACAGCACACCACATGTGTGTTGATATTGTGACGTATCTCGGCAGTGCATGGGCCGTAGGGATGGAGTGTTGGGGGGCAGCACTTTGTGCGGCTCAGGTCACCTCCCTAGAGAGAGAGCTGAGTGACAGGATCTGGGTGAGAGGGGAGCAAACAGCAGGAAGAGATTCCTCCAGAGAAGTGGCTCCTTGGACAGGTCGTCACAGTATCATAGATGACCACCACCGCTTGTAGACACACAGCAACGCGCTGTATTGTGGGTTGAAAATTGTAAGGCTACGTAGAGGGACATCACTTTACCAGTTTTAGGAGCAGAAGTAACACTAGCAAAAATGTTATCTTCCTTCTTTATCTCTCCACAAACTGATTGCATTAGATTAGATTAGATCAACTTTATCAATCCCGAGATGAAGTTCATTCCCCTTAAATGAACGATTTGAAGAATTATGATTCATTCTGACTGAATATTCCGGCAACTTCACCATACAACTTTTTATCTTTCAATACTATGTCAAGAAGTTTCATTTTATCACTGAAAGGCAGATCTTCACAGATTCTGTTATGTTTAGCAGAATTGCCAGAATCATTACTTTTGCACTTTGGGGTCATGTTAAACAAAATAGAAGTTACGCTGTGGATACGATAGCGTGACTAACAATGAGAGGGAGGCTGGCTGGTGACAGAAAAAAGAGCAGACAATAAGAACATTCATGCCGGGTGAGGTTCAACACTGTTTAGCCATCCAGGCACTCGGTTAATTCAATAGTATGAATTTTTAATTTTTGGATTTTTATTGTTTAACATAGTACAGGGTGAGCCAAAATGAAGTACCACATTTCTCAAGGTCATTGCATGAGGTAGAGGCAGCTGAGTGTGTTGGGGTCCTTTGATAGGCAATCCCTTGTAGTTTTCAGTTGGTAACGTGCCTTGGTCAGGTGCACACCACGCTTTCGTTGTCGAAGCGTTATTCATAAACAACAAGTCCATCATCACTATGCAATATGCTTTCTGAACGCACTTCAGCATTCCTCCTAACGTTGACGTCGCAAATTCGAAAACCATTCTTCAGTGGGTGGCTAAATTTAAACAGACTGGTACAACATTGAACTGAAAATCTCCAGGCTATCCTTGGACTGTATGAACGCCTGAAAACATCCAAGCTGTAAGGGGATCAATTCTGCAGTCTCCTAGATGTTCAATGCACTAACCTGCTTCTGCCTTAGACATTTCCAACACGTCTTTGTGGAAAATTTTGCATGAGGACCTTAATTTCCATTCATACAAAATGATGGTAGTGCAGAACTCACTGAGAGAGACTGGGAGAGCCGTAGAGAGTTGAGCGCGAACATTCTGCAAACTGTTCATCGAGATGCCCTCGTCATGTGCAGCGAAAAGGCACATTTCCATTTGAATGGTTGCGTAAATAAGTAAAACTTTTGCTATTGGGATGAAACCAACCCTCGTGAACTTCATCAGAGACCCCTGCACAGTGAGTGTGTTACAGTTTGGTGTGCCGTTGCAGAATTTGGCATTGTAGGCCCTTACTTTTTTGAGGAGGGGGGAATGATTATCGTCACTTCAGAACATTACATTTAAATGCTAGAGAACTTTTTGAAGCCCCAGCTGGAAGAAATGAATGTGGTTGATGCCGTGTTTCAACAGGATGGAGCAACAGCTCATACAGAGCGGAGATCCATGCAAGATTTGCGGGAGATGTTTTTGGGGAAGCTGCTCTCCCTGCGTGGTGCTGTCAGGTGGCCTTCACGTTCGCCTGATCTCGCTCCGTGTGATTTCTTCTTGTGGGGCTACCTCAAGTTGAAGGTATACACACACTGACCTCAAAACCTTGAAGCCCTCGAGGATGTGATTCACCCCGAAATCACCGCTATTCCCTTTGAAATGGCCGAACGAGTCTTTTGAGCGTTCAGAAATTGTCCCGAAGAGTGTATCGCTAATGATGCCCACCACCTTGAAGACATCATTTTCAAAACACAGTGAAAAATATCTATTTTGTATACCCTTTCTTGTGTCGTAATGAAATTTATTGTATCTTGTAGCATTTTTGTAGAATAAACACTTCTTTTTGGCTCACCCTGTATTTTCAATCTGCAGCTAAATCAAACCACAGTTGGAAAATCCACAGTTGAGGGTGAAACCCTGTATTGTGTTTTGTATTGGATTTTCTTTTTTTTCTTTTAGAACATTCGAACAATCTGACTGCAAGCGAAGAAGGAAAACAGATGTTTTAACCCAAGGGCGTCCTGTCTCTCTGATATTAGAACATTAGAACACTCTTGATGAGAACAGGCCATTCAGCCCAACAAAGCTCACCAGTCCTATCCACTTGTTTCTTCCAAAAAAAACATCAAGTCGAATTTTGAAAGTCCCTAAAGTCTTACTGTCTTCTACCACACTACTTAGTAGCTTATTCCAACTTTCTATCGTTCTTTGTGTAAAGAAAAACTTCCTAATGTTTGTGTGAGATTTACCCTTAACAAATTTTCAACTGTTTCTCCGTGTTCTTGATGAATTCATTTTAAAATAACAGTCTCAATCCACTGGAATAATTCCCTTCATACTTCTAAACATTTTAGTCATGTCTCCTCTTAATTTTCTTTTGCTTAAACTGTAAAGGCTCATCTCTTTTAATCTTTCCTCTTAATTCATCCCTTGTAGCCCTGGACTTGGCCTAGTTGCTCTTCTCTGAGCCTTTTCTGGTGTTGCTATGTCCTTTTTGTGGCCTGGAGACCAAAACTGCACCCAGTACACCAGATGAGGCCTCACCAGTGTGTTATAAAGCTTGAGCAGATCCTTCTGTGGCTTGTACTCCGCACATCAAGGCGCTATATAACCTGACATTCTGTTAGCCTTCTTAGTCCACTAGAGTCCACTATGACTCCTAAATCCTTCTCATAAGGTGTACTCTCGATTTTCCGACCGCCCCATGTGTATTCAAACAATAATAATAATAATAATAAATTTTATTTGAAGCGCCTTTCAAAAAACTCAAGGTCACTGTACAATCAGGTTAAAAAATAAACATTCAATGACTAGAAAATTTAAAATTTAAATAAACATCAGATAAAACACCAATAACAATTACAGTGAATAAGCAATTTTGAACAGATAAGTTTTAAGATTAGCCTGAAATTGGTGAAGGGTAGTCATATTCCTAAAACAAGCAGGTAATGAGTTCCATAAGGAAGGTGCCGATCTGCTAAATGCTCGATATCCCATCGTAACAAGACGTGCTGGTGGATTATTTAAGTTGATGGAAGAAGAGGATCTGAGCATACGAGAGGGTTTAATGACTTGTAGGAGGTGTGAGAGATATGTGGGGGCAAGATTATGAATGGCCTTATATGTAAGGACTAAAATTTTGTAGTTGACCCTAAACTTTATTGGCAGCCAATGAAGCTGCTGAATAACGAGTGTAATGTGATCAGAATAGGGTGTTGTAGTAATTATATGAGCAGCCGAATTTTGAACAAGTTGAAGTTTATGTAGTAACTTTTGGGGCAGACCAAAGAGAAGTGACTTGCAATAGTCCAGGCGGGAGGTGACCAAACTGTTGACTAAAATGGCAGTAGAGTGATTTAACAAAAATGGACGCAAGTGATTAATGTTTTGCAGGTGAAAGTAAGCTGCTCGAGTAACAGAACTGATGTGAGACTGGAAAGACAACATGCTGTCCAGAATTACACCAAGGCTTTTTATTTGATCTGTACAGGTAATAGATGTGTTGTCTATTAATACTGAGATCTTTGATGCCTTCGCTATTGCAGATTTCGTGCCCATAAGAAGCACCTCAGTTTTATTAGAGTTCAAACCTAACATTTTTACTTCCTATGTGTAATACTTTACATTTACTGACTTTAAATTTCATCTGCCACAAGTCTGTCCAAGACTGCCCAATGCTATCCAAGTCCTTCTGTAATCATATAACAGATTTCAAATTATCTGCTAATCCACCTATCTTGGTATCATCTGCAAACTTAACCAACTTGTTACTTTAATTCCTAAAATAAAGGTGGCGCAAGACAGACAACTAGAAAGTTGTCCAGTTACCTGAGTGTTCGAATGAAAGCTCTAATGCTGAGTGAAGCCTGAATACTGTTTCTCCAAGTGCCGAGTTCTCTCCTGCCTGTCTTTGGTGCAACACAGAAACCCAATACTGTGGATTTAGAAAGTATTCAGGCCCCTTCACTTTCTGCACACTTTCTTGTGTTGCAGATTTAATTTTAAATGGTAAAACTTCTATTTTTGTCCATTTGCCTAAATTCAAAAAACCCACAAGGATGAAGTGAAAACATCTACAAATTTATTAAAATTGAAAAACTGAAATCTCTCATTCATGTACATATACAGACCCTATGCTGTGGCACTCCAAATTGCACTCAGGTCCATCCTTTATGTCTTAATTCCTGTGGCACACTAAATTGCTTAGACATCATTTAGGAAAGGCACAACCCTGTGTATAGAAGTCCACACAATTCACGCCGCATGTCAGGACAAAAAACAGACCTTGATGTCCAAGGAACTCTCTTATAAATATTTGCAGTCAAATTGTAGATCTGAACAAGGGGATACAACTACTTCTAAAGCTTTCAGTGTTCTCATTAGCACAGGAGGAGAGGAGGAGGAGAGGTTGCCGCCACACGACAAACCACCTCAGAATTCCAAATTAGTGCAGTCGTGCAACAGGTGACACCTCAGCACCACAGTACTTTGAATGGAATGAAACACTGTGAAATTCCTGCCACCAACCCCCAAGTTTTCCCTGCAAGTTGGAGGATCTGCCAGATGAAGGTTAACGTCATACCCAGGATGGGGCAATTGCAGGTTAAGGGCCTTGCTGAAGACCCCAACAGAGCGGAATCACTTCTGGCATTTACAGGATTCAAGCAAGCAATCTTCCGATTACCACTGCAGATCCCCAGCCTCAGTGAAATGGAACCACAAGAATTTTCTAGAGTTGTGTCTCTGGCCAAACTGAATAACCAGACAAGAATGGCCTTGATCAGGGAGAGGCACAGGAACCTAATGGTCACTCTAACAGAAGTTCTCTGCTGAGATGGGAGAACATGCAGGAAGGATGACCACCTGAGCAGCACTCCATCAATCAGGTGCTTATGCTAGGGTGGCTTTATAAAAACTCTGAGAGCATAAGGAGAAAGATTCTGTGATTTGATAAGGTCAGGCAGAACTCCATTCTGCCCATCACCTGCCTAATACCTTCCTTATGTTGAAGCATGTTGGCGGCGGCATAATGCTGTGGGGGTGCTTCTCAGCAGCAAGGACAGGAAGACTGATCAGAATTGAGAGAAGGATAAATCCAGCCAAATACAGAGAGATCCTTGAACAAGCTCTGCTGCAGAGGACAGGCAGCCTCAGATTGGGGCAATGTTTCATCTTTCAGCATAATAACGACCGGAAGTATACAGCCAAAACAACACTGGAGAGGTTCTAGGACAAGTCTCTCACTGTCCTTGAGTGATCCAGCAAAAGCCCAGACACAAACTCTATAGAAGAACTATGTAGAGACTAGACGCTTACAGATGCTTTCTATTCACTCTAACAAATCCTGAGATGATCTGCCAGACAGAATGGGATAAACTGTCTAAATCCAGGGATGCAGAACTTGTGAAGACTTACCCAAGAAGACTTGGAGCTGGAATTGCTGCCAAAGGGGCTACAAAGAAAGTATGGATTTGAATTCTTAAATGAATGAGAGATTTCATTTTTATTGCAAACATTTCTGAAAATATGTTTTTACTTTGTGCTTATGAGTTTTTGAGTTAGATTGATCTGCAAAAATGGCAAATTTATCCATTTAAAATTAAATCTACAACACAATAAAAGAGTACAGAAAGGGAGGGAGGTCTACATACTTTCTGAATCCACTGTATGTGCATAAATTAGAATATAATTAATGGCAGTGTAAATTAAAAATACACATAATTACTGATTTCTTTTAATGACATGTGATGCTGCAGTGAATTTTTGCCTCTTTATCCATTCAGGACTTGTTGACTCTTGAAGATACTTGTCAGTGATAAACTCAGTCCATTTCTTGAAGCAGCATTTCAACAAGATATAAAACATTCGAGACAATTTAACACCATCGAGCAGTGTCCAGCCTGCTGTCTATCCGCTCTCCAGGAGGAGGATATTAATTTCCTCTCACCTCTAACATAAGGACAGCTTAAGCAGTGCTGTTAAACTATAGAGATTTCTCATTATAGCACATACTGTACCTCATAAGTGGCGAGGATATATTTGTCATAATTTATCATGCAATCACCTTATTGTACTTTCCAGAAGGATGAAGGATTTCTGGATGATTAGCATTCAGAGGCTGTTCAGAGAGTTTTGTTTCTGTTCCTGCCTTGACTTGCACCTGAATTAAAGTTTTGGAGGATGCTAACCCCTTTTTGTCTGAGCATCGCATCACACACAGGAGTATATTGGAGATCTTATGACGTTCGATTTACAATAGGACTTTTACAGATGTAGCGTCACTAGCTGTGCTACAAGTCTAAGAGATCAATGTAGACCTCAGAATTAATGTTTGCAGTGTACTATCTGTTGGAGTTTATTTTTTATTGTATGTAATAACAAAATGCATTGCATTTTGTTATTCCAATATATGGTGCATAACAATGATTGTGTGATGTGTCATCTGTTTGTCATCTTTTGGAATGACAAATACAATAGGCAATGGATTTTAGCACTACAAATGTTTGTGGTGTGCCATCTGTTGGAATGACAAATACAATGCATTTTATTACTAATGTTTGTCACGCGCCATCTGTTACAATGACAAAAGCAATGGATTTTAGCACTACAAATGTTTGTGATGTGCCATCTGTTAGAATGACAAAATGTAATGCATTTTATTTTTACAAATGTTTGTGATGTGCCATCTGTTGGAATGACAAATGCAGTGCATTCTAATACTAAAAATGTGTGTGCTCCACCATCTGTTGGAATGAGAAATGCAATGCATTTTATTACTACAAATATTTGTGATGCGCCATCTGTTGGAATGATAAATGCTGTGCATTTCTTTACTTCAAATATTTGTGATGCGCCATGTTTTGGAATGAAAGAGATATAGAAACCGGATGGGCACAAAGATGCACAGACACACAAACACTTCTCCTTTCATTAAAGTGGATTATTAGAAACGAACAAAACAATTTATGGAAAATTAAATTTGCTGTGATACTTGCTCTTTCCCCTTGGGAAAAATTTGCAAAACAAATCGTGTTTCGCTTCCAGCTTACTCCATGCCATTCAGGCAAGAAGAAAGATATTTAATCCTGTCTGGAAGCTTTACATGCTTTAATTCCACACACATTTGCTTGTCATTTGTTATTTAAATATTCTCTGGTAGTACGATCCCCAACTTTGACAATTATGATAAGAATCTTGGCAATTGAAAATGAATGAAAAGCATCACAGACTTTAAACACTTCAAATGCAAATCGGTTGTGGAAAATTATGAGTAGTTAACAGGTTCAACTGTGGCTTTCCTGCTTATAGTTTACTCAGGTGACGGGGTAACCTTTGTGGTTTAACTCCCGTTGAGCCCCTACTCCAGTCCACATTACCTATAAAAGAACCATTAAATGAAATTAAAGAACTATTATTTTTAAGAGTGTGTGTTGTGCTTTTTGAGTAGTCTGTACACAATTTGTCTAAATGTAGACCGATTAAAATTATGTTGTAACCCTTGTTAGTGCCATATGGGTTGGACGGGTATCCCAGCCAGGGTAGAGATGGCCAGAAAGGATGGATGGACAGCCCATCAGTTGTGAAAGACACTGCAGGGGATGCAACAGACATCCATATTGGCACCCCTTTAGTAACCAGCAGGAAGATGTGGTCCGCCAACCCAGCCCTGCTTGGGACCATGGGTGCCACCAGGGGGTGCTGTCAGGATATGCATTCCCCAATTTATTGGACTTCTGCCTGACCCCTAAGTACTTCCATCAGGCACTGGCCCTGGCACTGGAAATACTCCCGGGTCCTCAATAAAAGAGATCGCAGTCCCTTGTCCAGGCGACTCGGAGCTGGGAGAACATGCACTCAACTGGAGGAGGGCAGTGCTGTGGTGAAAGGAGAGGTGAACTGCAGAGAGAGAGAAAGGATATTGGTGCTTGTGCTTTTTGTGGAAGTGTGATGAATAAACTCCTTTATTTGACCCTGGGACTCTGTGTAATCGTGTTTGGGGCTTGCTGACGCCCCTGGTTCCATCACACCCTCTTGATCGTGACTTTTCTGAGGTCTCTTTTTTCCAAGGGATGCTTCACATCAGTAGAAACTTCTTGTGAATAGCAAACTCAAATGTCAAAGTAGCTCTAAACCACAAATCCAATCTAACTTAATAACTAATAGCTTCTGACTCCAATTAGCTTTTGTTAACTCTTTCAGGGCTGATGTCGACTTTTGTCAAAAGGAGGAGCTGACGATGGTAATCGACTGTAAACTGTGAGAAAACCACCCATTATGTTTTAGTTGGACTCTCGTTGCTAGAAGGAAAGTTAGATTCATTGGTATGAATGAGATTTCCTGCACTCGTGTGAGTAGCAAGGCACAAACAACGGCAGAAATGGCACTGACATCTGGTGAAAGATCAAAGCGAATGCGTAAAGCAAAATACTACGTGGACAACGTTTTGCCTATTATCTCTGAACTGGACTATGACTTGTCGGACTCAGATTTTGATACAAGTGATTGAAAATGAATGTGAGGTTCCAGCTTCAGCTGATTGGTCCCCAGCTAATCGTTGTACTGATATTGTTTGCCAGGGAGGACTGTCACTTAACAATGATAAGAGGTAGACACCAGATTGCAATACACTGCAACTTTGTCCCAGCCACGCAAAGACAGCCTGCCACACATTCTCAGCAAAATGGCAGCCACAGCATGCAGCAACAGATGTTTTATGTTGATTTCTGTGTGAAACCATTGCTTTTCAGAAACTAACCCTGGAAAAAATATTCTGCCCTCAAAGAGTTAAAGTCATCTGCCTAGGGGTTCACATACTTTTCCCAACCTACACTATGACTGTTTGAATAACATATTCAGTGTGTACAATTTTTGCATTATTACTTAATTGTTGTTAAGGGTTCTCATGGAACGCAAACGCGAATATCAGTAGAGTTTCTTTGCAGCCTTTGCCAATTTTCATAAAGAGCTTGACTCAGTTGATTGAGCTGCCCTGTGGGACATCCTGAGGGTTCGCGGAATCCCCTTGAGGTTGCTGGATATCATGGCTGGCCTGTACACTGGTACTGTGAGTGCTGTGCAGAGTGGAGGCAGAACCTCTGCATTTTTCCCAGTTGATTCTGGGGTTCATCAGGGGTGTGTTCTTGCTCCTACTCTGTTCAATGCTTGTATGGACTGGGTGTTGAGCAGGGACGAGGCTGGGGCATCTGTTGGTGAAGAAAGATTCACAAGATTCATTGACTTTGCTGATGATGCTGTGATCTTTGCGGAGTCATTGGAGGCTCTGATCGAGGCACTCGAGAGACTGAGCGAGAAGTCTGAGTGCCTGAGCTTGCGAGTGTCCTGGATAAAAACCAAGAGCCAGGCCTTTAATGACCTCTTGGGCACGGCCAACAGCAGTGTGTCTGTCTGTGGAGAAAGTGTCGACCTTGTCAAGAGGTTTAATTACCTCGATGGTGACATACATGTCTCTGGTGACACTTCCTATAAAGTAAGTAGACAGATTAGAAGAACATGGGGGGGTCATGAGGTCGTTCCCAATATCTGTTCAAAAGGACAAAGGTCCAAGTCCTGGTGCTTCCTGTCTTGCTATGTGGTTGTGAGACATGGACGCTATCCAGTGACCTGAGATGAAGACTGGACACCTTTGGTACTGTGTCTCTTCAGAGAATCTTTGGGTACGTCTGATTTGACTTTGTGCCGAATGAGTGGTTGCTCATGGAGTCCTGAATGATGCACATTACCTGCATTGTGAGGAAGCATCACTTACAGTACTACGGCCATGTGGCGTGATTCCCTGAGAGTGACTCGGCTCGCAAAATCCTCATTGTTGACGGCCCGAATGGCTGGACCAGGCCAAGGGGTCGCCCACATAACACCTGGCTGCGGCAGATCGAGGGTCTTTTCTGGAGGGTGGGACAGGACCGCGTGTCTACCTGGGGGGTAGCCAACTGAGATCCTGAGCTGATTTGTCATGTGGTGGGTGCGGCAACACGTGGTACCAGTGCGTGCTCCCAAACTTGACTTTACTTGACCTGACTTAATTGTTTACTCATCACTTTTACTTAAATGCAGATCAGGCCATAATGAAGACATATTTATTCATACATATATATGGGTATTTCCAAAGCATTCACATATTTTTTCTTGCTACTATAGAATAGCCATAAAGATGTTGAGGCTACAGTGTGTCAAGCCATCTTCAGAAGCACAGCCTTGGCAAAGATGAAGCAGTTTAGACAGCGTAGGACTTGCACCAGTACGTAGCGACAGTTTTCAGGATTGTTTAATGGGCTGGAATGAAAGCCAGAGTAACAAACACAAAAGCTTATGCAGCTGCAGTTCAGATCCCAGGAAAGCCCAGGCCATGATTACATCAAAGGAAACAAGATAATTAGTGCTTAAACTTTAGCAAAGACAGGTATTGAAAATAAAACAAAGGACCTCCGCAACCATCCAGGAGTTAATTATTGATATGTGTGGCCTGAGGGGAAGACAGCTGAACTGGTGTGAGATTGAAAGGCGCCATCCTACCTGGTTAAAGGAATCCAGCTGAAGCAACATATTCCAGAGGGAGAGAAGATGAGACAGCAGGTACTTAGCTCTAAAATTCAGACATCTATAACAATCAAAGTGGCTTCCATCAAAATTTACCTTTAGCAGTTGGGATGAAATCCACAAGACTGCAGGTGCTTTTCTCTCTGTTGACTCCTAGAGAGGCCTTAGACTTCAAACTTCCAGGATGGATTCCTCTCGCTAGGTGTTTAACTATCAAGGTAATTGTCATGTATATGTGCTTATATGGAAGTGATTTTCTGAGTGCATGTGTGAAGGTATTGTGGTGTAGGAATATAAGGTAACAGGGCCGCACCTGCATTCTGTTCATTGTCTATATGATCACAGTCGGAGATGTCTCTGCATACTTGGTGTTAAGTCAAATTTGTTCACAGAGGGTGTGGGTGTAGCCGAAGATATGAGAGATGGCTGGGGAGGCTAGGGATAGCATCTCTGTTTTACGTAGATGACATTGCCTCATGTGATTGTTACCTTTGGCATACACACACTCAAGTGATTCACTGCTGATTGTGATGCAACTGGGATGAGGATCTACTCCTCCAAGTCTGATGTCATGGTTCTCTCTTGTAAAAGAGTGAATTGCTCTCCAGAGGTGAGGGAACAACAACTGCTGGAAGTGGAATATTTCAAATGTCTCGAGATTTTGTTCATGAGTGATGGAAAAACAGAATGTGAGAATGATAAGCACTTTGAAGCAGTGGAAGCTGTTCTACAAGCACTGTACTGGCCCATAGTGGTGAAGCGGGAGCCGAGTCTAAAAGCAAAGCCCTTGGTTTACCGGTCGATCTACATCCCTGTCCTCATGTGTAGAATTGTGGGTAATGACTGGAAGAATGAGGCTGTGAGAAAAAACTGCAGAAATGAGGTTTCTCTGCAGGGTGGCTGGACTGACTCTCCGTGATAGGGTGAGAAGCTCAAGGATTTTGTAGAGTTGTAGAGTGTAGTCGCCCACTCCTCAAAGCCAGCTGAGGTGGTTTGGGCCATGTAATAAGGATAACCCCCAGCCCGGCATATCCCTCTAGTCAAAGAACCAGTAGCAAACACAGAAAGTGCTAGATATGGGTTTATCTCCCAGCTAGACTGGGAACACCTTGGAATTCCTGAGGAAGAGCTGGAATCTGTAGCTGGGGACAGCCAAATCTGAGCTGACCTGCTTGTTCTGCTCCCACTGCAACCCTCACCAGGGAAAATAGTTTTAGAAAATGATACCCGGACCACTGCCTTCACATGCGTCCTGCCTCTGACTCCTTTGCTTCCATCACCGGCATCAAGTGCAAAGGGAAGTTCTTGCTAACACTTGAAGGCACACCAACGACATGGACTCTGCATTTTTCTGATCTTGCCAGCCTACTCACCAGATTAAGATGAAATTTCTATCTATTTCTATCTAAGCTCTAACAATGACTAATAACATGAAGAAGGCTGAGTCCTGAAATTTGGAAATAAGTTTTGTAGTCTGCACACCCAAAAAAGGTCCAAAACCTATAAATATCAGAAATGGCAAAGGAAAACCATGAACACACCTATCCTGAATAACAAAAGCAAAGTTCTTAAAAAACTTAAGAGTTTTGTTTCAAAATACTCGAAAAACAAAATTGTATATGATGGAGTCTCAAACAAGGTAAGAAGGAACGTGAGGTCTACAAAAAGTCATACTAAGCTAGCCAGGATCCCCAGTGACCTGTCCAGATAAGGCCTTAACCAAGGCAGCCGTCACCAGCTACTATCAGCATTCTGTTGACATAGCATGCCCAGAAATGGGAAGCTGGCTAAAAAAGTTCAAAACACTTGAGATAGTTCCAAAATTTAACAAATGTCCTTTAAGAGAAAGGATTACCATTAACCTCAGGCTTGAACAGACAAGTCCATAAAAAAGGGTTAGAGAAATTCAGCTGTACCGGGGCAAAGAAGAAGACAACCCTGCATGGAATGGCCATGCTAAGAAGGGCACAACGATGTAACACACACACTCTCACACGTTCATTCATTAAGGACCGACATTGAATCTGACATCACTTTAGGATGTGCGAGGAAATCAGACTACACTGTGCAAGTTTATGTAACTTGAGGGCTTCACAGGGACAGTGACTTAGATGGCGGTTGTCAAAGATAAATGCACAGAGCCATGTCCAGAATGGAGGAGAAGCCTTTATTCTTAACACGTGTGGAGTCACGCAGTACAGAGAAGGTCATGACTGAATTACAGCTGTTGATTACACTTCTTGAATACACAGTCACACTGTTATATCTCATCCAGGGTTCCACCCTTGGCATTGGTTCAAATTCATGTTTTATGTCATCTTTGTTCATTTTTGATTCTTTTATATGAATTAATTTTATTTGTGCTTATTTGCCATTGTTCGTGTTTATGTTTCAATGCCTCAGCTATTTTGCATGCATTTTTTGGGTGATCCCACAAGAGATGGAGACAACTGCCATGCACCCTTTAAATTCAGGGGGTCTTTCTCAGTCTGCGGCAGTTTATTTGCATGTGCTAGGGAGTGGTTAGTTTGCCTATGCCAGAGCTTAACCCGATACAGACAGACACAGGAGGCACACTAATAAAACACAAAAGTTTTATTTTCTTTTTCTTCACCTGTGGGCAATGTCTTTCCCATTCCCACAGGCACAGCACAGTCCCAAAGCACCAACACCACAATACTTTCTTTCTCTATTCTTTTCCTTTCTCTTTTTCTCTTCCACTCCTCCTGGCAAGCTTTGACTCCCTCTACCCGACTCTGGCTCCCGGAGTGGTGACTGCTGGCTCCTTTTATATTGCCCCCTTGAAGTGCTCCAAGTGCTCGTTGGCCTACTTCCGGCAGCACTTCTGGGTGTGGTGGAAAACACACCTCAAGAGGGCCCAGTAGCTGTTACAGCACCCCATGGCAGTAAGTCCAGATCCCAAAAGGGCTGTAGATAACTTCAATTCCCCTGAAGTCCTGTGGGAGTTCAAGGCACCGCTGTAACCCAGGGGGGGCTGCCATCTAGCATTCTGAAGGAGGTAACATTCTGATCACACTTGCTCCCCTGGTCCTCCCAGCATGGAGGCATCCTGGCCAGGCAAGGACCCCAGCCATCCGCCACAACGTGTATTTCATTGATTTATTGGATGTCTAGATTTTTTATCCATGTTGCTCTATTTCTGACTATGGATCACCGTATTGGGACTTTGCAATGCATTGGATTGCCTTTGCTTCTTGGGTTCCTTGGGGCTTCAGTTTACATCTAGCCAGAGATTTTGATGATGTTTTTCCCACCTAATGGGCATTACTGGAAGCACTTTTGAAACTTTTGGGTCTTCCATGCTTTGGCAATCCTAGAAGTATGTGATTTGTGATCAGTTCGCAAATCCTTGTGGGTTACTGCAAAGCAGGACCCTGAAGCCTGGATGTTTTCCGTTTTCTGTTGCAGCCAGTTTTTTATCAGTTTTAACCTTTGTATATTCCAGCACAGCTGAGAGCTGGGAAAAATTGGGTCACAGATCCAAGAAAATGCTTGCTAACAGTAAAATTCTATAAATGGCAAACTCAAGCCAAGTGCTAAGCGCTTCAGCTTTGTGCCAGACTACACATGAAAAGGTATTGCAGAAAAATGGTTGAATAATCGGATAAGGCGTCGAACAGCTGTCCAAATGCACACAGCTCATCCATTCATGTTGTCTTTTAATGACAGAATTTCATTTTATCTTACTGTATACATTCTCTCCTTCAAAAGGAGCAATCTCTGTGTTAAAAAAAGAAAGGCTGACTGCCAGGCTCTAGAGCAGTTTGAACTGCAATGATTTGCTAAGTTTTAATAAGAATTTCCTTGTATCTCTTTTTCAGGTTTTGACATTCTCGACATGTGTTGTACAAATACAGCAGATTCAGAAAGCCTTCACTTTCTGCACACTTTTTTGTGTTCTGGATTTTAAACAAATTTTATAAATCTGCCATTTTTATCCATCAATCTAAACTCAATAACCCATAATGACAATGTGAAAACATATTTCGGGAAATCTTTGCAAATTTATTAAAAATCATAAACTGAAATCTCTCATTCATATCAGTATTCAGATCCTTAATTTGATTCTTTGTTAAAGTTTAAGCTCTTTTGGCAGTAGTTACGGCAGTCAGTCATCTTAGGTAGATCACTACAAGCTTTGCACTCCTGGATTTGGGAAGTCTATCTTATTCTTCCTGGCAGATCCTTTCAAGCGCCATTAGATTGGATGGGAAGTGTCTGTAAACTGCCATGTTCAGGTCTGTCCACAGATGTTCTATGGAGTTAAAAGTTAAAAGTGTGGACTTTGGCTGAGCCACTCAAGAACAGTCTGAGACATTGTCTTGCCTGTAAGCTTTGGGTCATTGTCGTGCTAAAAGGTGAGCCTGAGGTGGCATGCACTCTGGAGCAGGTTCTCTTCAAATACCTCCCTGTAGTTGGCTGCAATGATCCTTCACTCACTTTTGACCAGTCTCCCTGTCCCTGCCTCTAAGTAGCACATTCATAGCATGATGCTGCCACACCATGTTTCAATGCAGAGAAGGTATGAGGCAGGTGATGAGTTCTTTGCCAGACATTGTGCCTGGAGCTCTGCCCAAAATCTTAAACATTTGTCTCATCAGAACACACTCTCAGAGTCAGTTAAATGCCATTTGGCAAACTTCAAGTGAACTGTCATGTGGCTTTTATTCAAGAGTCGATTCCGTCTGATTCAGTGATGCAGCTAGGGGCAGGCAGAGGGGGCGGTACATTTTTGGGGGTGGCATTATTGGCCAAAAAGCTCAGAACATTTCATGTGTAAACAGAAGGGTTCTTAACAAATATCACTCATGAATGAAAAAAGTAAAATTCTCTGTTTTTTTTCCACAAATAATTTTCAGACGGTCCTTCTGTGACGGCATCAGACACAGCAGTTGAAATTTAGGAGGCAAAAACAAAAATAAATATAAACATTACACCGATAATAATTTCTAGGAAGATAAACAACTAATTTACAATTTTGTTTCTTTATCAATCCAAATGCGTTCTTGCTCTGTGCAGAAAACATCCCCATCTATCACTTGTACACTACACCGGTTCTGGTTTTCGCCACATAATTATATGAAACTAATAACTAGAACACGGCTTATCAGTGCGTCTATACTATACTCGTCTAGTTGATGCTTATAAATTATTACATGTGAAAAATTATTGCTGTTTCTCTATATATGTATAAATCTATGCAAAATTCATCTTAATTTTTCTCCATACGTCATTTTAATTTTCGATTTAAATAGATTAACATATTCATATATGTTGGAGGGCGGCAAATTGAAGCACAACCCTGCCCCGAGCGACACAAACTCGAGCTACGCCACTGGTCTGATTGATGGAGTGCTGCCGTGATGTTTGTTCTTCTGACTCTGAAGCTCCCTGACCACAGCCATTCTAGTCTGGTTATTCAGTTTAACCAAACAGCCAACTCTAGAAACTGTTCTGGTGATTCCAAACTTCTTCCATTTCACAATTATCGACTATGCTCCTGGGAATGCTTAAAGCTTTAGAAATGTTTTTATCTTCTTGTCCTGATCAATACCTCACCACAGTTTGATTGTGGAGGTCTACAGACACTTCCTTGGGCCTCATGGCTTGGTTTTTGTCCTGACATGCAGTGTGAATTGTGGGCTCTTATATGAATGGGTGTGTATGTTTCTAAATGATGTCCAACCAATACAACATCCCAGATGTGGACTCCAATCAAGAGCTAAACACATCTCAATGAAAATCAAAGCAAACAGGATGAGCCTGGCCACGCTTTGGAGTGCCACAGCAAAGGATCTGCATAATTATACGAATACATTTACCAATCTTTCTGAAAACATATTTTCAGTTTGTTATTACAGGTTATTGAGTGTAGGTTGAAGGGCAAAAATGTCAAATTTATCCAATTAAAATTTAATTTACAGCACAATAATGTGCAGAAAGTGAAGGGGTCTGAATACTTTCTCATAGTATATAATATACTATACGAGTACATAAGAAAAGTATTGTGATGGGAACAAACTTTGACATTAAGCTACTAACAGATTTACACGTTTTAGGCATCCCTGATCAGGGTTTGACCACTTTATCAGAAATGTGTGTGTTTGAGTCTGTAGACCAAAAAAAGAATCACTCGGTCCAAAGGAAACTACTGTTATAGATTTTTCTCTACAGAGATAATGATTTTGTGTTTTATTTTCTCCATATATACTACTTAAGTCATTAGGAGTGAAGTCTCTCCTAGATGCACATGCCATGAGGCAGGAAACAGCACTGGACAGGATGCCAGTCCATCGCAGGACCCTTCGTACACTCACCCATATTATAATTTAAAATCGACATTTAACCTAATGTGCACATCTTTAGGGATATGAGAGGAAAACTGAAGTTAAAAAACCAGCAAACACAGGAAGAATACACATACTGCAAATTTTAAAAAGTGTCTAATTTAAACGTTATGTTTTCCACCAATTTAATCATTTTAGACATCACTGAATAAAATGTCACAACTTTTGGACTAATTAGATTAGATTAGATTGGTGAAGAGAAAGTGGAGATGAAGTTGTAAGTATGGAGAAGGTCTTTGGAAGATCGAGGACTGAAGATAAATAGGAAGACAGAATATCTGAGGTTTAATGATGATTAGGATTCAGAAGTTAGCCTCCAGAGGAAATGGATACATTTAAATAATATATATATACATACATATATATATATAGTGAGAGACATCTCGAATCATTACCCGGCTGTGACTCCTCCTTAATGGAAGGACAGGGGGAGATGGCTGATGAAGGAATTATCTCCTCCAAGCTGTTATTTGGCCATACCCCTGGGGTGCAAAGGCACCTTGGATTCCCAAAGGGCTATTTGAGAATTGATATTTGTCGGCTCAGCCCTGTTGGGTTCTGGGGCTGCCTCCAGGGGGTGCTGCAGGAACTACTGAGCTCTTTTATATAGGGCCCCCGGCTGACCCGGAAATGCTCCTGGGCCACAATTATGCGACACCAGAAGTCCTCCCAGGATTCTGAATATAAGGAGCAACCTCCCTTGATTCGAGGAGCCAGAGTCAGGAGGGAGAGGATGATGCTTGTCTGAGGAGGAGTGAATGTGAAAAGAGGAGACTGAGAGAGAAAAGACAAAGTGCTGTGTGCTGTTTTATAGATTGTACTGGAGCTTTAGACTTTTATCTAAATAAATGTGTGTTGTGCTGGACTTGTGCCTGGTGTATGTTGTGTCGGGTGTCTGGGGAGCTGGTCACTGTATATGTATATTGTGGCCTACCAGGCTGGCACCACCAGCCGAACCCCACACAGGCACACGTGGGACACAGGTTCACAGCACACAAGTTTTATTTTTATTTTTCCCTTGTGGGAAACGCCTCCCCTGTTCCCCACAAGTATAACACAGTCCAGTCCCGGCACAAGCACAGCACAAACAATGAATCCCTTCCTTTATATATATGATACAGTACCCGCCAAATAATGGAAAGAGTACACGACATGTGTTTCACCTTTATTAGAGCTTGTCAGGAATACGCACTTTTGCACTTTTCTGTTTAAGGATAGCTGGGCCAGATGGTCAGCTCCTCTGATCAATTTCAGAAAAGTCAGACTTGTGGTATGATTTGTACAGCACTAGCAAGATGAGCAGAGGAAGAAATTTATTAGGAGACAAAAACATAATCAAGGAATGAAGCAACGGTAGGGCCAAAACTAAGAAATCAGTTCGAACGTACGTCTTACACCTCAGGCACTAACGTCCAAAGTTTGACCCCTTAAAGAGGATGCAAAAGTGTGTACACCTGATGAACCCCAATAAGGGCGAAAGACGTGTCGTGTACCATTTGTATTATTTGGCCAGTATTGTATCACAAAGCTATGATCTGCTTCTCGCAAGTGAGAGGATATGGTGCATGTTTGCTGGCTGGTCAAGCAACCACATGCGTTACCTGGAAAGTAACTATCCAAAATAATCACACTGCAATTCAGACATACTGTGTATATATATATATATATATATATATATATATATAGAGAGAGAGAGAGAGAGAGAGAGAGAGAGAGAGAGAGAGAGAGAGAGAGAGAGAGAGAGAGAGAGAGAGAGAGAGGTTTGTAAACTCTTTTGGGACCCCCCCAACAGAACGACACACTGAACAGCATCCCAAAGTGCAATCATCACATCTGTGGAAGACTGTTTATACGTTGCCAGAGTAACCGCAGGCTCACAGCGCTGCAGGTGCTCGCCACCAAAGCAACTCCGAAAACATCTCAGTTGCGCTATAAGTGCATGTCGTCGATGGGTGCTGTAAGGAACATTACAAATGTAGGGAACAGTACAACTTGGCCACTAACCTGGCCACTACTCTGCCTAACTGCTGTGTCTGCGTCTAGGAGAGCGGTAGACTCCATTACAATAAATAACCATGCGGTTCCCGTTTCACGCTGAATAAAGTTGGTTTTGCTAAAGTACTGAGACTCAGCCTCGTGTTTTGGGGTGCAAGACAGGGATTCACATATCACTATATATATATATATATATATATATATATATATATATATATATATATATATATATATATATATATATACTATATACAGTATATACATATAGTAACTTATAGTCACAAACCTGTGGTGGGTTGGCACCCTGCCCAGGATTGGTTCCTGCCTTGTGCCCTGTGTTGGCTGGGATTGGCTCCAGCAGACCCCCGTGACCCTGTGTTCGGATTCAGCGGGTTCGAAAATGGATGGATGGATGGATAGTCACAAACCAGATGACAAATTTTAATATTAATAAAAATATCAAATGAAAGTTTATTAAAGCAGAAAAAAAGAAAAGAGAGAGCTTCTGTAAAAAGGTGTCTGTTTGTGTCTGTTTAAAGACATTTTGAATAAAATTTCTCCAGTAGCTTCTACTTTAGAGATACTTATTATTTTTCATTTTTTGCACACATGTGCCTCAACTGCAGCACATTGGGAAAGCAGAACATCATTTTTTTCCTGCAAGATAGGATTCTTAACTTTTGTTCCACATAATAAAATATTAACTGGTAATATTTCACTGCTAAACTCGTAGCTTTATGTTAGGAAAGAAAATATGCTAGCTAAATCACATATTTCAATATTATTGTGAGTTTAATGTTTCAACATAATTGCAGACACTTATGAGCAGCAATCCAACCAGGCAGTCGTTTTTATTCAAATCAGATCAGACCTCCATCCCCTCCCAAGTCCATTTAAAGAGCACATAAGAGAGAAATATGAAGTAGTCCTTCAGAGATACAGAAAAATAAAAAGGTTAGCAATGATTCAACGTGTTCAACTTATCAAAGGCAACATTAATGAATGTCTGCCAGATTCTAAAAAAAATGTTACCCTGTTTCTCACATGAATTTAAATTTATCTAATCCATCCATCCATCCATTATCCAACCCACTATATCCTAACTACAGGGTCACGGGTGTCTGCTGGAGCCAATCCCAGCCAACACAGGGCGCAAGGCAGGAAACAAACCCTGGGCAGAGTGCCAGCCCACCGCAGGGCACACACACACACCAAGCACACACTAGGGACAATTTAGGATTGCCAATGCACCTAACCTGCATGTCTTTGGACTGTGGGAGGAAACCGGAGCACCCAGAGGAAACCCACGCAGACACGGGGAGAACATGCAAACTACACACAGGGAGGACCTGAGAAGCGAACCTGGGTCTCCTAACTGCGAAGCAGCAGTGCTACCTTAGAACCACCGTGCTGCCCGAACTTTATCTAATATTAAATAAAATTGGTCATCCTATTCTGCTTATGTTATGAGAAGAGACTCAGTATTCATGCTGTTCAGATTGTTTTTTGGCTGGCAATTTGTTGCTCCTTAGGATCCAAAATGGCTGTAAACTAAGGTCATAACAGTACCTTGTGAGCATGACAACGCAGTTGCATATGACAAAATGATGTCATTTTTCGATTAAAGGATAGCTGTGGGACATTGTTCAGACGGTCAGCTCCTCTGATCAATTTTAGAAAAGTCAGATTTGTGGTATGATTGGTACTGCATTAGCAAGATGAGTAGTGGAAGAAATGGATCAGGAGACAAAAACATAATCGAGGAACGAAGCAAATAGGGCCAAGACTAGCAAAACCGGTTCTAACGTACGTCTAAGTCAAATCATTAAACTACAGTCAAAGTCAGACAACAGGATTTGATATTTGTAAACCAGAGATTCTATAGAACACCTAAGCAAACTGAAGGGTTTTAGATGTGTATCGTTATTAAAAAGAGACTAACGAGACGTTGTCACATCTCTTGACGCAGTTTCGGGTGGGGTGTAGTTCAGCAACCAGGAACTGTGTCTTAGCAATTGCTACCAAAATTGCAGCACCCAGAGAAAAAACTACATTTCATTGTGGGAATTCTATAACATTAAAATAAAACAATAACTCACAAAATATGTTATTCATTAAAAAATGAATGTACTATGTCATGCACGTGCGAGTAGGAGGACATTGTATGGACCAAGCGAAGGTAATTCCACTCCAGGCCAGATGGTGGTTAGGTTTATTAAATCTTCTCCTGTTATCTCTGCAGACCACCTGCGTGAAAACCTGTCTGACTCAATGTTGATGATGTCATTTCTGATTCCGGAGCCCAGAAGAATGTCACTTCCAGTTCTGACGCAAAAAGTGACATCAGAAGAACGTCACTTCCAGTTCTGATGCAAAAACTGACATCAGAAGAACGTCACTTCCGGTTCCCCTACATCACTTCCGGTTTGATCCCTTAAAGCTGCCATCTTTGCAAACCTTCACAAGTTCAATTCTGGACTCCAACAGAGAAACATCTCTTGTAAAAATCAACCCATTGCAGCCAGGGATAATATACAAGTGGCTGCCCCAAACCTTTTCAAGTGTGTCGAGTGAAATCATTTTACAACTATTTAAAAATATATATATATTTTTTGCCCAAAACAATTGAAGAAAGAAAAACTAACATAAAGTGTGAACATATTTTGTATGTTTCATTATGTTTTATGGTTGTTATTTTTTATTGCTACATTTCTGGTTATTTTTGGTTACTAGTGTTTGGGGCCTGTAGATAATTACATCACTGCCACAAAGCTAAAATTACAAACAAATGCCAAAAAATTGCTGACACGAGTATTTTCTTATGCCTCACACAAACATTAAAATATATGACAGGTAACTGTTTTACATTATGCTTCAACCCCAATTCTGTCACTGAAAAAATCATTAAATAGTTAATTCTGGGATTAAAACAATAGGAGAGGAGTAAATGAGAGTATTAAAAATGTTTTAGCTCTTCAAGACTGTGGAGTTATAAACGAAACACACACGCATATCAGTGGTGTGAAAAACTATTTGCCCCCTTCCTGATTTCTTATTCTTTAGCATGTTTGTCACACAAAATGTTTCTGATCATCAAACACATTTAACCATTAGTCAAATATAACACAAGTAAACACAAAATGCAGTTTGTAAATGGTGGTTTTTATTATTTAGGGAGAAAAAAAAATCCAAACCTACATGGCCCTGTGTGAAAAAGTAATTGCCCCCTGAACCTAATAACTGGTTGGGCCACCCTTAGCAGCAATAACTGCAATCAAGCGTTTGCGATAACGTGCAATGAGTCTTTTACAGCGCTCTGGAGGAATTTTGGCCCACTCATCTTTGCAAAATTGTTGTAATTCAGCTTTATTTGAGGGTTTTCTAGCATGAACCGCCTTTTTAAGGTCATGCCATAGCATCTCAATTGGATTCAGGTCAGGACTTTGACTAGGCCACTCCAAAGTCTTCATTTTGTTTTTCTTCAGCCATTCAGAGGTGGATTTGCTGGTGTGTTTTGGGTCATTGTCCTGTTGCAGCACCCAAGATCGCTTCAGCTTGAGTTGACGAACAGATGGCCGGACATTCTCCTTCAGGATTTTTTGGTAGACAGTAGAATTCATGGTTCCATCTATCACAGCAAGCCTTCCAGGTCCTGAAGCAGCAAAACAACCCCAGACCATCACACTACCACCACCATATTTTACTGCTGGTATGATGTTCTTTTTCTGAAATGCTGTGTTCCCTTTACGCCAGATGTAACGGGACATTTGCCTTCCAAAAAGTTCAACTTTTGACTCATCAGTCCACAAGGTATTTTCCCAAAAGTCTTGGCAATCATTGAGATGTTTCTTAGCAAAATTGAGACGAGCCCTAATGTTCTTTTTGCTTAACAGTGGTTTGCGTCTTGGAAATCTGCCATGCAGGCCGTTTTTTGCCCAGTCTCTTTCTTATGGTGGAGTCGTGAACACTGACCTTAATTGAGGCAAGTGAGGCCTGCAGTTCTTTAGACGTTGTCCTGGGGTCTTTTGTGACCTCTCGGATGAGTCGTCTCTGCGCTCTTGGGGTAATTTTGGTCGGCCGGCCACTCCTGGGAAGGTTCACCACTGTTCCATGTTTTTGCCATTTGTGGATAATGGCTCTCACTGTGGTTCGCTGGAGTCCCAAAGCTTTAGAAATGGCTTTATAACCTTTACCAGACTGATAGATCTCAATTACTTCTGTTCTCATTTGTTCCTGAATTTCTTTGGATCTTGGCATGATGTCTAGCTTTTGAGGTGCTTTTGGTCTACTTCTCTGTGTCAGGCAGCTCCTATTTAAGTGATTTCTTGATTGAAACAGGTGTGGCAGTAATCAGGCCTGGGGGTGGCTACGGAAATTGAACTCAGGTGTGATACACCACAGTTAGGTTATTTTTTAACAAGGGGGCAATTACTTTTTCACACAGGGCCATGTAGGTTTGGATTTTTTTTCTCCCTAAATAATAAACACCATCATTTAAAAACTGCATTTTGTGTTTACTTGTGTTATATTTGACTAATGGTTAAATGTGTTTGATGATCAGAAACATTTTGTGTGACAAACATGCAAAAGAATAAGAAATCAGGAAGGGGGCAAATAGTTTTTCACACCACTGTATAGTGATAGAAACACGGACCAGCCATCATGAAAAGGTTTGGGGCAGCCACCCATATAATATCCCTGGCTGCAAAAGTTATTCACAAGACTGAGTCCCAAACAGAACTGATTCATTGGTCATAAGATGGCGTAAGATGGCGGCTTTAAAGGCCCGTATAGGAAGTGACGTCATCAAAGGGGTTGGAGGTGATGTCTTCAGGACCGGAAGTGATGCCATCTAAGTGCCCGGAACCGGAAGTGAGGTCTTCAGAGGCACCAGAACCTGGCAGGATTTCTTGGGAATGGTCTGCAGGGAACTTTAGCTGCATCCTACTCACTCGTGTGTGACAATAAATATATATATATGGTTGAAATAGTTTTACTGTCAAATAATGCAAAGAGTACGCGACACGTGTTTCGCCCTAATTCTGGGCTCATCAGGCGTACACACTCACTGCATCCCCTCTCGGGAATCGAACCTCGAACGTCAGCGCCAGAGGCGAAGCCCCTAACGTTGTGCTATGGCGTGTGGTTTGTTTATTTGACAGTATGTAGATCGGGATAATTACATTCATGGCATTCGTAGTCTGACTCACAATCTGATTGTATGGGTGGTTACCTGCCAGGTAATGCTTGTGGATGTTAGCCGACTTGCTGACCAACCACAAGCGTTACCTGGCAGGTAACCACCCATACAATCAGATTGTGATTCAGACTACGAATGCCATGTATATATATATATATATATATATATATATATATATACACACACACACACATACATACTTGAAGACTTGTTATTCCACCACAAACCACGGGTTGGCGCTGCCTTGATCTTGAAACCAACAAGTCGAGTGCTAATGACATCACTTCTGGTTTACCACCTTCACAACTGTCACCACTGTCATCTTTTTTCAGATTAATGATAAACTTACATCTGGAAAGATGTTTCTGACACCACATGTTAAATTTGTGCTTTTTGTTTGGCTTTATAATATGCAGGGTTTGATTGAGGGCACCCCAAACCATTATCTTTGTTCCGTATTTCATTCACTATCTATATACTGGTATGTGTGTGCGCGTATGTGGGTTTGTGTGTGTTTCTGCATCCACTTTTGCTAAGCATTTGCAATTGAATAAATAAATAATGAAATATGATAGAACAGAAGGCCATGAGCAGCTGTCACAAAGTGTTCTGTTATTGTATTATATTATTTACTTTGACCTTCAAAGAGCATTTGATGTGGTTTCTCATTAAACACTAAACTTTAAACTACAGGCACCTGTGACTCATTCTGTGCTGGACAGATGGGTACACAATTGACTTGAAGTGCATAACAGGGTGAGGATCATTTTCTGTATTGAGGGATGTCACAACTGGAGTCCACTGGGGATCAGTAGTGGGCCTGTCACATAATTAGTACATGGTAAATAATGATTAGTATAAAATATTTGAAACAAGTTAGTAAAAATTGTAGATAGCACTGAATTAGGTGGAACAGCAGATAGCCCAGAGTCATAAAAATCCTTGAGGCTGTTAAAAAATCACATAGATAGATAGATAGATAGATAGATAGATAGATAGATAGATAGATAGATAGATAGATAGATAGATAGATAGATAGATAGATAGATAGATAGATAGATAGATAGATAGATAGATAGATAGATAGATAGATAGATAGATAGATAGATAAGCTATATGCCCACAAGTTTGTAGGGACCTGTCCATCACACCTATATGATCAAGATGGACATCCCATCCAATTCCAAAACAGTGGAGCTGATCCCTCACTTTGTTGCTAGAACTCTCCTGGGAAGACTTTCATAAGATGGTGAAGTGTGTCTGTGGGAATGTGTGCTCATTCAGACAGAAGATCATTTGTGAGGTCAGATACTAATGTTGGATGAGAAGAACTGGCTCACAATTGGCTTTACAATTCACCCCAAAGGTCATTCCCAGAGGTCAGGGCTCTGTGTAAGGCCATTCAAGTTCCTCCAAGTCTGGCTTTGTGCACAGGGGCACAGTTATGCTGGAACAGCAAAGGACCTTCTCCAAACTGTTGCCACAAAGTTGGTCTTGTATGATAGTCTAAAATATCTTTGTATATAGTAGAACCAAGGGGCTTAGTCCAAGCCCTGAAAAACAGCACCTAGGCCACAATCACTCCTCCACTAAACAGTACAGTGGACTCTATGCAGTTCAGAAGGTAGACTTCTCATAACATCCTCCAAGCCAAGATTCATGCATCAGACTGCCAAACATTTTGTGAAGCTGCTTCAGAACCCAGTGGTGGTGTGCTTTACTCTACTACAGCCATGCTTGGCATTGCACATAGTGATCTTAGGCTGGCATGCAGTTGCTCGGCCATGGAAATCAAGTTCCTGTCTCTCTGCCTGACTTCTGTTGGGTTACCTGTTCTTATTCATTTTGTCCTGGATCGTTTCGTGGTTGGGGTCTGGATTGTCTGCCGTCTGCCTGTGTACATGAGGACTGTAAGTGGATTCACGGCCATCCTGCGAGTAAAGGAGTGCTCCTGAACCTGTCCACCCATCTTCACCATTTCAGGAACTACTGGTAGGACTCTCTTTACATTCTCATTCAACGTGCAGATCTCTGGACTATCTATCTTCATCATTACATTTAATCCGTTGCCGTTTTTCATGGACTTTACTGTGTGTGTTTTATTGGTGCTTTGTTGTATTTAATGTATAAACGCCGTAAGGGGAACAGGGGTGGTATCGTTGTTTTCATTACATTCTTTATTTGTTGTTTGATTACCAGTTTGCTTTGTTTTTGTCTCTGTTTGTGAGTGCGTGCTTGTCGGGCCAAGGCTGGGTACGTCCCTGGAATCTCCAACATAAGAATAAATAAATCACCGTCTTCTCAACGGTGTGCATCTTAGAGGCACCGGACCGCTACAGCTTTATTCATTTCTCCTTGCTGCTGGTTGACTGCTGCTAGTTGACTGCTGCCCTGTGACACATCTCCAGCTGAGTGTTCTCGTGTTTTCCATTTTGTTCCTCTTAATCCTTAAAACCGCCGCAACTGGCTATAGTCGATTCCCAGTGCCATTTGCCAGCATGTAGGAGCCGCGTATATTCGGCGACATACATTCATTGAACGCCGCAACCGACTATTGTCAGTTCCCAGTGCAATTTACCAGCACGCCTGAGCTGATCAGTCAGTGCCGTACATTCGTTGAGCAGCCAGCTCATGACCACTGCCAGCCCCTGCAGCAGTGCAGCCTCACTGTCCCTGGGATTGAGCCGCTGCATTAGACGAGCCTCCCAGCGTCAGCGTTTACCTCTGTGTGCTTGCGTGCAGCCAGTTCAACTGCAGTTTGCTCGGTGATTTACTGAATTTCAACAATGGCGTCAGTTGCACCTTGTACATATAATAATAGATTGTTGCAGTAGTTTTGTTTATAGTTTTTACAGTTCATTGGCAGTGTGTAAAATGATCAGTGTTGCAGTAATTGTGATACTCTTTGCATGGAAAGCAAATATGTGTTCCATTAAAATTTCACTTTTTCTTTGTGAATTGTGACGTTTACTTAAAAAGTGCAGCAAAGAAGTATTTGGTGTCCAGGGATGCATTAAGTATGTGGCAAAGCCCCAAGATGCCATTGAAACTCCCTGCACCTTCTAAGGCTTCTGGCAATGAAAACGAGCTTGCATGAATTACAGTACATATAGCGTTAACATCGGTATTTTACATTCTAGCACTGCGGGTGACATAGCAGTACAGTACTGTACAGTATGCAGATTTACCTTTACATTCTTATTTTTTTGGTAATGTATTAAGCTGAGGTTGAAATGAAATGAAAGTGTTTTGGGGGCAAATTTAGGGTTTAAACTATAGAAATAGGCATTTTTTTTAACCAGATCCATAATTCGCTGTTTTTCACAATTCGCGAGTTCTCTAGGAATGTACTGTATTCATCGAGTTATACGTTTTTGTTCTGTTTGGCTTTGAAATTAACACACAAATACTTTTCAAACTTACACTTTTACTGTAAAACTTCAGTAAAGACAATTTTTTAAATTAACTTTTCATCAATATCGCATTGAATTTTGATTCCATGTCTGGACTTCCATTGTGACAATGCAACGTATAACTGCCTGTGAGTGAATATCGTTTCTTTCTCTCTATTAAATAAACCAACTTTTTTGAATGTTTGTCCCTGTGATTTGTTAATTATCATAGCAAACGCTATTCTAATGAGAAACTGTAAACGTTTCAAGATCTCCTTTGGTGTCTAATGTTATCCACGGAAGATGTACTACATTACCTTACTTGTCACCTGTTAAAATTTTACGTTATTGCCGTGTAACTGATCGACAATTTTCGTGCTTCATTTGACTTCATCATTTCTCTGTGCTAGGATTACCCATGTACTCATTTCTTCTGTTGATAACCCTTCAGGATGAAATTCTTCAATAAGATTTGGACAATAAGTCTTCTTTTATTGGGAATTTAAAGTGAGGAAAATGTTCAAATTTATAAGAGCTGAGAGCGCAGGAACTGTGTCTGACAAAAGCATTCACACGAATGAGAGGTGAGAGTACCGTGGGAGTGGCTGTAAATGGTTGAGAGACTTGAAAAAATCTCTTGGAAAAAGTCTTGTCTCAAGATTTTTTTTTATAATAGAGAGACATTTCAGTGTCTCCTAAATCCTAAATCTAACAAGATGGACTGAATGGGCATTCCCATGTTGTAAAATCTCTCATGGTTATCTAAGCCCTTAGCATTTTCAAAAGGCTTACATGAGTGAGGTGAGAATCTGAGTGGCCTCTCTTCCTTCTTACTTTCTAGTATCGCCTCAGCAGAAACTGAAGTGAAGAAAACTGCCAACTTTAGAGGATGGTTGCAAAGACTGGGGTCCATACTTTGTAAGCAGACGTGAACAATGCTTTGTATAAGTTGTCAGGCTTCTTTGACTGACGTTAGTGACAACATGTACATGTATTAATTCCTCTAAAGACAACTGTACCTCAGTTTTCTCTTTTAGATATGTCACTAACACTTCCATGACATGTCAGAATATATGAAGCCTGGCAGGCGATGGTGTACAGCTTGCCCTCAGTTATTACTAAACCCAGCAATTAAGATGATGGCCAAAACAGTTATCATTATGCAGCCACGTTTCTTGATGGGAACAACAATAAACCAACAAAGATATTTAGATGAGCACTTGCACGTTAAAATTTAACACTTTGTTTCCAATTGACATCCACTTACTCAGTACCTATAATGCAATTTCAGGGTAAAGGAAAGACTGGAGCCCATCTTGAAAGTCTCCTGTGTAAGACAGCAGCAAACTCTAGGCGGCTGCCAGCCCCTCACAGGTGACACTCACAAGTTAGACTTGCCCATTAAAACTGAAAATCTCTGGCATAAGGAAGGGAAAGCTAAGTTTACACTTTAATTTTTGAGAGAACCACCTTTGGCAGCAATGCCCACTTAAGTCATACTCCTACATACTTTCTGAATCCCTGTCTTTCCCACCAGCTCCTAGATGCCCCCCTTAATTTCTTACTGTATGCCAAGCTGTTTGTCACTAGGCACTGCCACCAAAAGCATCACAGAAGCTAGTTTATTGAAAACGACACACATACACGTTGTGAAACATGACATCTCATTATCCATATCAAAGAGATGCGCACAGCAATTACACCAGTATGAATAATTCCCTGCATATTAATATTGATAAAGTATAAATAATTCATAAATATTCTATCAATCATTGAGTGTCCTACTAAACTCCAAGTACAGAGGTACAATATTTTAAAGAGGCCGATCCACCATAAACCTGACTAGCTGATTCAGAAATGAGTGAAGTTTTATCTGGGTGGCACTGAGGTCTGCTTCACAGGTAAAGGGTTCAAATTGCAGGCTTTTTAATGCCAGTTTTCAGATTGCACAATCTTTCTGCATCCTTAGTGTTTTATTTTTCTTGCCTTTTCCAGCTTTATCCCACGCCACAAATTAGGTGAAACAATGGTACAGCTGTGTGCCAATGTGCACCCTTAGCGACTGGCCCTCTCTCTAGGGCTGGTCCTACCTCATGCCCTATGATATCAGGATAGGCACAGGACCCCATAATCATGAAGGGAGTTTAAAAATGGATGGATACTGGGTGCAATAAATCAAATATGATGTTACTGGCTGCACCAGATTCTGACATCAGATGTAGCACCTAAAGCCACACCAAGAAGAATCCACAACCATTCTGCCTTCTTTGTACAATAAAAATACTCTGCTAGATTTCTCCTCTGCCTTTGAAATTGTTAACTGCCAGATCCTCCTTGACACCCTCTCTGACCTTGACATTACTGGGACTGCACTCAGGTGGCTTGAGCCCTACTTTTTTGACAGATCCTACCATGTGTCTTGGCATGGAGAAATGTCAAATGCGCACCAGGCAAGCACAGGGGTGCCCCAAGGATCGTTGCTGGACCCTCTCTTCTCGCTATGCCTCCTCACTAGGCAGTATCATCCAGTCCTATGGCATTTCTTATCATTGCTGTGCCAAAGAGGACCACATGGCATCAGCTATAAAATCTGTATGTCTCTCTGATACTGCAACTCAGATGAAGTAACTCCACCTCCAGCTTAACCTGGCAATGATGGACCTACTTGTTATCCCAGCTTGTCCATCAATTCATCACCCCATCTCTGATCATTACCACTAAAACCCTTAAGTCTGCATGCAACTTTGGGATGGTGATCAATGACCAGCAGTTCTACCATATGTGCTGGTAAGGAGAGATGTCAAGTGTGCACCAGGCAAGCACAGGGGTGCCCCAAGGATTGGTGCTGGGTCCTTTCTTCTCACTATGCCTCCTCACTAGGTGGTATCATCCAGTCCTATGGTATTTCTTATCATTGCTGTGCCAAACAGAACCACATGGCATCAGCTATAATCTCTGCGTGTCTCACTGATATTGAAACTTGGATTAAGGAACACCATCTCCAGCTCAACCTGGCAAAGACAGACCTTATTATCCCAGCTCATCTGCCAATTCAGCACCCCATCTCTACTCATTATCGCTAAAACCCTTAAGTGAATACGCAACTTTGAGATTAGGATCAATAACCAGCATTCCTACCATGTGTGCTGGCAAGGAGAGATGTCAAGTGAGCACCAGGCAAGCACAGGGGTGCCCCAAGGATTGGTGCTGGGTCCTTTCTTCTCACTATGCCTCCTCACTAGGTGGTATCATCCAGTCCTATGGTATTTCTTATCATTGCTGTGCCAAACAGAACCACATGGCATCAGCTATAATCTCTGCGTGTCTCACTGATATTGAAACTTGGATTAAGGAACACCATCTCCAGCTCAACCTGGCAAAGACAGACCTTATTATCCCAGCTCATCTGCCAATTCAGTACCCCATCTCTACTCATTATCGCTAAAACCCTTAAGTGAATACGCAACTTTGAGATTAGGATCAATAACCAGCATTCCTACCATGTGTGCTGGCAAGGAGAGATGTCAAGTGAGCACCAGGCAAGCACATGGGTGCCCCAAGGATTGGTGCTGGGTCCTTTCTTCTCACTATGCCTCCTCACTAGCTGGTATCATCCAGTCCTACAAAATTCCTTATCACTGCTCTGCCAATGATACACAGATGTACATATTGCTCCCACCAGAGGACCACACAGTATCAGCTATAATCTCTGCATGTCTCACTGATATTGCAACTTGGATGAAGGAACACCATCTCCAGCTCAACCTGGCAAAGACAGATCTTCTTATTATCCCAGTTCACTGCCAATTCAGCACCCCACCTCTACTCACTATCACTAAAATCTGTCTGTAAGTCTGTACACAACTTTGGGATGGTGATCGGTGACCAGCTGCCCTTCAGGGACCATGCTGCCCTGGTCTCTTGGTTTTACAGATTCACTCTGTACAACATATACAAGATCAGATCATATCTGACAGAGTAAACAGCACAACTCCCGGTCCAGGCTTTGGTCTTGTCATATCTGGACTGATGTAATTCTCTGCTGGCAGGAGTACCAGCATGCATCACCAAACCCATGTGGATGATTCAAAATCTGCAGCTCAATCTGTTGAGGTAAGCACATGTCATTTCTCTTTTCAGATTACTACATTGGTTCCTTATAGCGATATTATTAAGTTCAAATCCTTGATGCTTACTTACAGAGTGGTCAATAGATCACCACCTAAATAATAGGAGACTCCTGTGAGATCCTATGCTCCTCCTCACCCAATCAGATCTGTTGATGTATAAAGTCACCTCTCTATGGCATCAAAACTCAGTTCAGTTTCATGTGTAGTTCCTGGCTAATAGAACGAGCTGTCCACTGCCAATCAAATTCTGACTTCCTCAACGTGTTTAAGAAGCATTTGAAGACGCTCTTGTTTGATGAATTTCTGCCTAACTGATGTCTGTTTTTTGATTTTGTAGCCTAGGAATTGTAACAGGGCGGCACGGTGGCGCAGTGGGTTGCGCTGCTACCTCGCAGTTGGGAGACCTGGGGACCTGGGTTCGCTTCCCGGGTCCTCCCTGCGTGGAGTTTGCATGTTCTCCCCGTGTCTGCGTGGGTTTCCTCCGGGCGCTCCGGTTTCCTCCCACAGTCCAAAGACATGCAGGTTAGGTGGATTGGCGATTCTAAATTGGCCCTAGTGTGTGCTTGGTGTGTGGGTGTGTTTGTGTGTGTCCTGCAGTGGGTTGGCACCCTGCCCAGGATTGGTTCCCTGCCTTGTGCCCTGTGTTGGCTGGGATTGGCTCCAGCAGACCCCCGTGACCCTGTATTCAGATTCAGCGGGTTGGATAATGGATGGATGGATGGAATTGTAACAAGGTGCATTTTTGTTCGGAGTTATTCAATTGTGGTGGTCAACTTTTGTAACCTGTCCTGTAACATTTGTTCCCAAACAGACACTCAGACTGATGTTACTCGATTATGCTGACCTCTTTTGTAAGTCGCTTTGGATTAAAGCATCTGCTAAGCAAATAAATGTCAATATACTGTAAATACATGTGGGCCTTGGTATCCATTACAATGAACTGATATCATAGTCAGGGATGGAGTTCAGAAAATGGACAGGTGGCTGGATTGGCTTGTTCTTTTTTCCATAGATCGTAGATCTGCCTCCTCTACAATCTGAAAAGGGCTGCTGGTCCACTACTTCTTCATTATTCCATCCATTCATATAATTAATAATCTATCCATCCACCACTGTTCAAAGCTATCCATCCATCTTCTAAGCCATTTCATCCAGTTCAAGGTTTAGGCCTGGGGGGTGTGGAAGGGTCCTAACCCAGAAGCATCTAGCACAGGGCAGTAGCCTTCTCAGGATGAAGTGCCAGTCCATCATAGGGTACACTAACACACACTGGGACTGTTTAGTGTTTCCAGCAGTGCTTGAAGTTGGCTGATACTCACCAGTACTCCATGGCAGCACTTCCCTGCTCTGCCCTTATAAGTACTGGCACTTGCTGTATGCATACTGGTGTTTGCCGGCACTTTTTCCAAATAATTTCTGTATATCAGCCCACTTTTGGACCTCCAAAGGGAAATCAAACCCTACCAATAGGGTTTCAAAAATTATCGACCAAAACAGGAGGTATCTCCAGTTCTTTTTCCACTTCAACTACTAATTACCAGTTAACCTAAGACTCAAGTCATTGGGACGTGGGATGAAAGCCATAGTAGCTGGATTAGATAGATAGATAGATAGATAGATAGATAGATAGATAGATAGATAGATAGATAGATAGATAGATAGATAGATAGATAGATAGATAGATAGATAGATAGATAGATAGATAGATAGATAGATAGATAGATAGATAGATAGATAGATAGATAGATAGATGGTGGAAGGAATACCTTGCCCAGCCGGGAGGTCATAATAGACAGATCAAGTGTACAGAGGTGTGGCCCAGCTGGGATGATGCCCAGCTTCTGTCTCAGTCGGGCAAAAAGATTTAATGGATTGTCTGGGGGAGACTGTGTTTCAGAGATGAATCATCCCGCAGCATGATAGGTGGCAGTGCGACACCACTTTGGACAAGATTTCATGGGACTTGGAGTTTGAAAGAGCAGCCCTGTTGGGGTCCTTGTGCTCTGCCAAGTGGCAATGCTGGGATAAGACCTCCCTGTTTGGTGGAACTTCTGCCTTGTCCATAACTGCTTCTGACATGGAATGCTATGGCACCGGAAATACTCCCAGGTCCAGCATAAAAAGGTGCCATCTTCCTTGTTCAGGGAATTGCAGTCAGGAGGTAGAGAACAAGGCTTGCCAGGAGGAGAGTGGAGGAAATATATTATTGGATTGTGCTTGTGATTACTGGTGTGTTGGAGTAAGAGCCTTGTGAAAGGTTTTCAGCCACCATAAACCAGATCCATTGTAATGGGAGTAAATGAAAGAGGGAGAGAGAGAGAGACAAAATGACATTGGCAGCAGGGGATCACTTGCGCATGCCAGGGTTGGACTATGGCCACTAGGGGCTAGTAGTCTATAATTCTAGATGTGGTGACCCTCAAAACTTTGAACAAGAGGTATGAGTTAGGTCGTATGTTGTTAAGCCCGTTAAGAAATGGCCAATGAGAGAAGCTGTATCTCAGTATACAACCACTATAGATGCAGCCAGCTTGCTTAGTTTAAGTTGCTGCCATCTAATGGATAGACAAAGGATTTTTGCTGTTTTGGTGCCAACAACTTGTGGAAAACAGTGTCATAAATATACACCCCCTAGTTATGTTGCCGTAAAAAAGGTATAAAGCTGCTGACATTTTGAAACAATTAGATTTGTTGCAGGATGAATATTTTGATGATAACCACAAATGATTGAGATCAACCAGTTGGATGATGTGGAATCTGTAAGCTCTGGTACTGATGTGGTTCACTGCCCCAATGGTGTTTCTTTATCACAAGACGTCCAACTTGTCACAGTTGTCAGGACAGCACCAGTGCAAACAGTCGCCAACTACCAAATGTGTTGTGTACAACAAGCGTGGACAGCACAAAGAAACATGTTATATTTGCAATACATGTGCTTCTAAGCTTACACTTTGAGAGGTGCCATGCTTGCAGGACCCTCAATTAAATGGAGACTGTTGTTAATAAAGTAATTAACAGTTTCTTTATATTTTTGACTGAGTTAGTGTTGATAATAAAACTGTTGTCAGGTTTTATTAGAGTTCTTTATTTATCATAGACCAATACTACTCTGTCTTGATTTTAAATGGTCCAGCAGTCAATGTGTTAAGTAAAACTTAACAACTTATTGTTGTTAATGGAAACCAAAACAAAGATGAAAACTATTAATAAAGAATAATTTTAATAAATTGAAATAAAATAACAAAACCAGGAAATCAATTACAAAAAGCATTTTCAGTTTTCGTCACGGTAGGAGTTATGCATATGCTAATTGGACTGTTAGCTTAGGGGCTATGGGGGCACCAAATTTAATCAGAATACAATACATATATAAATATTGGTTCTTTGTTTTTTCAAGAAATAATTCTGCTGTTGGAGTCTTCTTTAACTGCTTTACTGTTGTACCAGAGATAACTCACCCACCACTAGCCACACATACACCCCATCATCCCCGAGTTTTATCGTCTCCAGTGAACACTGGCTAGTAATGGAGGGTGGCTGTTAGAGCAGCATTTGCAGAAGTAGGAGAGAAGAATATGGGCAGTGAGAATGTGAAGCGCACAAAGAAGAAAGTAGTCCATTTTTCAGAAATGGACAGCAGATTAAAGCATACAAAAGTAAAGATTTTGCACATGCAGTAAACCATCATGGAGTGACAACAAGCTGCCATTCACTGTATCTAAAGGGCACAAAACACACATATCAGGTACAGATGATCCTTCAGAGAATTGCAGTCTGTACATAAGTCACGTCATATTATTGTAACTCTGACTGAGCTGAACAGACGTACACAGCATCTGATCCATCAGCCCACACTGAAATGAACTCTGGGCTGCACATGTGGTCTGATGTCAGTCGTGATGTACTACTTGTCATAAACTAGAAGTCTCAAGCACTAAAGAGTTTCAAAACATTTCCAATAATGACCACTAGAGCGGAAGATCACTGTTAAACTCCAGCTAGTAATAAGGGCAAGAATTGAATCTTTATAAATAAAAGATTTAGTCTTCAAAAAAAAAGTATTAATCAGAATGAAAAGTTGGCATTGCCTGTAACACAAAGCAATCCAAATCCAACAAGTCCCAGTACAGACTCCAAAAGCAAGGTCAAAAATCAGAGCAGAAAGTCGAAAAATCACAATAAACATAAATACATTCACCAACTCCTTAGCATATTCACAATGAACTGTCAGGAACTGCGAGAGACCCTCCAGATTTATAAGGTGAAGGGCAGTTTCTGGTGGTGTTTGGCAGTCAGCCGCGTCTCTTGGGAGACCAGTCACAAACCACATGGAACATAACACAAGAAATTTACATAAATAAATAAAATCAGAAACAAAGACTAATGCACAAAATCAAAAAGTAACAGTATCATAATTAACATAAATCAAAGAATCAAATTTAAACAAAAGAGAGATAAAACATGAATTTGAACCCCAGCCAGGGGAGGACACTTCTGGCATCCTTTGCACTTCCAGTTCATCAAGGTGTAATTGAAAGGTCAGCAAAAACTTTACATGAAACTCCCAAATATGCAGCAGATCACAAATAAAAAAAGGTTTTACCATCCTACTCAAGTGTTTGCATTTTGTTGACAAGGTACTTTTCACCATACACAGTAGTAAGAAGTTCTTTTTGAAAAATAAAAATGTTCCTTAACGCACAAATAGAGAGTTTCAGTAGTGCTGACCTACCTGAACAGAATGTCATTGATGATCCCTTATGATTTGGGAATGTCATTTGGCAATGAAGCAACACAAAAGTCAAACAATTACTAAGTTAGCTGGAATTTTATGGGTAGTTTGACAAAAGAACCAAGGGTTTGAAATTTTATTTTCATTTTATTTTTAAATTCTTTTTCATTTGTTTAATTTTTCTTAGTTTTATATTTTTAGCTGAAAGTACCTGATATTGTGAAAATAATTCAGTGCAAGAGTAATATTTGTAAATATTTTTCACTCCCTCTCTTAATATAGGCATGTCATACTGTCTCTGCTGAGGGATCACTTGCTGACTTGCTGTTCTTGTGTTGTGCTCAAGTATATATACTGTATGAAGTTGGGATAAATATCAAGTGTAATTTTAGGCTTTGCTTATTCTTTCTCTATCTGTATGTATATATATATATATATTTTGGCAAGCAGCTGGGGGTGGTACCCAGCCAGGATGCCCGGAAGGACAGCAGGAGGGATTATGTGTGAGGCCTGGTGGCCTTGGGGACCACGGGAACAGAGGAAAGGAGTGGAGGTGAACCTAGAGAGAAAGGCATTGTGTGAGGCCTGGACTTTGGTGGAGTATTGGGTTGCGTGCTTCACTTTATTGTAGATAGTACTGTAAATAAATGTGTGTGGTTCTTTGCAACAATGTCTACCTGTCTGTGTCTGGGCCATCTTCCACTATATATATATATATATATATATATATATATATATATATATATATATATATATATAGTATATATATATATATATATATATATATATATATATATATATATATATATATATATATAGTAACATACATGCGCATAGGAGGCAGCTAAAGGGCTTGAAGGTGGGTAATCCTGAGCCAGACTGGGATGTGGCAGACTGCACTCACTCATTTTCTCGCTTTTCTGCAGACCATTCACGGGAAATTCCACCTGGCCCTGATGATGTCAAATTCTGGCTCCAACCCCATTGACGTCACTTCCAGGTCCAAGCCTATGGATAAAGACCCTTCTGGTTCCAGCCCCTCTGATGTCATTTCCGGGCCTGAGCCTATGGATGAAGACCCTTTCGGTTCTGGCGCCTTTGAGGTTACTTCCTATACTGGCCTTTAAAAGCTGTCACCTTTCCCCTATCCCCTCAGTTCTGTTTTGGACTCCAATTTGTGCACATCATTCTTTGTCGAGTTTGTGACAATATACAAACACACATATATACACACCCCTGAGATGGAAGGATGGAGGAAGCAGCTTTCCAGTACACCCCTGGAGTGTAACGGATCCCTGGATTCCCACAGGGCATCCTGGGACTTGGAGTTGGGTTTCTCAGCCCTGCTGAGTGCCGCCAGGGGAAGCTGTGAGAGGAATGGAGGAGCCATGTCTCATCCAAAGCCTTGAAGTACTCCTAAGTCACAAGGACAGGAGCCCCAAAGTACGTTTGGGTTGGAGAAAAAGCCAATTCTCCATCTGACCCAGAAATGCTAGCAAGTTATGTGGGCAGAAGGACAGAAGCACTTCCGGGTCAAGGACTATTTAAAGGACTGCTGGAGATCCGGAAAATGGGCTGGAATCGGGAGGAGTGTGACAGAGCTTGCTTGGAGGTGTGGAGGAGAGATTTGTGTGTAAAATTATTGATTTATTGTTTATTTAATTGCCTGTTTATTGTGGCTGGGGTGCTTTGGAGGCACTGCTTAAAAGAAGAAGCATTAAAATACTTCTGAGTGCTTTTATCCTGTCCTGAGCGTCTGTCTGTTGGGTTTAAGGGGCAACAGCAACCCCTAGCATCTTGCAATATGTTATATATATATATATATATGCACTTTGAAGGCAACTTGAAGGCTCGGTTAATTGTAATTTCACCCAGAATGAAGGGTTCACACTGTCACCTAAAACTTCTGATATTTTTCTTCGTATAGATCAGATGACCACCAGTCTATCTGACACTACTTCTGGGTTGTCATCTCTTGGCCCCACCCGTTCTGGTCTTAGGGGCAATGCTGCCATCTTTGACTGAGTTAGACTCTGATTACTGTCTGGAAAAGACATTCATACCTTATTGCTCCCTTGACCAACAAATATCCAAGGTTGGCTTTCGTGTTGCCCCAACTCTCCCTAACTGTCACTCTTCTCAGGACTTTGTCTAGTGCTGTTTTGTCTTTATTGTAATAAGGAGGTCAAAACTGAACACAGTACCTCAGCTGAGGTCTCACCAGTGTGTTATATAACTTGAATATAAACTCCCTTGACATGTACTCCACACATTGGGCTATATAACCTGACATCCTATTAGTTTTCTTGATTGCTTCTGTAAAAATATTTTGATGCAGATAGTGATAACTCCACTATGACTCCCAGGTCCTTCTCATAAAGAGTACTTTCAAGTTTACAACCTTCATTGTGTATTTAAATCTAACATTTCTATGTCCTACACGTAATACCTTACATTTACTTACAATAAATTTTATTTACCATAAAGTTGCCCAAGCATGAGTGCTGCAGTGGTTTGACTGAGTCGTTATGATCTGCCATTTCACCTACTTTCATTCTACAGGTAGGTGTAGAAAGGCGAATAAATAGTTGGTATTATGCCAGATGGAATAAATCAGTTACTATTAATGAAAAGGCCAGGAGAAGAGATTAAGTCGTAAGTTAGTCTAAAGTCTTAACCCAAACATCAATGCTATTTTTCACCAATATCCTAAATGATAATCAAAAGAAAATGTAGCACAAAGGTCTGGATTTTTCTAAATCTAAACAGAGAAGACACTGAGTTAAGTTTCTATTTCCATTTTCCAGAAAGTGAACAGTGCTGACCTTAATACCGTCACATAAATGATGTCATGCATCACACACTTCCAGTTATCCACTACTAGCAAGGCCATAGTAAGACAAGGAGACAAAATGGCAGCATTCATATAAAACAAACGTGGCACCATGATTATATCTGAAACATTTTTAACTATCTGAAAGAAACCTGGTCCATAAAATCCATAATAATCAGAAATCATGTAAAATACCATCAGAAAAAAGAAAAACAAACAGTTCTTAAAACATATCCTACACATCATTATGCAAGTCATCTGAGATCTTTGATCCTTCCCTATGCATTTCACGACATTATTAACTCAGTTGAGACACTCAATTACAGAGTGAGGCTCAGAAGTGATCCTCTGTAAACGTTTGAGCCACACAGTTCAAACTGCAAATGGTTAATTATTCTGTGATAAAGAAGTGAGATGAAATGGACAGCAGCAGGCACAGCATCACACCAGGGCTGGGGCTTCCATGAATTTGGTAGGGGCCTCTGGGCGTAAAGGCAGGCATTTGGAAATAAATATGATGAAAACGGGCCAACTCCGCTTATCATGGTAATCTAGAGAAAACTCCCAAAGAAAGCACATTTTGTCTTCGCAACAATCTTGTTTCTTCTAAGTGCTAGACATATCTAATTACATGCATGGCTTATTTATATTTGTTATGGCTGAATGCACTAAAGCAGGAGCAAAGCACTAGGGATGGGCAACAAAAGAAAATAATGCTGCCAAGCAGAAGTAATAATAGCATTCTCATTCTTGGCTTACTTGGATCAGTTGACGCATTAAACATTTAGGTTGATATTCCAACCATGCTTGGGATGCCAGCCAATTGTCTGCTGGCCATTTTGAAATACTTGAATGCTTCACAAAGCAGATGGTGTGATAAGGTCCTGGAGGTGGATGGTGCCAGGTTGGCAGTCAGGGCTGCAGTAAAGGAGTAGGGAAAACTCCAGTATGGAAAGTTACAGAGTAAAATGTGTGAATCATATGGGCTGAGGAAATTCTCCAGAGGTGATTGATGTCCATTATCACACTAACCAAAGTAACACTTAAGATAGACTAGGGTCATGTGACAGTTTGATATTGCTTATAGTTTAAATAGACATAAGGTGAGTGTCCATCCGTCTTCAACAATTAGCTGAATCCAGTAGACAGGAGCTAGGATTGGCCAGGTACAATAAAAACGAAGAGCCACCACAAGAGGTCATCTGTTGACCGTCTTCTGACAGTGTGGCTTGTTATCGGATCTGCTGAGCATCTGCTGAAAGTATCATTCTTTTTGGAAACAGTATATAGATATAGGTACACATATTAGTCACAACATTAAAACCACCTTCCTAATATTGTGTAGGTCACCCTCATGCCACCAAAACAGCTGTGACCTGTTAAGGCATGGACTCAGCAAGACCTCTGAAGGTGTCCTGTGGTATCTGGTACAAAGACATTAGCAGAAGATTCTTTAAGTCCTGTAAGTTGTGAGGTTGGGCTTCCATGGATCGGACTTGTTCTTAAAGCACATTGCACAGGTGCTCGATCGGATTATTTTTGTATTGTGGAAGGGCAAATCATCCTGCTGAAAGAGACCACTAGAGAACATCATGGAACACTATTAGCATTGGTCCGCAACAATCTTTAGACAGATGATACGTGCCAGAGTAACAACCACATGAATGCCAAGACCCAATGTCAGAGAATAGCCTACAGCATCACACTGCCTCTGCCAAGCTGCCATCCTCCCATAGTGCATCTGCTGCTATCTCTTCTCCAGGTAAACAACACACATGCACCTGGCCATCCACATGATCTAAAAAAAATGGCATTCATCAGAGCAGACAACCCTCTTCCATGGCTCCACTGACCAGTTCTGATGTTCACATGCCCATTGTAGATGCTTCAGTTGTGGACAGAGGTCAGAATGGGCACTCTGACTGGTCTGCACCTCAGCAGTCCTATACGCAGCAGACTGAGAACACTGTGTGTCCTGACACCTTTCTGTCTCTTGGCCACAATTAAGTTTTTCAGCTTCTGTGGGATTAGACCAGATGCCCTAGCCTTTATTACCCATTCGCATCAATGAGCCTTGTGCAACTGTGACCCTGTCACCAGTTCCCTGGTTGTCCTTCCTTGGAAACAGCGCATTGCCGCACCTAACAACAACCTAACCTAACACAACAAACTAACTCAGGATCCAGATTAGGACCCGAGTGTAGCCATGCAACAGGTGACACCTCAGCACCACACTAGTTCAGATGGATTGGAACAGTGTGAGGTTTTCTTTATGGTGGCTGGAGTGCCAATTCTGCCAACAACCCCCAAGTTTTGTCCTGCAGGTTGGGAAGTCATCTGCTACTCATCTAGCCAACGCAAAATTGCTCAGACATTATACCAATACATCTCCTTCAAGAAGTGACTGTTCATTTGCTGTCTTATATATCCCAGCACTTGGCAGGTGCCATTAGAACCATATAATCAATGTTATTCACTTCACCTGTCAGTAATTTTAATGTTGTGGTTCATCAGTGTACAGTATATAGCAGCGATGAAGGTGGCCTCTGTAATGAACTACTCAGAATGATGAGTTTCTTCTGTAAAAGAGGATACCCTTTTCATACTGTGGTCAGGGTTCCCATTCAAGCCGGGAGTAAGCCTTGCAACATTCACTATAAGATCGAACCTCAATAATGCAACTGGCTTCGGACTGGTCCACCCATTTCCACACTTTCTCTCTCTCTCTCCCAAAGGTCTTTAAATACAATTTCCTCTTTTTGCAGACAGATCCTTCCACAAGAGTCTTTTTTATTAACCCTCCCATGATCTCCTTCCGTTCGACCATGTACTCTATGCAAACGTCTCATCTGAAGCTCACTTCACAGAGGAGAGCCAAATTCCTCACCAGGCACTTTGAGCTGTAACAGAAGTCACATGCAGATATGTCACCAACAATACCCTTGTATCTAGTCCCTCTATTAAATTCAATATTTAACGGTGGTCTTCTTGCCAGTCTTAAAATCTTATTTACTGCAATTCTTGGAAGAAGTAGCCACTCATCTATATAGCTGACAAACTGTTTCAGGGAACACGTTCAAGACGTTAAGAGTAAAGACCTTACAATGCCCATTGTAGATCACTTCATATCTCTTGACCATAGCTACACTGATCTTTCTGTTTGTGTTCTTTTATAGGGCTTCAAAGACACTTTTCGAAGAAAAACAGATGAAGCTATGCTCATTCTCCACCTGGGATCACATATTTTTCCAGGACTAACTTTTTAATCACTCCCTTCATCTTCTCTAATGGCAGCTTTTTTCTCACTTGCTCTCCATCTTTTGCCTGTTAATCTGCTCTGGCTTTTTTCCTTTCTTGTATACTTTACCTGCTCTGTCCTTTTCAATTCCACTCCTGGTGAAGGCCAAAACTTTGTGTCTTTAATCTTCTTTTCATTTGAGTGTGGAATTTACCTTTAACCTTTGTTTTCCTGTGCAGATGCACTCTGATGCAGCACCACACTAACTCCAATAGATACAGAGGTATCCACAGGTATATTGATTTACCTCCAATTGATTGGGAGTTCATGGAGGTGTTTGGATTTGTGTGATGTCTGTTATTTTCTGTGCCTGTTTTTACTTTTTGATTTTCTGATTATTTTTCTCTTCCCATAACATATAATTAAAACATACCTTTATTTGCAAAAGTAATATGTGGAGGGACCCAAACATTTATGGAACCAGTCAATAGCATGGGGGTATGGTGTCGGTATTGTCACTCAAAGGCATGGGAGACAGCCAATGGGCTTGACTAAATTAGTTCACTAATGTCTTTTCTTCTGCAGATCATTAGAAGGAAGGACCACTTAAGCCACAACCAGGTTCCACTTCCAGCTCCAACACACGCCCTGTATCCTGTTAGATCTTCCTCTACTTTCCCATCATCTATAAAGCCCACCACTTTCCTTTCCCAGTCACTCGCGTTCCAGACACCATCTTTTAAGATTACTTGGTGAATTGGTGCCCTGTTTAATTTCTCAAAAAACGTTGTTGATAATATACGGGGTGGAACACCAAACCTTTGTTTTGTCCCTTGTGTTTCCTTTCACAGTATCAAATATGGTGCTAGGTATCGCATGGCCACAGTCCGGTTAATCATTTCGCTCAGTTGATCGAGTGTCTGTTTCTACTGTTCATTTTATTCTCGTGCTGGTGACTTTGCTGATTTTTTTTCCCCGAGCCACCATAGCAGATTTTCAAGAAACTATGATGATTGTGTTTTTTTTAACACTGATGGATTTGTTCATAAACAACAACAACATTTATTTATATAGCACATTTTCATACAAATAATGCAGCGCAAAGTGCTTTACATGATGAAGAAAGAGAAAAAAGACAAAATAAAGAAAAATTAGAATAAGGGAACACTAATTAACATAGAAAAAAAGTAAGGTCTGATGGCCAGGGAGGACAGAAAAAAAAAAAAAACTCCAGACAGCTGGAAAAAAAAAAATCTGCAGGGGTTCCAGGCCAGGAGACCACCTAGCCCCCTCTAGGCATTCTACCTAACATAAATGACCTCAATCAGTCCTCATGGTATGCTGGGTTCTCATGGAAGAACTTGATGATGACGGTCATGTGGACTTCTGGCCTTTAATCCATCAATGTAGGGAAATCACAAATAAAGAATTTGTTCCCCATGGAGGGTTATTGAGTGACATTGCAATGAACTGCTGAGGCTTCTATGGCAAAACACCAGGAAAGAACATCTGGAGAATTGGTGCACCCAAACCTAGATATTGCATCGTTACTCGTTCTCAGTCACAAAGTATTTGACCATAAACAATGTTGTTATTGTACCCCCTGTATTCACCAGATCTCACTCCCTGTGACTTGTTTTTGTTCCTGAAATTAAAGCTGAGACTGAAGAATAGAGGATTTACTACCAGAGAAGAAGAAATCCAGGAACATCACAAGAGGCTCTAATAAAAAATGAGTATAGAAAATGTTTCTAGGAGAAGAGCTGAGACCAGTGCATTACATCTCAAGGAGAGTAGTTTGAAGGTGATTACAAAGGAACTGCTGTGAGTTTTAGAAGTTTTTTACTGTAACAACCCAGGGGGCAAAGAAGAAGAGTTGGCACACAAATTCAAACCCTGAACAGGCCTGCTGATTGGAGATCACCTCCTTAATTTAAGTGCCTGTACTACTACTGCTGTTATAACTTTGGAAGGTGCCCTAAGAAAGATACCAAAACCCCAGATCAGACAAAACTCTATCAGACTTGCACTGTTCCTCTGTCTCTTTCTATGTTAATTCTGGTACTGCTGCTCTATCAATTACCACGTGGACTCCATTTTGTTGGTTTTACCCACAGGTCTCTGCATTTTGCTTGGCGTCTCTTCTCAGGTCTGGGTGGTATACACTGTCCCTATCTGAATCATTTTCCTATCAGATGCTCAATCCTGGCAACTTGGAAGGAACGTCTGGGATAGGATTGCTGTGAGCAAAAAAGCTGCAGTTCAGGCTTCCTGAGAGATTAATGGGGAGAAAGGGGAGAGCCACCCTTGCACCAACGTGTGTGATTGGTTCCAGTTTCCTCTTTGACTCTCCATGGGTCATAATTAGAACACCGAACCAACAGGAATATAAATAAAGATTTTGTCCATTTTCTGAGACTTTCAACTAACCTTACTGTGCTCCTATAAATGCTTTCCTTTTCAATGGGTTACACTGAATAGAATCTCCCCCTATAATGTGTCATTATAAGTACCATGAAAGGAGCTATATCCATGCTCAATGCCTTTACTTGACAGCAGAATTAAACTTTCATCACAAAAGGAATCCTATCGACTCATCAAGCAAGCTATAATCCTAGCTCATTTTCATTGGGGCTGTAAAAAATCAAAATGTCAGCACCTCATTGAGTGTCCCGATCCTTTCATTTATAATAATAAAACTGTAGCATGGGGAAATGTAATGTGTTAAAAAGCGAAGGTCACCCTGTGATTAATGCCCGTTACCAGACTGACCCCACTCTAATGATGGCCAAACACCAAAGCTCCTTGGAAAATGGTGCGCTTGTCAAGGTAAAGGATTAGCCAGGAGCCCGCTCTTCTAGAGCGATCTTAAATTATTATTACTATCTGTAACACTTATTCCCAACATTATAAAAGAGCAGGACCGTGACAAATTAGAAGTTAATTGTGTGACATGATAAAAGCGTCACAAGATGTCACAAGACAGCTTTCCAACATTACACTTTGCACAAAGCTTTATGGGCTGCATAGATTTCATCAGAATGTCCTTTTGTTTAAGAGAATGGTCTCTCATTTAATAATTTGAAAGCCCATGACTGGTGGCATGGCGCCACCTTCTGTTCAACGCCCAGAATTCCTCAAGACAACAGGCCACACTGCAGAATAATAAACACTTATCTGTGTCAGTTCATTCATTTGTTTCAGTTTTGATCTAAACTCAGAGCAGTGAAGGGTCAGAGTTGATCCCACCAGTTTCAAGTGCAAGGCAGGAACCAACCCTGGGTGGGCTGAGAGTCCTTAACAGCTAAGATTAGCAATGGGAAAATTTACATTCATTGTGGTGGCCTATGCTGGCATAGCAGCTAAAGGGTATCAGATGCTTTTGGAACCAAGATGGATATGTATTATTGTGGTATTTCCCGCTACTTACCCTTTACCTAGGTGTAAGTGTACTCATCATATTTGTTACCGGGTTGGTCTACTGTTGCACCTTAAGATTCAAACACACATACATAGCTATACACATACACACAGAAACTCAACAGTGCCCCATGAATAATTCTTTGCATTTATATAGCGCTTTTCTCACTACTCAAAGCGCTCAGCAATTGCAGGTTAAGGGCCTTGCTCAAGGGCCCAACAGAGCAGAGTCCCTTTTGGCATTTACGGGATTCGAACCAGCAACCTTCTGATTGCCAGTGCAGATCTCTAGCCTCAGAGCCACCACTCCGAATGTGACTCGAATGACAAACACACAGCTGGTTAACCTCTAGCACTTTAAACCAGACAAGTGCCTTATGAATAACACAACTTGTCACTCTCCTAGGACTTCATGGGACTCACAAACACGCAGACACTAAACACAACAGTGCTCCATGAATGACAAACACACAGCTGGTTAACCTCTGGCACTTTAAACCACCCAAGTGCCTTAGGAATAACACAGCCTGTCACTCTCTCAGCACTTTAAGAGACTTACTTATTATCGTCATAAACAACATGCAATGTTTTAATGATATCTCAGACCTAAATGTTACTTTTGATCTCCAAGAATACATTTAAACATACAAAGGCTCAGCACTCTTGACAATAGGCCATTTATCAGCCAAGAATGCCTTACTTTATGTACTGTTCCCTGCTATTGGGTGGAGCTCTCATCCTCAGCCTTAATAAACCTCGCAGCACAGAGGTAACGGCAAACCTCCTGCTGCACCAGGTGCTCAGAGAAATCTACCTTATTACTTCAATCACTCTAGACATTAACACAAAGCATAGAAAGTTAAAAGCAACATGATATTTATTACAGGAATAATAATACCAGTAGAACAAAGAATAATAGAAAATAGGACTGATAGTAAAGTCTGGATATATATAGTCTTTAGAAATAGTAAAGATGACAAGGATGAATGTCACAGGTAGCTTGTGATCTAGCACTCATAGTTATTCACGATCAGATGGAAATGGCCGCATGTTGCCAGTGCCATCTTCTGTCGTCGCTCTGTTCCCTTCTCCTGACGTCTTCATCCCTTCTTCTTCCTCCCTCCTATGTCGCTCTTCAGCCAAGGCATATTTATTATAAAATTCTACCCGGGAGTTTTGCAAGATGTGATTATTAGATATTCTGATTGGCTGGCTGTCAATATGATGAATGAATTCACTGTCTGTTTCCCAAACAACAAAACGTTTTTTTGATGTTTCTTAATACCTCTTCCTTTCCCAGGCTGTAAAATAATTTAGTTGCTTATTGTTCCAGATGCCCGGGTTATAAACTAATCAATAGCCTTAGGCACCAGCCTGTCTTCCTTTCTTTGTTGGAACAGCTGTTTTAAAAGTGAGGTACAACTGGGAAGAGGACATGCTTTGATGTGCCTTGAATTTTTTTCATCTATTGTTTTGTCTTGAACAATATATAATGGAAATATAAACCAAAATGTACAGATTTTGTACCCCACCACAGATAGGTCAGGCAACAACAAGTTGTAGTGCATGTTTATTAAAACAGAAATACAGTTATAAAAAACTTCAATCAATAAATAAATACATTAAAAAAAATATTTAGCTAACCCCCAGTCCCTTCTGGTCTCACTCAGTTTTTCAGCAGACCCGAGACACCACTGGACTCGGCCTCCTCAGCTCTCTCACCTGCCCACCTCCATTGGTCACCGCAGTGCGTCATCTCAAGCCCTCGATCTCCGCTGCTACAAACTACTGCTCAGACGGTTCCACCCGTCTTCCTGGAACAGCACCCTACCAGTCAACACTTCTGAGAAAGCTTTGTTTATAGTTCAATTCAGTCTTTAATTTCTTTATTTTGTGTTTATAAGAATTATTTATAAATACTTTGAAATCTTTTTTTTTTTTGCTTAGTACCTACTTATTAACCAGTATTAGAAAATCTATATGCATGATATACTGTTCGATTTACTTTGATGTCTAGTGTGGGATAAGAATGGGCATCCTGGCCAGATAGGCATAGGGGTTATTACCTGGACAGGAGGAACAAGAGGAATGATGGATGAATTGGCTGACTGGGCAGAAAGATATCTCTTTGCTCAGCCAGTATATAATAATGGATGGACTAGCGGAAGCCGGAACTTGGGAGTGGTTCCGTCCAACCATGTGCTAAGTGGCAGTGGTCCTCGTATGAGAACCCAGACTGGACACCTGCAGGGGTGCTAGGGAAATGGGAGTCCAGAAGTGCAGCCCTGTAGGGGTCCTTTGGAATTGATATGGGGCTCTACTGGGGGGAGACCTCCCTACTTTCACTTTGGCCTGGAAGTGCTTCCTGGATGACGTGGCGCAGCCCCAAAAGCATTCCCAGGCCCAGCATAAAATGAAGCCTGCTGCCACACACACAGGAGGTAGTGGGCAACACAGCTGAGGAGAGAAGGAGGAAGAATTGCATGATTTGCGTTCATTTATTGTGTAATTGTGGCTTGTTAGTGGGAGGATTGTGAAGAGGTGCCAAGGAAAGGAATACAAATCCTTTATTTTACTCTACTAACACGTGGTGTATTGCTGGGTTTGTGGTTTGGGGCACTGTCATGCCCCCTTGGTTACACTAGTCATGCAAGATCAAGATTTGTGGATTACCCTCATTTTCGGCCCTCTAGACCTGAAAAACTGCATTTTTTAGACAAAATTTGGATCCTATTTTGTGCAGGAAAGTATCCCATTATAATAAAGAGTACACTAATATGTGTCTTCAGAAAAAATCGAGCATAAGGATTCCAAGTTGCACATGCATCACAAACTGACCCCAGGGGTTCACCTACTAATGGAATACGAGGGGTCAAAGTTACTCCTTTTCACAAAACTTCAAAACAAAATGGGGGATCAGTAATATTGGCATGTGTAGTGCCATTGTATGGTATTTCATGTTTGCTAATCACAAATAAAGAATAAGATATTAAAAATATTACCATATCAGTCATCTAATCCTCTAAGAGACACACCCTGAAAATTAAAAATGACAAATTTCAAACAAAACCACATACTGTAAGGTTCTGTTGTAGACTATTTTTAGGTTACATAAATGAAGTTACTTTAATCCTTTACTAGGGATCAGGCCCTCTATGGACCTCTATCAGAGGGTGGAAAATGACAAATTTCCATTAAAATCGAGAATTTTTCTCTTCTTGTAGTTTGATGTAGTTTTACTTCATTAAGTGCCTAAGTTACACTTTTCTAAACACTTACATTGGATTATTCTTTTCATTTTTTCTTTTCTTTATTCATTTTTTGTTGATGGTTAGAGCTCTAACTATATAGTTTCTTGATTTTAATTATTACTTAAGATAATACCTACTGTACTTTACATCCTGTCTATGGAGTATTCCAGTAGGTATTTGGTTTATTAAGATCATCTTAATATCCTACTAAATTATGCTAACATTTGAATGGCGGTAACAATTTCTTGACAAAACATACTTCAAATGTGCAAGATAATTTACAGGAATGTCTCACCCTGTTTGCCTTCATGTTCAACACATGTACCATATGTGGCACATAAATTCTCCACAAAAATTGTATATAGCAGTACCATTAAATGTAAACATTATGTTGACTCACCTTATATATATATACATATATATATACAGTGGTGTGAAAAACTATTTGCCCCCTTCCTGATTTCTTATTCTTTTGCATGTTTGTCACAAAAAATGTTTCTGATCATCAAACACATTTAACCATTAGTCAAATATAACACAAGTAAACACAAAATGCAGTTTGTAAATGGTGGTTTTTATTATTTAGGGAGAAAAAAAAATCCAAACCTACATGGCCCTGTGTGAAAAAGTAATTGCCCCCTGAACCTAATAACTGGTTGGGCCACCCTTAGCAGCAATAACTGCAATCAAGCGTTTGCGATAACTTGCAATGAGTCTTTTACAGCACTCTGGAGGAATTTTGGCCCACTTATCTTTGCAAAATTGTTGTAATTCAGCTTTATTTGAGGGTTTTCTAGCATGAACCGCCTTTTTAAGGTCATGCCATAGCATCTCAATTGGATTCAGGTCAGGACTTTGACTAGGCCACTCCAAAGTCTTCATTTTGTTTTTCTTCAGCCATTCAGAGGTGGATTTGCTGGTGTGTTTTGGGTCATTGTCCTGTTGTAGCACCCAAGATCGCTTCAGCTTGAGTTGACGAACAGATGGCCGGACATTCTCCTTCAGGATTTTTTGGTAGACAGTAGAATTCATGGTTCCATCTATCACAGCAAGCCTTCCAGGTCCTGAAGCAGCAAAACAACCCCAGACCATCACACTACCACCACCATATTTTACTGTTGGTATGATGTTCTTTTTCTGAAATGCTGTGTTCCTTTTACGCCAGATGTAACGGGACATTTGCCTTCCAAAAAGTTCAACTTTTGTCTCATCAGTCCACAAGGTATTTTCCCAAAAGTCTCGGCAATCATTGAGATGTTTCTTAGCAAAATTGAGACGAGCCCTAATGTTCTTTTTGCTTAACAGTGGTTTGCGTCTTGGAAATCTGCCATGCAGGCCGTTTTTGCCCAGTCTCTTTCTTATGGTGGAGTCGTGAACACTGACCTTAATTGAGGCAAGTGAGGCCTGCAGTTCTTTAGACGTTGTCCTGGGGTCTTTTGTGACCTCTCGGATGAGTCGTCTCTGCGCTCTTGGGGTAATTTTGGTCGGCCGGCCACTCCTGGGAAGGTTCACCACTGTTCCATGTTTTTGCCATTTGTGGATAATGGCTCTCACTGTGGTTCGCTGGAGTCCCAAAGCTTTAGAAATGGCTTTATAACCTTTACCAGACTGATAGATCTCAATTACTTCTGTTCTCATTTGTTCCTGAATTTCTTTGGATCTTGGCATGATGTCTAGCTTTTGAGGTGCTTTTGGTCTACTTCTCTGTGTCAGGCAGCTCCTATTTAAGTGATTTCTTGATTGAAACAGGTGTGGCAGTAATCAGGCCTGGGGGTGGCTACGGAAATTGAACTCAGGTGTGATACACCACAGTTAGGTTATTTTTTAACAAGGGGGCAATTACTTTTTCACACAGGGCCATGTAGGTTTGGATTTTTTTTCTCCCTAAATAATAAAAACCATCATTTAAAAACTGCATTTTGTGTTTACTTGTGTTATATTTGACTAATGGTTAAATGTGTTTGATGATCAGAAACATTTTGTGTGACAAACATGCAAAAGAATAAGAAATCAGGAAGGGGGCAAATAGTTTTTCACACCACTGTATATATATATATATATATATATATATATATATATATATATATATATATATATATACAGTATATATATATATATATATATATATATATATATATATATATATATATATATATATATATGCAGTATGTATGTACAGTCATATGAAAAAGTTTGGAAACCCCTCTCAGCCTGCATAATAATTGACTCTACTTTCAACAAAAAATATAACAATGGCATGTCTTTCATTTCCTAGGAACATCTGAGTACTGGGGTGTTTTCCGAACAAAATTTTTAGTGAAGCAGTATTTAGTTGTATGAAATTAAATCAAATGTGAAAAACTGGCTGTGCAAAAATGTGGGTCCCCTTGTAATTTTGCTGATTTGAATGCCTGTCACTGCTCAATGCTGATTACTTGCAACACCAAATTGGTTGGATTAGCTTGTTAAGCCTTGGACTTCATAGACAGGTGTGTCCAATCATGAGAAAAGGTATTCAAGGTGGTCAATTGCAAGTTGGGCTTCCCTTTAACTCTCCTCTGAAGAGTGACAGCATGGGATCCTCAAAACAACTCACAAAAGATCTGAAAACAAAGATTGTTCAGTATTGTGGTACAAAAAGCCATCTCAGAGGTTTAAACTGTCAGTTTCAACTGTAAAGAATGGGAATCAGGAAATTGAAGGCCACAGGCACAGTTGCTGTTAAACCAGGTCTGGCAGGCCAAGAAAAATACAGGATTGTGAGAATGGTTACAGACAACCCACAGATCACCATTCATGCAGAGGGAGAAGTACAATGTTCTGGAATGGCCGTCACAGTCCCCTGACTTGAATATCATCGAAAATCTATGGGATGATGTCCATGTTCAGCAGCCATCAAATTAAACTGAACTGGAGAGATTTTGTATGGAAGAATGGTCAGAAATACCTCCATCCAGAATCCAGACACTCATCAAAGGCTATAGGAGGCGTCTAGAGGCTGTTATATTTGCAAAAAGAGGCTCAACTAAGTATTGATGTCATGTCTCTGTTGGGGTGCCCAAATTTATGCACCTGTCTAATTTTGTTATGATGCATATTGCATATTTTCTGTTAATCCAATAAATTTTATGTCATTGCTGAAATACTACTGTTTTCCATAACGCATGCCATATATTAAAAGGAAGTTGCCACTTTAAAAGCTCAGCCAATGATAAACAAAAATCTAAAGAATTAAGAGGGGTTCACAAACTTTTTCATATGACTTATATATATATATATATATATATATATATATATATATATATATATATATATATATAGTGGCGGATGGCCAAGACCCTTGCCCAGCCAGAAATACTGGGTGCTCATGCAGCACTTCCGCCACACCAGGAAGTGTCGCCGGAAAGGTTGTCAGAGAGCACCCGGAGCACATCGGGGTGATTATAGAAGAGGCTTCCTCCCTCGAGTGCTGAACGTTCTAATTAAACATTGTGTGTTTTGGAACATTCGGTGTCCGCCTGTTTGTGTTTGGGCTGAACCTACCACTATATATATATATATATATATATATATATATATATATATATATATATATATATATATACTAGCTGTTCTACACATCTAAGTCACATTGAAATCTAAGTATTCAATGTAGACCTCAGAGTTGACGTTTGCAGTGCACCATGTAATGTGCATGTCTCTGTTATATGCCATTTGGTATGTGATTTGTAAAAACAGTGTGTATGTTTGTGATGTGCCTTCTACTGGAATGACAAATGCAATGCATTCTATTACTGAAAATGTCCATGAAGTACCATCTTTTGGAATGACCGAGACATAAAAAATGGACGGACACAAAGACAACCTTTCCTTTTATTAAGGTGGATAGACACTGTACAAAAGTCTGAGCACACTGTCTGTTGTGTCATCATGTACACTGGTTATGCTTGAGCATATGCATGTGTTAGCTGATGTGCCTGATACGTTGAAACACTGTACTCAGAGCCTGCAAGTTTTCATATTTGTTTGATTATTTGTTAACCTTGCATACATCTATTTTGATAAACCACACAGACATCTGCCAATAAATATTTAGATTTACATGGCTGTTGCAACAAATCCTTCTTTAAAAACGTTCAGCGATTAATTAACTCATTCTACTATAACTCTGATCTGCTTCATCTGCCTTAATGGGGATTAGGATTTGGTACCATATATAGTGGTTTGACACATGCACTGTTTAACAGTCACAGTTTCGGAGACTGGACTAGTCACATGATACGGAGGAACTATATAAAAAAGGGAAGACCATGCTCTTTTTTCATAGGAGACTGCATTCCTTTATTGTGGATAGTGACATCTTCTACAATTTGCTGTGCTGTTGTGTGCTGGGCTGGTAACATTACTTCATGAAAGGCCTAAAAAACTGACAACCTATTAAAAGAGTAGTCTCAGTTTTGAGACACACTCTGGAACCCCTGGTGGTTGTAGCAAATGAGAGATTAAAAAAAAAAAGAAAAACTGAGTGCCATTATGAACAACACTGCACATCTTTTCCACAAACCCTGAGGATTTTGAGCAAACATGAAACGCTATGGGGGCTCCTTAATATCAATATCAACATACCTGTAGAATGCCTTATTTGGACTGTGACTGTCAAGTCAGATGTTTTCTCTGTAGTTAGTAAAGATCACAGAAGTTCAGAAGACAGAAACCAAATACAAAATACAAAATATTAAGCAAATTTGTAGTCAAAATGTTTTTTTTCCCCAGATTTGTAATGTTTAGAATATGAACAGTAATAACCTTTTGTTTTTAGAACTCCTTAAATAAGGTTCTTAAAGAGTTCCATTGATGACATAATACAGCGCAACCATCAGAGCCACACTCCTTTTCACAGTGCTATGGTAATGGGATCACAAATAGTCAGGCAGTACAAGAAAAACAAGGTGGAATAACAGCAAGCAAAAATATAATAATTAATATTAGCAAACGCTTTGAGATAATATTTTGTACGAGTCAACACACAGAGTAAATTCTGGAAGTTCAAATCTTAAATCATATATCATTATCTTGACACAAACATTTCTTTTAAGCAAAACTATATACATAAAAATCGTAAGAGCAGCAAATCAAAAAGACCACACTTTTTGGTGTAGTAGATCCTCCTATGCCCCCCAGACTGATATTGTCAAGAGCAAGTTCAGGCCTTCTAAGTAGTGACAGGCGACTCATAATCAATTTGTTCTTTTTGAATTACTCTTTTCAGTGAATCCTGCAAATCGATTTGCGAGCATGAACTAATCAATTCAGTTGAGCTGAACAGGAGTGCTAAAGCACATGCGTGTCCTGCGTGATATCATCAGGGTCTTTGGTTTTTCTGAGGCTGGTAGAACTTTAAAGCACGTAAGCAAGAACCACCTGAATAAAGAGCCTCAACTCACTTCACTTACGATTCTTTTGAGTTCAAACTATATGAATAGCAGTGAATGGAAACCATCACTGATGATTCTCATATTCATCATACAAATACAATATAGTAATAACACATTTATATACTAGAATTCATTAGTTTTTTGTTTTGTGTAATTACAATTATTTAAACTAAATAGATAAACAATATTAAAACTAATACATTTGTGTCCCTTTGTACATTCAACAAATTGGTCTCACAAAACTGAACCTTTTAAAAATATTATTCTAATGTTAACAATTATTTGCACACACTTTTGAATTAGTCATTAAATGTAATGCACATTTAAAGACATGCTTCTTTCTGGTCTGTCCAGATATAAAGGAGGACGCTCCCCAAAGGTGCCGTCTCATTTCAGAGCTGACCACGATAATGTGCAGACCGAGACTAGAATGTGCTGTTGAGCGATAGCTAAAGGGACTTGTCCCTCTCAAAGAGCGCATAGAATGGCATCCTTTATCATTATTTTTTCTTTATCTTTGCTTGGAATTAAAAAGGGGTTTTACCCGGTTGGCACCCCAAGCATTTGGCTTTTGACCTGCCTCATCATTCACCCAGCTACTATATATATATATATATATATATATATATATATATATATATATATATATATATATAGTAGATCTATAGTAGATACAGTATATATCTATCTTATATATAAACGTCTACACTTGGAAGTGTGTGTGTCTGTTTGTCCGGCCCTGAAGTGCGAGGCTACAGCATGAAGCTCAAAGAGCTGGCAAGACTGCCCCAAGTTAATGAGTCGGAAGAAGAAAGAAGTATGAGGCTATAGCATGAAGCTGAAATGACTCCGTCGCCAAAGTGAAACCACTGAGGTGGCAGGGTGCACTAAACCTTCTCCTGTTACCTCTACAGACCAGCCGTGGGAAAACCTGTCTGATTTAGAGCAGATGACGTCACTTTCGGTTCCGGCGCACAGAAGAATATCACTTCCAGCACCTACTCTGACATCTGAGGAACATCACTTCAGGTTCCCTTACGTCACTTCCTGTCTAATCCCTTAACAAGAGAGAAACTCACTTAGCCGCTGATAGACAAGAGTGGCGATCACATTTGCAAAATGAAACCTCCGACTCTGCCTTTCAATTTTTTTTCTGACGATTTCAATAGTTTCTAGGAACCTGGGCTCACACAGCTAGTGTGTATATATATAACTTTATGTAGAATACGCTACCGTGGCCATCCGTTTGTCTCTCCAGGTGATTTTAAATCACCTGTAACTATTGACCTGAAATTTGGTACACATATACGATGTGACGTCTACTATCCGCTTTCGGGGTGATGATTGACCTCCAAGGTTATTCCTCTTTTAATTTTTATTTTATTGTAGAATCAACTCTCGGCAGGGGCCAACAGGGCGGCCATGTGGTGCATGCATACCGGCACCATTCTCATTCCCTACTACCCTCGTCTTCACTTCTCCTACCTCTTTATATCTTAAATCATTCTTGAGGCAGATTGAAGACTTAAGTGCCAGCTTAAGTGAAAAATTAAGGAAAACGTACTAAGTAATTGCAACACAAACACTGACTTAATCAGTTTTAATGTGAAAAGATGCTGACGGAAGAAGAAGCGGGCCACTAGGGTGGAGAAAAGAAGAGCTGCTCAGGAAGCAGCAAGCGCATCAACCTCTGAGCAAATGAATGATAAACGTACAAAGAGGATAAAAAACTAGGAATGCTCAAGTCAAGTGTATATGTGCAGTGCTCTGTTACTGGTGTATATATATATATATATATATATTCTCTTTAATAAAATCCCTGTGTGCGTCCATGTGTCCGTGTGTGTGTGTGTCTTCTGGTGAAGTGCGCATGCGCGGGGCACTCTTTAATAAAGGACATCATTGCTGGGGAGAGTACTGATTGAGTACTCGCGGCCGCGCACATAAAATCCATTGCTGGGGAGACGCCACACATACAATAATCAGCTGCATGCCAGCACAGATTAAAATACTTGCTGGGGAACTACACAGTACTCGCTGGAGAGACGTCACAGCCACGATTATCAGCTGCACGCCACACATTACATCAGTTCCTGGGGAGACTCTGCTGATTGCCCACTGTTGTGACAGAAGATTAAACGCATATTACGGAAAAACCGGAAGTACAGGGAAGGGCGGAATGAGTGGCAGAGTCACCGGCCTCTAGCAGATGCTTCAAAGGCCGCCTGACGTGTCACACAAGACAGACAGGGCAGGACCTATAACATATCGCGCGGCCGCTCCAATCGGATTTTGGTAAATGAGGTAACACCTAAAACATAAGGCACGAAAAATCCAATCGGGTACTGAGACGCGGAGATCAGCTTCCCCAAAGAGGTGGGATTAGTGTGTGTTGTTGTGCAAGTGTTCACTCTGAGGATGTCAGATTTGCGATTAAGAAGCTTGGCCCGGTAAAGTGTAAAGTGTCAGTCGTTGAAGGGGTTTTCCTAAATATATGAATTTTCATGATATTACAATAGGATGACTTTTAAAAGTAGATTTATTTTCGCGCACATAAAATCCGTTGCTGGGGAGATGCCACACATACAATAATCAGCTGCATGCCAGCACAGATTAAAATACTTGCTGGGGAACTGCACAGTACTTGCTGGGGAGACGCCACAGCAAGCTAAAATAAAGAGAGGCAGGATAGGAGATCTTCAAACAGACACAACACATCAACCAACAGCCACAGAGGAGAGGATAAATGTAATATTAATTATACTAACTGTATTGTCATTTACGTTTCTATTTTATTTTTATTATTATTTTACTTTAGGCTTCTTGCAAAAATATTTTTGACAAAAAAAAATTAAGACAAGAAGCAGAATGAGGTCAAGGTCCCTTGCCATTTAATATAGACTGTTCCTACTAATGTTTATGCACTACTGTTCTAGTGCCCGTTATTGTAACGGGCCTAATGTCTAGTACATATATATGTATTTAAATATGTAGAAATTACCCTCCTCACCCCAGAGTTTACATCTAATCCTAAAAAATGAATCAATTCCTCTAACCAGGTAGTTCGAAAGAATCAATTCAGTCAGGTGAATTGAAATTCCCATCGCTAGCCTCCAGCGCTTCTTTTATAACTAGGACTATGCACTAAGCCTGTGCCCTTTATAGCATTTGTGTATTTTCTTAGTGTTTACTGGTTTTTGAACTTTGATTTCTTTTTTTCCTGTCATATTTAATTTTTGCTTTGTGTTTTGGTTGTAGTTTGAATTGCCTGTTTCTGAATTTCTTTCCTGTTTTTTTTTTTTTATTATTTTTGACATTTTTGTATTTGACTAATGTGTTCTCTTACTCTTTGGATTACTGTATGGATTTGTCGCTGCGTTACAAAGTGACTTAAGTAAATAACTTTATTTGCCAAACATCCTGTGTGCCCCATGACTAGTTTACCTCCATCTGCTCAACAACTTTGGTACACTCAGTGAGCTATCAGCTCCCAGATGGTGAATTGCATTGCGGTTTTTCAGGGCAGCATTTCCTACAGCTGAGCCTGTACTCAGGCGCCGTACTGCATGCACTTCTGTCCCTGTTGCTGCGACTGGTCAACACATGCCTAAAATATATTACAGTTTTTCTCAATCACTTTGATGCAATCCATATATCAGTAACATCATTCTCACCGCTCTTAATGCAGCTCTCAAAACAGTTCAAGCATTTCTCATAACACTGACTCACCAGTGCAAAAGCCACTAAAAGAATCAAAACCTCATCAATCACTTCAACATTGTCACCAATGAATAAGACCAATTCTCTGGTGCCTTAAGACTTAGACACCATATGTTTTGGTATTTTAATCAAAACCTTACTGAAAAAGAGAATACGTCAATTAATGTAATGCAGAGCACACAATGAAATGTGAATGATTTAATTGTACATTTACACAATATACTGTAATTGCTGTAACCTAGAAAGCAAAATGATTAACATAGAACTGTGCATTGCAAAAAATACAAAGAAAAATATGCAATCAAACTTAGGACGCAGCACTATTTAAAGTACAGTAAATTCACACTACATGCAGTATGTATGAATATTTGCAAATACCATGTCACACACGTGCAACTAGGAAGACGTTGTATGGACCAAGCAAAGGTAATTCCATGCCAGGCCAGGGGGTGGTGGGGTGCACTAAACCTTCTCCTGTTACCTCTACAGACCAGCCGTGGGAAAACCTGTCTGATTTAGAGCAGATGACATCACTTCCGGTTCCGGCGCCCAGAAGAATATCACTTCCAGCACCTTTGTGAATTTCCCATTGGGATTAATAAAGTATCTATCTATCTATCTATCTATCTATCTATCTATCTATCTATCTATCTATCTATCTATCTATCTATCTATCTATCTATCTATCTATCTATCTATCTATCTATCTATCTACAGTGGAACCTCGGTTCACGAACAAATTGGTTTACGACCAAAGAGTTCGCCAAACGTTTGCCTCGGTTCACGACCACACACTCGGTATACGAACAAGCCAGGTTCCCTTTCGGTTTGTACATGTTCAGTCTCTCCCTGTGCATTTCCTGTGCAGCAAGCAAGAGAGAGCAAGAGTGCACGACCCACACATGCACACACACAGAGGCAGCACACACAGGCACAGGCAGCACAAGAGAGAGCCGCACACACACAGGCAGCGAGATAGAGCCGCACACACACACAGTCAGAGAGAGAGAGAGCTGTGCACACACACAGGCAGCGCGAGAGAGACAGACGCGCACACACACAGGAGCATGAGAGAGAAGTGCGCACACACACAGGAGCACGCTAGAGAGACACACACACAGGCGCTCCAGGCTCGCAAGAGAGAGAGAGAGAGAGAGAGAGGGAGGGCTGGAAGCATAAGGTAGAGAAGGCTTGTTTTTGTTTTCAGTTCTATTTACAGTGATCGGTTCGTAGCCTGCATTGTTGCAATGTTACTCTTCTTGATGGTTTATTAAATTACGGATTTTTCAAATGTTCATTTTTTCCCCTGTGCTTAAAACTCATTAAAAAAAAAGTGTTTTTAGCTAGCGGTTCCTAGCACTATAGCGTGAACTCTTGCAGTGTTAGTTTTCTCTGTTGTTCAAGGTTTTCTCAGTGTTATTCAATGTTTTTACATTTAGTTTACTATTACGCTGTGCATTCTATGGTTTAATTAACTTCATTTGTGCTTAAAAATTAAAAAAAAAAAATATTTACATACAGTTTGTACGGTCTGGAACGGATTAATTGTATTTACATACAATCCTATGGGGGAAATTGCTTCGGTTCACGACCAAATCAGTTTACGACCAGAGTTTTGGAATGAATTATGGTCGTGAACCGAGGTTCCACTGTACTCTGACATCTGAAGAACATCACTTCCGGTTCCCTTACGTCACTTCCTGTCCAATCCCTTAAAACCGCCATCTTGACAAACCATCGACAGTTCTGTTTTGGACTCGGTATTGAGAACATCTCTATACCATTGAAAGAATCTTTTACTTGCACTGTCCTAAAACCACATGACGTGGCATGTTGGTCCTCACAGTCCCCCTTTCATTCCCTGGAATGAGGTCATTGTAGAGCCCATCCAAGAAATAAATTAAGCTGATTTGTGTTGAAGGAAACAATGGCTGCCGCATTGTGAATTTTCAATTGATGGACAATTTTCTTACTACCACTGACAGCTTGTGACTGGCCTTGCTCTTTCATACATATCTAAAGAAAGTTTAAAGTGATTTAATTGAAAATGCTATCAAGGTTATCAAGGTGAGTGAGAGGGCTGTAATTCAGACTGATGAACATACAAACTGTTTTCATGAGCTATCAGAGTCAGACGAGAAATGTGTCAACACAATGACAAAACGTTTTTAGTAGTGAAAGATATGTGAAGACACAATGGCAGTTTGTACAAACACAATGAGAAAAGCTAAGGTGTGTGGGGAAATGGGGTACTGATTTCACAACTGCATTAAGAGTGAAGAGAATGACATGTCTGATGGGTGAATTGCATCAATGCAATCGAGAAAACTGTAAAGAAGATGATACATCACATGTGGGTCTTCATTTCACTTTTCTTCACTATGCATTGAAAACAGTTGGAGAACAATTCTTTGAACTTGGCGAAATGAACAGAACATGTCTGAAACAATGGTCACACATTACTAATGTTGATATGACTGAAAAAAGACAAAGGGAAAATGAACTGAAAACAGAGACCCGAAAGCCCAACTGGCCGTCCAAAAAAATGATTCTCACCCCAGGGGAAATTTAGAGGCTTCGGTCAACTAGTTCTTAGACAATGAGATCTTGCGAAGTTCTATAAATTGGAAATATCTTAGTATGGAGAGAAAAACATACAGAACTCTGGATGTAAAACAGACTCAAAACAGGGTTATTTATAAAAGAAGGTTTGTTTAACAAAAGACAGCAAAAAAGCTGAAGATGCCAATAAGGCAAACTGAAAGTAAACAAGTCCCAAAACTAAATCCTAAACTGAAATCCTTAAAAGGAGGTAAAAACAATGATGAAACCAGCAGATCTACAGAAACAAAACAATACTCACAGAAAAGATCCAACAGTCCACCAAAGTGCAATCAATGAACCGCAAAGGACTCACAATATAGTGTATTTATGTTAGGTAGAATGCCCAGAGGGGCTGGGCGGTCTCATGGCCTGGAACCCCTGCAAATTTTATTTTTTTTCTCCAGCAGTCTGGAGTTTGTTTTTTCTGTCCCCCCTGGCCATTGGACCTTACTCTTTTTCTATGTTAACTAATGTCTTATTTTAATTTCTTATTTTGTCTTTATTTTTTCTTTTCTTCATTATGTAAAGCACTTTGAGCTACTTTTTGTATGAAAATGTGCTATATAAATAAATGTTGTTGTTGTTGTAGGGGCAGATGCCTGTATTGAAGTGTTTGGTGGCCCTGACTCTTTGGGGGCCCACTCATAAAATACTTGAAACTTGGGAGAAGAAGATTACGCATATAGAGACTAAATAATAAGTAAATAAAAAATAGAATGGAGTTATCCATACAGAACTTCCATGTAAATTATCACTTTAGTGATACTACAGGAAATCAATCAATTGCACTGTACAATAATATGCAATCCCATTGGGATTAATAAAGTATCTATCTATCTATCTATCTATCTATCTATCTATCTATCTATCTATCTATCTATCTATCTATCTATCTATCTATCTATCTATCTATCTATCTATCTATCTATCTATCTATCTATCTATCTATCTAATCTATATTTATTATGTACAAAAAAAAATGTAAAGTGAAATGAATGAATAACTTCGATAGCATTTCATTTGAAACTAAACATATAAATGAAGTCAACAAGCTGCACTGATCGACAGATTGGTAAGACATGGCTTAATGCCCTCAGGCTGTTCAAGTCGACCTTTACAGATCTTAATGTGTGTGTGCTTATTAATTTCTTTCTCTTGTAACAGATTGAGGCTTTGTCCACCTCTTGAACCACTCTGAACACCAGGTGAAAGTATAAATACTATTTATTTTATCATTATACTGTGCACAAAGCACCCTCCACTCCACACTCATAAACAATAACTATTCTCTCACTAACCAATCCTCCTCGCCCAGACACTTCGCCCTCCTACCTCCCAGCTCAGCTCAGTGTCTGGGCTTTCCCACAGTCCTTTTATATCCCCTGACCCGGAAGTGGTTTCTGGCCAAACCCACAAGTCCTTATTCCCTCCGGGTCAGGGTAAACAGTCCTTTATTCAGCCCGGGAGCACGTCGTTCCTTCCTGTCACGTGATGATGACGCACTCCCGGGTTATAGGGCACATAAGAGCACACTAGCCCCCCTACAGCGACTCCCGGTGGCCCCCAAGGTATCCAGCAGGGCTGTGTATACAAACTACAAAGTCCATGAGGCCCTGCTGGAACTCGGGGCACCATCATGCTGTCTGGAGGGCTTCTCCTGGCGGCCTGGGGATGGCGACCGGAGTCTGTAGCCGGTCGTCCATCACACTCTTCATCATCAAGCATAAGGTCTGGTTGGGCAAACAAGCCATCAGCTCTCTTTTCTTATGCATTTCTTTGAGTGTGTGTCTGCCTGTGTGTACTCATGCATGTGCTTCCATGCACTTTCATGTGTGGGTACATGTATAGTTAAATAAATTATGTATCTTAAAAACTGCTTGTGGAAAAATTTTGCAAATCAATAAGCCTAGTCCTATAACTAAATGGAGCAGAATGCAAAAATACAGGTTACATTAAACAGTTCTTATGGCGTTTATCGCTATTCAGTTACTCATCTTTGAAGAATATGAAGATAAGCAGTGGACCAAATTTGACCAAAAGCAATAGGTCTGGTGCCTATAACAAGGCAAACATGATGCAGCTTGGGTTTTTTTTAAAGTTATCGTTATACATAGATTTCTAGTGACACCATGCTAAAATCTAATTTTCTCAACATTTGAATAACTTAGAATCAGAATTTGAACTTAACTTGGTAGCAAATTTTCATCCCATCAATAACCCTCCACTTATATAGAATAAAATCGATACAGAATACATAATTAGATAAAGTTAATAATCTATACTAATTAATAAAAGGCAAAGCCCTCACTGACTCACTGACTGACTGACTGACTGACTCATCACTAATTCTCCAACTTCCCGTGTAGGTGGAAGGCTGAAATTTGGCAGGCTCATTCCTTACAGCTTACTTACAAAAGTTAGGCAGGTTTCATTTCGAAATTCTATGTGTAATGGTCATAACTGGAACCTGTTTTTTGTCCATATACTCTAATGGAGGAGGCGGAGTCACGTATCGCGTCATCACACCTCCTACGTAATCACTTGAACTAAAAACAAGGGAGAGATTTACAGCAAGAGTCAAACGCGGGAACGAAGGTAAATGACGTTAATTTTTGAGTGTCTTTTAATACTGTGTAAGCATACATATTAAAACATGTGCAATTAAACATGTGCATTTACGGGGTGATTTCTCAGGCTTAAAAGCTCGCCTTTTATCAAACGTGAGAACAAAGGTAAATGACTTTAATTTTTGAGTGTCTTTTAATACTGTGTAAGCATGCATATTAACACATGTGTAATTAAACGTGTGCATTTACGGGGTGATTTCTCAGGCTTAAAAGCTCGCCTTTTATTAAAAAGGTAAATGCTAACTGTTTTCATTCTCAAGGGCACAAACCACGTTGGATTTTGTAATGATAGTTGATTATTAAGGTCTATTAAAGGATACATACAGAATGATTAGTAATGCCTGTGAATGCCGATGCAAGTAGGAGAATGGGCGTGAACTAAAGAACGATTAGTAACTTGTACAGTAAATATCTCTAAAGTCTGTCTATTAAAAAGTTATTATATCTTTCAATCGTGTGTATTGATTAAACTACGAACCTAACAAGATCACTACATGGTGTCAGAAGTGGCGGATTGGAAGAGGAATGTGAAGAAGAGGTTCAGCTTTTGAATGAGTCTCGTGTCTGTGTGTAACCCGAAAACGTGATCAGAAAGCGCTAAGACGTTCTAGCAAAAGAGAAAAACAAATATGTTAGGATTACAGCCCCCACCAAATCTCCAGTTAAAGGGAAATGTAGCTGAAAATTGGAAAAGATTTAAACAGAGATTCGAGTTGTATCTTGCTGCGATTGAAGCAGATAGGAAAAGTGAAAAAATGAAAGCGTCTATGCTTCTACATGTAATTGGTGAAGAGGCGCTAGAGGTGTATAACAATTTTCAGTTTGAAGAAGATGGAGACAATATGAAATTGAACAAAATAGTTGAAAAATTCAAAACGTATTGCAACCCAAAGCGCAATGTGACGTTTGAGCGGCACAAGTTTTTTTACATGTTTCCAGAAAAGCGGAGAAACAACAGACCAGTATGTGACGGAATTGCGTAATAGGAGCTGTTCTAAGAAGAAACCGTCAAGACATCAAAGGACCAATAACCTCTAATCAGAACACTAACACCAGCGAAACAAATATTAACGAGAAAACAAGTATAAATCAGGAAAGAACATCTCAACTGCAAACACAATTAACCAGAATATCAAAATGTCAAGTAAAACCACCAGAACGACTCATTGAGACATGTTGAGGATTAAAGGAACATTTTCAATTAAGAAATGCTGAATTCCTTTAACAGTTCTGCTTTTTATACATAGTTTGAATGCTGGATGTATGCCTGAAATGTTCTGGATAGTTCAGTTGTTTGAAGTGATCAAGAATTAAACGTGTGCATTTATGGAGTGATTTCTCAGGCTTAAAAGCTCGCTTTTTATTAAAAAGGTAAATGCTAACTGTTTTCATTCTGAAGGGCACAAACCACGTTAGATTTCAACCGTTAAACGTGCAAAAATGTCGGTACACCAGATAAATAAGCGCAACATATTATCAGTTGTATTGTATGCTTACAATACATATAGAAATGTGTTAATCGTTAACTAATAGTATCGGATGGTGTTTTTCGACTCGCACCTTGATTTAAACGATTGCATGTCTTGGTTGGTTTGCATAGCTTATTGTCAATATCTTTACACCTCTTTTTAAGACTTATTGACTGAAACGGGCTTTCATGAAAAAACTTAGGGCTTTGCTACAAGATACACCCTCCACAAGTTAAGGAAGTAAAAATAAACGGTATATATTTCTGTTTTATTTAAACCTTTTAAGTTCGTATGCATAGCCCCATTTGGCTGTTTAAGTTTTTTTTTTTCTTCAGTAATATTTAATCTCCTTAAAGAAAAACAACATATGCATTTTACTTTTTTTGTATCTCTTTAGTAATATTTTAGTGTAAAAGGATAACGAGTATTTAAGCCTTTTATGTTACTTTATAAAGTTATTTTACACAATGTTGAAAAATTAATAAGAAAGCTACATATTTTGGCAGATGCTGCTTTAACTTTCAATGAAATGAAAAAAGCTCTCCAAGAGAAAACCTCAATGAAGAAGAAACAGTTTGCACTAAAAACGAGAAACCCTCATTTATAAAGGTTTGCTGCAGATGACTTAACTGAAAATAAATTAATAGTTCCTATGTGTATAATACATATTTATCTATTTTACTTATGCCTTTATTCCAGCAACTTGCAACATCTGAGGTACAATTTGTTACATTACTTTGGTTTTTTGCAGCACAGGCAGGTGAAGTGACTTCCTCAGGGTCACACAGTGGTGTCAGTACCACGATTTGAACTGACAAGCTCCGGGTTTGCTTAAATATTACTGAAGAATGAAAAAAAATGAAAACGGGCAAATGGGGCTATGCATACAAATGCCCATCCATCCATTATCCAACCCGCTATATCCTAAATACATGAGCCAATCCCTGCCAACACAGGGCACAAGGCAGGAAACAAACCCCAGGCAAGGTGCCAGCCTACCGCAGGGCGCACACACCCACACACACCCACACACTAGGGACAATTTAGAATCGCCAATGCACCTAACCTGCATGTCTTTGGACTGTGGGAGGAAACCAAAGATATGTGTATATGTAGATATGTATATATATGTATATATATATGTTTACATAACCTCTTTAACATACTACATCTCCGCTGTGAAGCGTGGGTATTTTGCTAGTTTTAACATAATCTACAGTAGTCATAGAATCAAAAATGAAGAAAAAAGACAAGTAAAATAAATTTAAACATAAGCTATAGAGGAATCCTAGCTTAAACGTATTAGAAGTATGGCTGAAATGAAAGACTGTCTTAAGTATGCCAGTGTGTTTAACAAAATGCCCCCAGCAAAAACAAATGGTGTAGTCGGCAAGATCAAAGTGGAGCCTAACAGACAAACAAGTGAAGCTGGAGAATGATGCATACAGAAAGGGCCTCTCCTTCTATAATGTTGAGGCTCAAAATGAATCAAGCAAATGGTGAGATCATTCATGACAGCTCCAAAGCAACCTCCATGAAAAATTGCTTGATCATAATGCACCTGCTGTGACATCTGTTATCCTTTAGTAGCCAATTTTTCAAAAGCTGTCAAGATGTGATGTTAGCTATTTATCCAAAAGTGGACATTTTTTGTTTTTTCAATACACAATGCACACCTTCATTTCAAACTCATTAATAGATTTATGAATACATCTGAGAAGCCAGACAACACTCTGTGCTAGAGAGAGCTGTTACACATTTCCATGAAATATACGTACACTGATTGCTGGTAAACACAGAGGGCTACACGATGACCAGGCTTAGAACTAAAATCAAAACAAATTTAGAAATGTGTAAGAGAGCATCCTGGCCTTTAAACTGGAAAGTACAATATATTAAGTGGGTTATAGAATGATTGGATGACCGTGACGAGCAGGTATGTAAAGATAAAAAAAATATCAAAAATTATATATATATATATATATGAACATACCAAGTTGCTAAGACATTTTACAGTAACAGGGAAACAGAAAAAAGATAAAGCACATGGTGTTCAAAGCCCTGCAGGTCGTAATACAAACCTGAAAGTCTGGACTAAATTTTGAGCTTTTTTTCGGTGAATCCATAAATGTTTGCTTCACTGTTATGTCTCTACTGTAATCAAGTTGAATATTACTTTGTCTAATAACATTATTTATTGTTTTATTTTATGGTCATGGCCGTAATATTTTTAGAAGCAACATTGGTTGTGAACCATGAGATCCCATGACACATTGGTTTTGGATAAACCTAAACTCTTCAAGAAGAAGTACTCAATCTAGTTGAGAATGGAAATTTAGAAACAGTTACCACTTTTTTTCTTTCTTTTTGATTTTTGACTAACATACCAGTTTTGTTTGCTGGCCTTTTGATTCTTTCTGGCACTAATAAATGCCCATATTTTGACTACTCATTTGTGTAGTCTTTACTTACCCATTAAACTCTTTATTATTTGATCCCATTTAACACGTAATTAAATAATATCTTTTTTCCATGACAGACTAGAATACCTAGATGCGAGTGCCTACCATAAATAAGCATACTGTAGCTCCTAAAGAGCAGATGAATAATATTGAAAAGGGGGAAAAAGACAAAAGTGTGCTAAAGAAACAATGCCACAATTTTCAAAAAGTAATAGCAAAAATCACAAGTTGGCAATGCTGAAAATGATCTTTCCATTTTGCACAGCTGTTTGTATGAGAGACCGTGCCTGTTTTCTAATGTTACCATATGATGTGGTTACTCTGTGCTCATCTTAAATCCTTGTAATATCTCAAGACTGCCAGTAAAGCAACCCAAAACGTCTGTCATGGTTGGGCTCCACAAAACTCAACAAAAGGCTTCATATTCAAAACCTGGCCACACTTTCAAAAAACAGGCCTGACGTTCAAATACTCAAAAAGCAGGTCTATATATCCAAAAAAGGAATTTATTCTTAAAAGGGATGATGATATCTAACCCCAACCTAGATCCGCATTAAAAAAATTATTTTCATTTAATATGCATTTAATGACTTCAGTCTTCAAGAACGGAGACAAAATGGATCCGGGTAATTATAAAGATATTAAGTTTTACTTCAAAGCCATGTAAAACTGAGGAAACTATAAAGAGAAATTATAAAAGTACACGACCTTCGATTAAATCATTTATTGCAGCAGTACTGTCTCTTTCAAACGTAATAACTCCCAATTCCTGTCCTTCCTTTTCTTTCTCCAAGTAACCAATCGCCACACGATCAGCTCTGTAATAGACGTTAAGCCATCTGTAAGTTTAGAACTCCGATTCTTCAGAACTTTTAAGGAACATTGAAATATCTTCGTAGTACATGTTTAATTATTCTATCCATCCAGTGTCGCATGAGCCCCAGCAAGAATACAGTGTGAGGAAGGAACAATCCCTGAATGGGGCACCAGCTCGTGTGTGTACACACCATTTAAACATGAGGCCCTAGGACATGCTTCAGAACTGGGCAAACACTTGGAAAATGCAGTTTAATGTAGAAACGTGCAAAGTGCTACACATTGACAAAATGAACATCAGTTATAAGAAAGACTACAAGAAAGACACCACAACACTTGAAGCTGTGCAGAGGAGACAAACCACGTGCATCCCAGGACTTAAGGACATGTTCTATTTTAACAGACTCAGAGGACTAAACCTATTTAGTCTCACGCAGAGGAGACTACTTGGGGTCCTAAATCCAGGTCTTCAAATTCTCAAAGGCACTGATAAAGTTGATCCAGCTACATTGCTTCAGCTTAATAGTAAATCACATACTCAAGGACATAACTTGAAATTAAGGGGAAGTTTAGTTAGAACTGAAAGCACTTCTTTACTCAAAGAGTTGTGGGAATCTTAAGGAATCTACCAAGTCATGGAGCTGAGGCAGAAACCTTAACAACATTTAAGAAGTACCTGGATGAGATACTGGGACAGCATAGCTGTTAGTTGACCACACAGACTTGGTGACTGTCTCCTCTTATTTGTCAAATGTCTTAACTTCTCATTTAAAGATTGCATTACAAAATGATAAAAAGTTGGATGTCAAAAAGGCAGAACTAAAATGTAAACAAAACCAAGTCAGAGACCCGATTTAAATCCTTAAACCAGAGCCAAAGTCCATACACAAATGGTACCTAAGAAAAAATCCAAGAAATCAATCTGAGAATCTCATACAATTTGTCAAGCACAACTATTGAGCACAACCGCTAGGTGAGTGATTGTAACCCATCTGTTACTCTGAACAAGCCCCTCCACTGACTGCTCTAATAGTAAGTCTTGTAGTCCAGCACATTTCTGGTAATTACAGGGAAGTGCATTTAAGATGGAAATAAGAAAACAGTTGTTCACTCAAAGGGTTATGTGAATCACAAACAATCTACCAAATTATGAAACTTTCACTTTTTTTAAAAAGGTACATGAGGATAACTTAGCTACTAACTAACCCAACAAGCCTGTGATACAGACCATAACTAAAACAGGCACTGCTCATTTCTTTTAGGGTTTAGAGCATCAGCGGTTAAAAATGTGAGACTGAATCAGAAAACCATTAAACAGATGATCAGCCAGACTTTCTTAAAGAGCAAAAAGTATTTCATGGTCATGAGGGATTTAAAGACATAAACCTGAAATTCTTTATAAATCATTTAATTTTTGAGTGAAAAATCATTCTTTCCTTTGATTTAATTTAAATCATAGATATCAGAGCAAAGGTAATCCCTTGCTGTGAAACTGATTTTGTATTTCAAACACGTTTTAGTAGAAACACCATTTATCCAAAAGAAATAATCATTAAAAACCAGACAGTAGAAATGGGTGAAAGTTATAAGTGTCTTGGGACAATCATACACAGCAAAACTGGCAGAGTTAATCTAACTCATAAAGTGCAATGCTTAAAAGTGTATATCTGGGAATATTGCTTTAACGTATAAACTTTTAGGGTGTTTATTTAACACCACCGCTTTTGCTTTGTGCACTAAAAAAAACTTTTAATCTACTGGAAACTTGGATTAGGACCAACCAGTGTTATCTGTAAAGTAACTTTATTGTACTAAATATAGCACTTTTCAAAGTAAGACCAATTACAGGATAAGTGGTTTTATCGAAAGATAGATAGATAGATAGATAGATAGATAGATAGATAGATAGATAGATAGATAGATAGATAGATAGATAGATAGATAGATAGATAGATAGATGTTATGTTGAAAGTGTTGCCCCTCAGTATCAGTGCTGCTGCTCTTTATCAATAAGCTGGTGTCACACACTTGTGCATGGGTGGCAGCTAAAGGGCTCAAAAGAAGGTCATTCTTGATCAGACCGGGGGGTGGCAGAGTGCATTAAATTCTTTCTGTTATTTCTCTTGCATGGCAGTATCAGTTTCTCTCACTGTCACCTGGCTTGCATGGTTTCAACTTTATTATCTGTAGTCTCCATTACCCATTTTGAATAAAATAATGTGTTTGGAATAAGCCTCGTAGATCACAGTGGCACACGTCAAGCCTTTGGCTACAGTATATTAACGGCAACTCTGACCCATTTGTTTGAAACATTTCGGTAAAAGTGGGAAATTGCGACACCCTTGATCAAGTAGCGAAATACAGACAAACCAGCTAAACGATGAATTGCATCCACAATAAATCATATCACCAAGCTGTTATTATTATGTGCATTGATGTAACAAATATGTTACACCTCAAAAACAATAAATATGATTCACAAACTGCATTTTAGTTCCCTTTTAAGTGGAGCCAATATTACGTTTTTGCACTAATTAACTTTTGTTTAATTTTTCTCCAGTTTATATAGGCATACCTGTTGTCACATCTCAATGAACTGGCTGAAAGGTCAGGAATATCTTGGCCAAGCTTCATTCTATCATGCCCGCTGTGCTGGAAGCCATTAACCAACTGGTGAAGCACTACATCCAGTTTTCATATATTGTGAGTGCACATACATAAAACATAACATGTTTTTGCCGACATAAAAAATTAAATTCCAGTAGTGTCCACTTCTGCTAACGTAATCAAAGCACTTTAATGCACTCATAATGCAATAAGGATACCTAACAAGAATGAAGCTGCTTTTGTTAACAATAAGCTGTTACATTCCATTAATGCACAAGTTATCCAGATGCGACTGGCAAACATTGAGTCTTGGTGGCCTGAGTCAGCCCGTGATTCATTTATTTTGAAGCAAAACAGTTTGGACACCATGGTGCTGTATGTGGTGGCTGGCTGAGCCCTCAGTTTTTCATGTGGCCTGCACTATTCATTGTAACAGCAATCACATCATTACACGTGTCGAGTGATAGTGGCAACCTGTTCAGACGCCAGTGCTTTACATCTTTCCCTGGCCCGCTCAGTGCAGTGGAGAAGCGCTATAATGCCACACATGATCTTCAGTTGCAGGGCACAGCCAAATAATCTTGAATGCAGGGGTGCGGTCTCAGCGTGTCAGGAGAGAAGCTGCTCTACCAGCCAATGAAGTTCTGCGGCATTGTTATTGCATTTGTATTTACTTGATTAGCATGCTCCTTATATGGATGTTTCAGGGCGGTGTTCAACACTCACTCCCATACACATTTTTACAAAATGATTGTGATTTATAAGGGTTAAATTGCATAAAAAATTTTATATGCCTTGTTTTATAAATCTTTCTTTTTTTGCCATACGCATTTTCCTGTTTTTTTGGCATGTGCATATTCTCACACTCACATTTTTCCAAAGTTTTATAAATAAGGCCCCTGCAGCTCTACTGTGACTGCAGATATTCATTCCAACGCTTTTCTTAATTAACGACCAGTTTTTGCTGCTAATTTACTTTTGTCTTCATTTTAATTGATTTGCTATTTAAGACTCAGGCCCATTCATTTATTTTTTCTTTCCTTAATTGGCTGCCAAACAATACAAAACAAGCCAACACATGACCAGCTAACACGTCTCCATCATACATTATCTGAAAATGAAGTAATGTTGATCTGCTCAGGTCCACAAAACATTTTGCTGATGTTCTTAGAGAAAAGGAAATCAACAGTTTTGGAAATGTCTGCTGTGGCAGAATGAAAGCTCCACCAATTCCTCATGGGATTAAATAACAGGGTTAATTAACGAGAAGAATCGGATTCACATTAAGAAACTGGTTGGAGTTGGAGACCCTGGCTTTGCTGGTCATCTTTTGGCTCACTTTTACACCTCATTTCTGTTTGGGTGTTGTTTAAGGAAAAAAGAATCAACTCAGAGGAAAGAGTGTTAAAAAATTTAAATTAAAATGAAGGGTGTCACATACGAGTTCATGGGAGGCAGTCAGTGGCTTTGGCTGAACATGGTAAGTCGGAGCAGGGGTTGACTGGGTGCACTAATGCTTTTCTCTCTCTCTCTCTCATCCAGAACCTCCAAACAGAAGCCTGCCTAATTAAATCTCTACGTCCTTCCTTCTGTTGACCTCACTTCCGGTCCCAGACCCTGGTCCCGACCCCTTCCACCCCAGCTGCTATAAGAACAGCCACTTTGCCTTTCTTGCAGTCAAATATTTGGACTCAATCCAAAGAGATTACTAGCTCTCATAAATCATTGAATTCAATCAGTTTATTTACTGCCAGGATTCTGAATATACGAGGTAGAACCCCAAACTTGTTTCTCATTTTTTGTCTCCTTTTTACAATGGAAGAGAAATTAGTTAGCAGCAAAAACTGGTCACTAAATAAAAAAAATAATAAGAATGAAAACTTGCAGCCACAGTAGTCCTCCAGGACTGGAGTAGGAGATCCCTGCATTAGAATGTCATTAGAGACCCTGAGAAGAGCCACCTCAGGTAAATGCATGCTACAGAAGGCAGACTGAAATTTATCTAAAATATTGTTTTCCTGTATGATTGTTGACAACAATTTTTTTCTAAGATCTTTACCATAAAAGGCTGTTTAGAGTTATTGTTCCATTTCAAAGTAGAAAAGTTTGTTTTAATGTCAGCTTTTATTAAGTCAAAAAGCTACACAGCACAGCAGATTCTGACAATAGAGGGGTGCAGAAAAGACAAAGAAGTTGTAGTGAGGGGCCTGAACAATTTTATTAGGGTCCAAGGAAGTTTAGTAATGGCACTGGATAGGATTACCATTTTACAAAGAGAAGAGTTTCAATGGACATCCGTCACTGACTTAAAAATGTTTCTTGAGAAAAGAAATCAAATCTAACTTATTTAAGATAGGTGAAATTTAATTGCGACGTTGGTACATTAGTCAGTCAGTCATTCTCCAACCTGCTATATCCTAACACAGGATCACGGGGTCTGCTGGAGCCAATCCCAGCCAACACAGGGCACAAGGCAGGAACAAACCCCGGGCAGGGCACACACACACCCACACCACGCACACACTAGGGACAATTTAGGATCATTTGGACTGTGGGTGGAAACCGGAGCACCCGGAGAAAACCCACGCAGACACGGTGAGAACATGCAAACTCCACGCAGGGAGTACCCGGGAAGCAAACCCAGGTTTCCTTACTGTGAGGCAGCAGCACTACCACTGCGCCACTGTGCCGCCCTGGTACATTAGTATGTTACACTAACTATCATTTGAAAGCAGAACTCATTATAAGTTTTATTTAGTTTCTTTTACCATTTTTATTGTTAAGTTGGCTCTGATATGAAACTTGAAATCTGATCTGCATTCCAGGGCTGCCTTACTGTGTTCTTTCAATGTATCCACCCTGATTAAAATGGATTATTAGTCACTGCTTATAAGCATCAATTTTCCTGCCTTGTTTATGTGTGCTCATGGGTATCTTAAATTAAGAGGAAATGGATTTAGTCAAAATGACATTACACAAACAGGATTGTGTCAGCTTGTGAATCACGAGCACAGACTCAGGGGTCTCTGCAGTACTGTACGTAAAATAAATTTTAAGACAGACACTTTATACCTGATGTAATTCAATCCCGCTTTAATTAAGCAGACAAATGCTGAAAGATATAACAACTAATGTTTTTTGACAGTCTGTTTCTTTCCATGATGTCGGGACGTTCACATTGGAGAAATCCTAAAGTTAGCAGATGCTTCACTGACGGCTGACCAAGTTAATCAGAGCAAGCTCCATCGGCCTCTCTACTCAGCAACAAAGACAAGTCCTGGGCAGAGAAAAAGTCAATATCACTTTTAATATTGAGTTTACAGGCCCTACAACATTGCAAAAGAAACGAAATGTGAAAAAGCAGTCAGCAGCCTCCCACATTCATCCTGTGTAGTGATGCCTATGCGACCCCTGAACCACACATTTGCCATCTGGACTGAAGGACCCCATTGGGCCTGTTTCATTTTGAAATTTCTAGTCCTTAACATTTCTGTCTAGGAACTGATTTCTGAGTTTTTGTCTTTCTTTCAAGTTCAAAGGCAGAGTGGTGGCTCTGAGGCTTGGGATCTGCACTAGCAATCGGAAGGCTGCCAGTTCAAATCCCGTAAACGCCAGAAGTGACTCTACTCTGTTGGGCCCTTGAGCAAGGCCTAGAATTGCTCTGTCCTGGGCTTGACGTTAACCTGCATCCAACACGTCATTTTGATCTTCTCTCCTCCATTCTGCAAGCTTCACAGCAAAACCGTCTCACAAAATCTGAAGATCACACATAATTGTAGTTCTGAAATAATTAATGTGCTATTTAATTACAATATTTAATATGACAAAAATTAGCCTTTATTATGTCATAATTTACATTGCAATATTATATAATAAACAGGGCTGGAAATCGGTTACAAAAAAAATTAACTAATTAATTGCAAAATTGTGTGAAATTAATTGCTATTAACTGAATCTAACATGAAAACGTGGAATCACAAAAAATACATAAACCATGAAGTAAACATACAGTATACTGTCACACACGTGTGCATGGGAGGCAGCTAAAGGGTCTAATTGAGAGTAATTTCACTCCAGACCAGGGGGTGGCAGAGTGCGCTGACCTTTTTTCTCACTTTCCTGTACACCGTTCACGGGAAATTCCGCCTGGCCCTGAGGACGTCACTTCCGGTTCCCACCCTTCTGAGTATGTCATTTCTGGTTCTGGCCCTTTTGGTGGTGTCACGTCTGGGTCTGAGCCTAGTGAAGAGGAAATTTCCGCTTCCACCCTGAATTACCTCACTTCCATTGCTAGCCTTTAAAGCCGCCATATTTACCCTAACTCATCAGTTCTGTTTTGGACTGTGTACTGAGCACATCAGTGTGAACAATTTATCCTTTTGCAGCCAGGAAATATTATACGGGTGGCTGCCCCAAACCGTTTAATGACTCTTGGGTCTGTTTTTTGTGACAATACTAAATCACTAAAAATCAATGTAGAACCAACACAAAGGAATTTTTCTGAATTTAATGGCCTAGTTTAAACTTAAACAATGACCTGAACCCTGAATTTTCAACAAAATAGTACTTGAGCAAGGACAACCTGAATTTGAATGCCTTCCTAAAAGGCAAGTTGAAAAGAAAGCAATAAGAAAATGAGGCCAAATGTATTCATTGTCAAATTTCTTTAATTGGTATGGCATATGAGAGACAGATGTGTCAAAGTAAAAATTAAACAATCGAAACGACTGTTTGAATGCACTGCTGAAGACTGATTTAATTGAAAGAATAAGCATCTCTTAAATGGCCATACATTAAAACTTGTTAAAACTCCACAAATACCATCCTCAATTGTTCATCACCATCAACGTCTTTATAATTATACTCTACACAAGTGTTTTTCCACTGGTGTGCAATAATAGTTAGCCAGGTGTGCCATATAGGACCGTCAGTATGAGCGAGCAAAGGGAGCAAGCAGTGGGGAAAATGCGTCCAAAGTGCTCACGAAGTGCTGTGTCTGCTTACGTCAACTTCCAGAGCCGGCGTCGCTGACAGTCCTGCCCCTTTGGACAGTTTAGCACATGTATAGATGTAATGCTTTTGTGGTTGGTAGAATCGTGATGTACCTTGGGATTTTTTGGGTTACAAAACGTGTGCCACCACAGAAAAACACTGCTTTACCTACACCTTTGCTCCTGGCATGCTAAAAAAGTCCTCTATAGCAGCTATCTCACTTAAAAACGGACACTGTGCATTATTGGGTGGTTATGTCGTGTTCTTTGCATAAATTAGGATAGATACACAAACTAGAAGCATGGGTAAGGATAATCATTACACTTCTGTTTCATAAAATGTTATTATTGTATTAGGGCAGTCAGCACTGTAAGCTACCTGGCAGACTGGTGAGTTAAACACAGAGGTACTAGATAGAGACTTATTTTTGTTTTAGTGCCACTTTTGAATGACATTGATTCAATCGTCTTACAGGAACATGACATGAAAAAAAGATAGAGCATAATTTTAACCTTCTGTACTTTTTTTTAGTATTGCTCCAGGACTACCATAAACACCCCATTCCGCACACTCATCTGCACCTATTGTCGGTATGTATAAATCAAGGAAATAATAATAATAATTCATTACATTTATATAGCGCTTTTCTCAGTACTCAAAGCGCTATCCACACAGAGAGGAATCGGGAAGTGAACCCACAATCTTTCACAGTCTCCTTACTGCAAAGCAGCAGCACTACCACTGCGCCACCTGTGAGGACATGAATACTAGTTCCACGTACTGACATGTGTCAAAGCGTTGTGAAATGTGTAATTTGAAACTTTTAAATACAATTTTATTTCTCTAAATTTTTAAAGGTAGTACTGTATATAAATACAGTACAGGATGTGTATGTAAATCTTTAGGTTCACACTTAACTTCTTTGTATTATTGTATCGTAATGTAAAAAAAAAATATATTACATGGAAATGGCCTCCTGACCAAAGCACTGCCTGACGTGATCGTCTCATGGGCGGCCTGGGATCCAACAATATTTTTAATGCATTAAAGAGGCCACATTAATTTAAGAAAAGAATGCATTGACTTTCCCAGGCCTAATAATAAGTGCACCTCTCTACAGTTTTCACCACCTCCTCCTCTGTCCTCGCTGATCGACGACTTGATCAGAATCTTTACTGTTATAACTGTTTAAAATAAGGTGATACGGTAGTGATTATTTTATTCACTATGAACACTTTCCATAATACATAATTTTCATTTAATTCATACTTCTTTTTCCATCACTTATAAGATTTTGTTTAAATCTACCGCATTGGGAAATATGAGGAACAAATATGAACTATATTATCTATCAATTAATTCCATAGTTATAAACCAAAAGAATGAAATTTAAACAAACCAGAATCAATTTTCTGACCATTCTACAAAGTTTTGAACATATAATGCCAAAAATATTATTCGAAAATTTGATTGAATAGGTGCAAAAATATTTTAGAGTTGCATTATTTTTATATCCCTGTTTCATATTATCTTTATATTTGTAAGTGTATGTGATCAGAAAATTGTTTCTATGAAATTACCTTCCCATTTAGAAAAAACAGATTTCTTTCCCAATTACTTGGAACAAAGACACATTTTTCCATGATTTTCCCCTCTGCTCCAAGGTTAAAAATTCAGACACTGTGATTAAAGTGTACACTGCAGACTTTCATTCAATGGTATTTGCATACATTTTGGTCACACCGTGTAGAAATGACAACACTTTTTTTACACAGTCCCCACATCTCAGGGCACCATGATGTTTTGGACAATTGGCGTCACAGGTGTTTGTGATTCCTCAGGTGTGTTTCATGGCTTCATAAGATACCTCAGCTTGCTTCTGCCCTTTGGAGTCTGTAATTGCCATTGTTCATCATAAAGGGGAGGATTTTTTTTGACTATTTTTATACAGTAAACCCTCAAAGTTCAGAGGGGTTGTGCTCCTAGGAAACAACGTGAAAGTTGAAGATGCAAATTTAATAAGTTAAACGTATGAGAAATAGGGGGTTAGGTTCCTGTGACCACCTAAAACTGTAATTTTCAAATAGTGAGCTATTATATGATAGACTTCAAATTCTTCTGTAAAGGTAAAGCATTTAAACCCTGTCTAGTATGACTTAATGCCTATTTGTGATCACAGTCCAACATATAAGGGTACCCTGTCTCTAGTGATAAGAAGTGTGATTGCATAAGAGTGGTGAGCCAAGCTACTGGCATAAAACATTGTTAAATCACAGACAAACCTGTTAATGGTTAAAATAATAAATGTAAGGTTGTCAACTGAACCTTGATTTAAAGCAATACATTCATCAAATGTGGAAGTAAAGTTTGATAGAAGTCAACTGTTATGTATACATCTTTATTTGTAAATGTTATTTCATAGATAGATAGATAGATAGATAGATAGATAGATAGATAGATAGATAGATAGATAGATAGATAGATAGATAGATAGATAGATAGATAGATAGATAGATAGATAGATAGATAGATAGATAGATAGATAGATAGATAGATAGATAGATAGATAGATTTAAAGTTGAAGAGTGGCTTCTCTACCAGGATAAAGGCATTTATTTCTATAAGATGAGTAGTGCTTAAAAGTTAATTGATGAGTACATTTATTTAAAAATACAAAGAAAAATTTCTGTTTGAAGCTGAAAGACAGAATTCAAGGATTATCTTGCGATCACCATGAAGCAACCTCTGGCTATATAAAAAATCTGGATACAACTGAAGAGTATTTCAAAGTATAGTATATTTGATTAAAAGAAGTAGAGCTTTAAATGCTGCAAACCTAAAATTTCAAATAGTTTTTAAACTTTGAATTATTACTTACAATGTGACACAAAAGTATTTGTCAGGACCAGTGCTGCAAGGGTCTCCACTTCTACATATTTTGCCAATCCATAAAGTACAGAGTTAGTATCACCTGAGTGTCATGTTTTGTGCACCTTTTCAAGACAGTAAAGAACAGAAGAATTTAAGCAGAAATGATGGGATTATTGTCTTTGCAAGAACGTCAAAGAGATACAAAATACTGTATGTATGTAAAAGTGAAACTTATAAAGATGTACTGAATGCTATTTTTCAATCCACTCACTGATTAAGAAATTAGAGAAACAGATGAACTACAAAGGACTGTAAGTAGAAGACACAGCCAGACTCTGTAGGAAAAAACAGCAGTCATAAAGGAGCAGCTGCCCATCGATTTATAGCTCCTACCTTCACTGTTAAGTGATATTGACTTCCCAATTGAAGCTTCTACATCATAATAAAATATTGGGTTGTAGATGTTGTGTATAGTACAAAGAATGAAAAGCTGAAAACGCACAGCACATGGAACTTGAGGGTCCAAAGTCTACAACAGGCCTTCTTTGAGGGCTACAGTAGCCTCGTGTTTTTGTTCCAATCCAGTTGCTTAATTAGAACACAATCCTTGCCAGTACCAGATATTATTTAAAATCATGACTTGTTAGTGGTTTAACTCTGCAGTGTCTAGTCAATCTTAAATTTTAGATTTTTTTTTTCTTTATAATGATATCAGCCAAATGATTTGAAACCTTAAACAGAAATAATTTTCAGTTCTTCACTTTTTCTTCAGGTTCCTTCTGAGTATTTTATTAAACCAAGTAGGTCATGATGAATGCACACAGGCATTAAAGGAAACAAGTGAGATGGAGAACTGCTGGTTCATTTATCATCAGTGCTGACTGTCCATAACTGAAGACCAAGTGAGGAGAGAACTGAGGAATCTACACGCTGTGTCACTCCGTCAATTTCCTTCTGTTGCTTATACCACTGCTTAAGCCACCAAATAGTATGTTTTCCTTACCTGCACTTCACTGAGCAGGACGTCCATTTCATATTCTGTGAAATTCTTGTTTTTTTACACTGTGAACGCTCCTCCAAAACCCCCTCTTAAACAGTGATTCAATGGGAAACAAACACAGCTTTTTATGTCCTCTTTGCCGGATCAGCTGCTAGTCTGCTGCTTGCTACCGTGCTGTTTGATCTGGATCTCGCGCGGGGCTTCGGACATTTAAAAGTCCACACTGAAGCTGTCCTTGTGTCTCACTGCCTTGTCTCTCTTCCCCCAGACATCCTCTGCTCCGGTCGGGGCTCCTGAGCTGCCGCAACCCTTTTGTGTTCTTTTGCTCAAGAGGCAGAGCTGTGGTGACCAGTTCGACAGTGTGCCCAGATCACACCTGAAGGAGACTTGCGTTTGTTCCACCAGAATTTTAATAAAGTTTCTGTCTCTTGAAACCCCTGAGTGGACCTTTGTGACCCAAGCGTAACAACACGTGCTTTTCCCATTGTCTTTAAACAAAACAGTGAATTGAAGGGGCTATTTATATTGGTTTTTGTATTCAAATGGGTGAAATTCTGGGAGGAGTCGAGCTGGGGCTTTAGGCTCATGCATAGAGCAAACTATCTATCTATCTATCTATCTATCTATCTATCTATCTATCTATCTATCTATCTATCTATCTATCTATCTATCTATCTATCTATCTATCTATCTATCTATCTATCTATCTATCTATCTATCTATCTATCTATCTATCTTCATTAACAGTGAATGCAGCTGTTTAAGACTAAAATAAGCAATGTAGTGTTCAAAATCTTAACAAGCGAGAGAACTAAAATGAAGCAGAAAAATGTCATTTGAGTAATAAGTGCTTCATCAGCAATGGATGATTTCTCATGAAGCAATTGGGTTGGAACAAAAACTTGCTGCCATTTTGACCCTTCAGGACCAGCGGTGCTCACTCCTGATTTAAAGGGTCTGAGTTTTAATAGCAAATCAATTAAATTAAGTTAATTCGGCAGAAGAAACTGGTCATCAGTTAAGAAAATGTTCAGAATGAAAACCTGTAGCCAGTATGGCCCTGCAGGATCAGAGCTGGTCACCCCTGCTCCACAGTATTTAAAGCCTTTAAAGCCTTGCCTTTACCACACAATACATATATGTCTGTGTGGGGAACAGCCTGAACACAGACAGGTAGACATGATGGTTTCACCACACACATGTTTATTTACAATATTTACAGTTATTTGGTGAGCACAAGCCCAGTGCCGCAGCACCAATCACCCCTTAAGTCCTGGCCACACAACACAATGCCTTCACAGTCTCTGGTCCGCCTCCACTCTTCTCCATCGAGCTTCGTCCACTTCCACCCGACTCTTGCCATTGAATGGAGGGAGGCGGCCCCTTTTATACACCCCCGGATGGGCTCCAGGTGCTTCCCGACACTCTTCCATCGACACTCCCTTGTGTGGCGGAAGTGCCGGCTGCGCAACCGGAAGGACTCCGGGTGTCCCTGCTCCTCTTCCCCCCAGCACTTCCGGGTGTGGCGGAAGTGCTGAGGTCCAGGGCTCCCAAGGCATTGGAGCGCCCCCTGGTGGTGGCCACGGGCCCCTACAGGGTTGAGCTTCCCAGCTCTGTACCCGTGGCCCCCAAAGCAACCAGGGCGGTCACCCCCTCGTGTTCTGGAGGAGGCACAAGCCCTCCTCCGGTCCTCCTGGGCATCCCGGCCGGGCATTAACCCCAGCCGGGTGCCACAGTCTGCCATAAGAGTTATGACAGATACTTAATGAAAGTAATACATTACAACTTCTAAATTACTTCTCACAAATTGTAATGATATTACTTTACTGATTACTTCTTGGAAAAAGAGATCACATTAATAATTACTTTATTTTTACATTATTCTCCAAACTCATGCAAATATGTGCAAATTAGAAAGTAGGAGGATGACAACCACTTGTCCTTTCAGTATTTTAAAATAACTAATAATACTAAAAATGAAATGAGAATGTGAAGAAGTAAACGGCATGACATGACATTAGTACTGTGCAATTTCAAATATACTAACGCAGAGACACCTTTATTTGATAAATACAATTTGCAACAATAAATAAATTTAAATAATTGTACATATTGTGAGCCTTCTGATCTATTTTGAGACCCTCCCCAAAGGGACGACACACAGAAGCGTTACTGGGTGATGCAGGGAACATTTTAACTTGGCCACTGACCTGGCCCCGTCCAGGCCCGTTTGCTGTGTCTGTGTATAGGAGAGTGGTAGATCCCGCTCCCATAAGTGCTGTTCCTGTTTCGAGCTGAATAAAGCTGGTTTTGCTAAAGTACTGAGACTCGGCCTCGTCTTTGGGGTGCAAGACACCGACTCACATGTTACAATATGAAGAAAAATGGACTTAACCAGTCAAACACATGTAAGCATGGAGTTGGTAAATGGTAAAATGATTTTGACAAGAGAACATTTGGATTGGGTGGGACCAGATGCCTGTACTGTTTATTGTATAACACAGTCTGTGTGTCCATGTCTCTGTGTCTCTCCTGTGTCGGTGGTCTTTATGCTATCAAAAAGGCGCATGATTATCAAAAGGGAAGCATTTACATTTTGTAATTAACTGTGTTACATTCACCAACAACTAAGGGAAAGATTCAGTTACCTTACTTATACACAGATTTTTCCTTTCACATTTTCATTAAAGAGATGTCTGATTATAAGTTACTCCCATTAAACGATATGCTTTGGAATTGTCATCTGACCCAAATTGTCACTTTTGCTCCCTGAACACTGCAGATACATTTATGCATGGGTTTTGGGACTGTCCATCTGTGATTAGTTTTTGGTCTGGCATGCCTGATTTTCTTACTTCCATACTCTCTATTAACATCCCCTTGCTTCCCCACATTTTCCTACTTCTACACTTTTCCTCACTTCATTAATCTGTTATCCACCACAGGCTATTTGTGTTAGGGACAATCATTACTAACATTGTTCTTGCCTCTCGCTAGAAATCTCCTGATTCTTTTTCTTGTTCTGTCTGGAAGTCTCCTTCTGATCTTTTTGGAGTTGTCGGCAGCAAGGATCAATGGGACATCCGGCTCTTATATTGATAAATGCACGGAGATGAGCTGGTCCAAGCATGGGTGCATTGTGGTCCTTGCTGCAACTCTAATCTTTAGCTCTTCTTCACCATAATGGGGCCGATGCTATGCTTTTCTGTCACTTGCAGGTCCTCATGAGCTCGTTCATTCATTTGTTGTTGCTATTAATTTTAATGTTGCAGGGTTAGGTTGAGTTGTGTTATGGGGTGGTGGGGTGGTAGGGTGAGTGGGGGACAAGCACAGAGTTTTGTTTTATTTTAATTCCCACCAGAATGGCTTTTTTCCCCTTTAAAGTGTTTGCTTGGTATATCGATAAAAATTTGATCACAAATAAATAAAAAAAAAATAAAATTGAAATGTATGTGGGAACATGTCGCAACGTTTCACATTACGTGACACTCATAGCATTTTTATTTGATATGATATTGAAGTCATTTTTTCCTCTAATTCCTTATAAGCTCTTTGATCACCACAATGAGCAAAAGTATTAACACAGCTAACGTTTAATCATAAAAGTTCCCAAATAAACACTGGGCCTCACTTCACTAGATCCCTCTTACACTGAACTTAAATTCTCAGTTAATTGAATTCTTTCAATGCATTGCAAAACTGAAACGTTTTTATCTTTCAAGGAAAAACTTATAATCTTTATTTGTTAATGAGGACGAACTCAGCCTCAGTACAATCTGAAGCAAAATGAACTATCCTGTAATGTCATAAAATAACACACACCTCCAGTATAGATCTGACAAGGTTGTTAAATTCAACGTGCAGTATGCTTGTGTGAAATGCATTTATTGCATTTACATATTATTTACTTAGAAGTACACGTGCAATGCAAGTAACGGAATTCCAGCTGAGTCCGTAAAGACTGTGATTACAAGAATGTAAAATATAAAATGTTACTCTACTTTGTTTCTGATAACTGTAATAGATTATATTACATGTGTTACTTTGTAGTGAGTTATTCCCAACTCTGTTATGCTATTATAAGTAACATCAGCAACTCAAACTCAGCACATCATCAGAGGAAAGGCTAAAATGTATTATGTCCTTAAAAAAATAAAATCTGCATGTAGCTTAAACAAATGCAACCCAAGCCTATATTTAAATTTCATAATATTAAATTTAAATATTACAAACAACCATTCTTTTTAAATGACTGATAATACACAGAATTCTATTACACCCCACATGTACACTTTTTATTAGGTACACCTTGCTAGTATTGGGTTGGACCCCCTTTTCCCTTCAGAACTTTCATAATTCTTTGTGGCACAGAGTCAAGAAGGTGCGGGAAACATTCCTCAGGGATTTTGGTCCATATTGACATGATAGCATCATGCAGTTGCTGCAGATTTGTGGGTTGCACATCCATGATGCAAATCCCCCATTCCACCACATCCTCTATTGGATTGAGATCTGGTGACTGTAGAGGCCATTTGAGTACGGAGAACTCATTGTCATGTTGAAGAAACCAGTTTAAGATGATTTGAGCTTTGTGACATGGTGCGTCATCCTGCTGGAAGTAGCCATCAGAAGATGGATAATCTGAGGTCATAAAGGGATGGACATGGTCAGCAACAAATCATAGGTAGGCCTGTGGCATTTAAACGATGCTCAACTGGTACTAAGGGGCACATAATGTGCCAAGAAGATTTCCCCTCACCATTACACCACCACCACCAGCCTGAGCTGTTGATATAAGGCAGGATGGAGCCATGCTTTCATGTTGTTCTGTCGCAGCAGAAATTGAGACTCATCAAACCAGGCAACATTTTTTGAGAGGCAAGAGAGTGGCTATTTGAGTTCCTGTTGCCTTTCAAACAACTCAGACCTGTCTGACCGTTCTCCTCTGACCTCTGGTATAAACAAGGCATTTTTGCCCACAGAACTGCCATTCATTGGATATTTTCCCTTTTTTGGACCCTTCTCTGTAAACCCTACAGATGGTTGTGGGTGAAAATCCCAGGGGATCAGAAGTTTCTGAAATACTTGGGCCAGCCCGTTTGGCACCAGCAACCATACCACATTCAAAGTCACTTCAATCACCTTTCTTCCCCATTCTGAAGCTTGGTTTGAACTTAAGCAAGTCATTTTGTGAATGTGTACATGTCAAAATGCATTGAGTTTCTGCCACATGATTGGCTGATTAGATATTTGGTGGACAAAGTGTTCTGCCCCTATAACACGTATAGTGCCACCTATCTAGATGACGTTGTCATCTATTCCAGCACATGGAAGGAGCACCTACAGCATATCCGAGCGGTATTACGGATGCTGGGTGAGGCTGTTCTTCGGATGTTTGTTTGGGTTGAAAGAAGCCAAATATTTAGGCTACCTGGTGGGTCATGGTACTGTGAAGCCACAGTGGTCTAAAATAGATGCCATTTTGAAATGACCCCATCCGAGAACCATGCGGGGTACTACACCCGGTTTGTATCTTGGTTTTCGGAGAGAGCTGCGCCCTTGAGTGATTTAACAAAGAAGAGGGCCCCTAACATGGTGGTATGGACATGATAGAAGCTGCATTCAGTGACTTGAAATGGGCCCTGACGTCGGCACCTGTTTTGAAAGCGGGTAACTTTTCGCTTCCTTTTATTTTGCAGATTGACGCTTCGGACACAGGCCTAGGAGCAGTGCTGAGCCAAAGCATTGATGGTGCTGAACACCCCGTTATGTTCCTGAGCTGGAAACTACCGGATCAGGAGACCAGGAATGCTGCGGTGGAAAGAGAGGCTCTTGTGATCAAGTGGGCGATTACACAGTTGAGGTACTACCTCCTGGCTCATGAGTTTACACTTGTCATGGACCATGCACCCTTACAGTGGATGGCCCTACACAAGGAGTCGAACCCCCGAGTCAATAGGTGGTTCCTTGATCCGCAACCTTATAAGTAATCGCTCGTTCATTGGAGGGGCTCTCTCCACACCAACTCTGATGCTCCTTCTCGCGTTCACGACCTCTCGGTGCAGGTCGCCTGACCTGACGGGTCTGGGCTGAGAGGGGGGCCCAGTCACACACGTGCGATTAGGGGATAACTAAAGGGCTTGAATAAATGTAATTCCACACCAGACCCGGGGGCGGCGAAGTGCACTGATTCTCTCTCTCTCAATTCCCGCCCGGTTCTGGGGCAACCAACGACGTCACTTCTGGTTCCGACCCTGATGACATCATATCCTCTATGTGCATTTAAAAGCCGCCATCTTAAGGCAGCGGTCAGTTCTGTTTTGGACTCAGTCATGTGAACATGTCTGTTTTATTTAATCAATTTTGCAGCAAGGAAATATTATATGGGTGGCTGCCCCAAACCTTCCCAATGACTCTTGGTCATTCTTGTGACACCTAGCAGTTAAGGAGTTGGGCTGGAAAATAGCAAGAGTGACTCATAAAGCCATTTTTTCTGAGTGCCCTGTAAGTACAAGCTGTACCAAAAATATAAAAACATTAAAACTAATAGAACATTTTTTTATGTTTTATAAATATTGTAGCTAACCTAGGTCAGGATTTGAGAGGGATACACCCCACAGGTGGCTGAAAGCTGTCTGAGGGGGTGGATCACCTGGAGAGGCTGGTTATAAAAAGCAGCCCCCCTGAGTAGTGGATTGGGTGCAGACACAGCACTAGATAACCCTGAGACTGTGTCTCCCAGCCGGCTACTGAAGCACATCTGCTTCTCGCCTTACACAACTAGTGCTGCTGTGATAATCACCGACTCCTTGTGAGGCTAAACTGGGCAGATTAAATTTACCCCTCAGCACATGCAGGATGTATATGTATGCTTATAACTTTTCTTCAGTGCTATTTAACTGGATGTGTCTGCACTGGTTACGAAAGCTGCACAGCAAAAATGATGCCAGACACACCGACATGCCACTACTCACATTCACTGGGTTTTGTGGTGTCAGAATGATGAACAAAGGGCTGAATATGATACAGCAGGTCATCAAAGTGTTACTTTTTAAACTGATGCAAGTATTTTTACTTCAAGAAAATATGCATTGTGTTACATTACATTACTAGTTAAGGTATCCTTTGATGGCAAAGTTGCATTTGTGTCTGAGAGAACGTTCAGTGTGGATGGCAATATTGTAACCCCAGTGAGATGTTGCCTTAAGTCAGGTAAGATAAGTATGTTAGTGATCCTTGCTGGGAATCTACCTAGCCAGTGAGGAGCATGATTGGCTCTGGTTACAAATGACAAGAATATGGCCTGTTTTATTTATTTTGCTTGCAGTACCTTATTTATTGGTTGTTATTTATGTCTTATCTGCCCCGTACAGTTTTTGCTTACAAAGCCTGAAAGGCAAACAGAAATGCAATTTTTATTTATATGTTCCAATGTTCAATGTCAATAAATAGCTCTGCTTTTTCATAAGGTGTACGTGTTTTATTAAACTATTAGGCTTTGTAAGTGCCATGGAGAAAAGATGGGCATCCCAGCAGGACAAGAGAATGACTTCTTGCCTGGACAAAATGAAATAAGGGATGGACCACTAGAAGCTGGAAGCCAGTAGCAGTGTCATCCCTCATATGACAGGTGGCAATGGTCCTCTCAATTTAATTTAGACACCCATAGGGGTTCATTGGAGTTAGAATCTGAGATTGCAGCACTATCCGGGTCCCTGGGTGCTGTTACAGGGTGCCACTCTGGGAAGGACCTCACTAGTTCCCAGGTGACCCAGAAGTGTTTCCAATAGGGTGCATCGTGGTACCAGAAGAATTCCCAGCCAGAGTTGGGAGGCAGCAAGTGGCACTCACTGGTAGGGTGGAAGGAGAGAAAAAGATGCAACGTGTTTTGGGATTGAGTAATTATTGGCTGTAAGATACAGTGTGTAATAAAGAAGTCATTTATTTGAACCCAGAACTTTGTTAAGCAACAACAACAATTATTTATATAGCACAGTTTCATACAAATAATGTAGCTCAAAGTGCTTTACATGATGAAGAAAGAGAAAAAAATACAAAAAAAATAAGAATTAAAATTAGGGAACACTAATTAACATAGAATAAAAGTAAGGTCCGATGGCCAGGGAGGACAGAAAAAAACAAAAAACAAAACTCCAGACGGCTGGAGAAAAAAATAAAATCTGCAGGGGTTCCAGGCCACGAGACCACCCAGCCCCCTCTAGGCATTACTAACAGCATTACTGTGTCAAGGGTTTGGGGCTCAGTGGCACCCCTTACTGGTTACATTTTACTCTTTTACAGTGGCATAAAATGACGCAATAAGACAATTAAATTATTAATTGCAATTACTTGTATGACAATTAATCATCAGCTAAAATTTTATGATTGTGACAGCCAAAGTTGACATGAGCCACAGAGCCAGAGTAATGTGCCAACTCTGCTCAAATATTGAAACCTGTGTACTAAACTAAACATTGCAAAGGTGTGCGTGTGGGAATATTAGGTGACTTGGCTTAATGGAGATGAGTGACATCTGGGAGATCAAATGACATCAATGGGTCACAACAAAATGCAGCATTAACTCAAGTACAGGTATGTAACTGGACAGTAATGATGGCAAATGTACACTACAGTGGTTTTATTCCAAAATAATGTTAAACGTGCCACAAGATTTCTTAGCATTGTCTTTACATGCTGCATTTTTTATCTATACATATTAATAAAAGGCTAAAGCCCTCACTGACTCACTGACTGACTGACTGACTGACTGATTGACTGACTGACTGACTGACTCACTCATCACTAATTCTCGAACTTCCCGTGTAGGTGGAAGGCTGAAATTTGGCAGGCTCATTCCTTACAGCTTACTTACAAAAGTTAGGCAGGTTTCATTTCGAAATTCTACGCGTAATGGTCATAACTGGAACATATTTTTTGTCCATACACTGTAATGGAGGAGGCGGAGTCACGTATCGCGTCATCACGCCTCCTACGTAATCACGTGAACTAAAAACAAGGAAGAGATTTACAGCATGAGTCAAACGCGGGAACGAAGGTAAATGACGTTAATTTTTGACTGTCTTTTAATACTGTGTAAGCATACATATTAACACATGTGCAATTAAACATGTGCATTTACGGTGTGATTTCTCAGGCTTAAAAGCTCGCCTTTTACTAAAAAGGTAAATGCAAAACTATTTTCAATCAGTTTAATGAAACGCTCCCGTTAAGGATTGCAATAACATATTCGTGAGATAAAAGAACGAAGTAGGGGGAAATGACGGAAGAGCCGCAAACAGCGAAGAGCAAAAAATTAATTAAACAATTGAGAAGGGAGCGAGTGAAGCATACAAGCATGTTCATAAGGGAAACAAAGCACGGTGTAAAACGTAAGTTTAAATTAAGTTTATAGAAACGCTCCCGCTGCGGATTGCAATAACATATTCGCGAGATAAAAGTTTAATGAGAAGACACGAGGTATAAACGAACCACACGCCGTGGCGCAACGTTAGGAGCAACAGTTTCAACCATTCTATGATCTGCTTCTCGCAACTGAAAGGCGGCACATGGCGGATGTTAGCCGACTTGCTGACCGCAACATTAGGGGCTTCAACTCTGGCGCTGACGCCACATCTCAGTGCCAACACTTTGCAGACTCTACTTAAAAGACACACCCTCCTCACTGGACAGTTAAAAAGACCAATCAAACTAACGATGACATCAAGTATTACCCAATCAAAAGTAGGAAAGGAGGCATCTTCATAAAATGCGTGTGGGATGATTTGCATGAGACGCTGCTTTAAAAAAAATGATAAAAAAAAGTACGGGACAAATCCCGTCCAGTATTGATTCAAAACGGGACGCGCAATTTCATTCTCAAATGCGGCACAATTCCGTATTTTAAAGGACAGATGGCAACCCTACAGTGCCAGGTAACCACCCATACAATCAGATTGTGATTCAGACTAGGAATGCAATGAATGTAATTACCCCGATCTACATACAAGGCGAAAGTCTTGCAACATTCAAAGATGATGGTTTGGGATAAGTACACCATACAACATAAAAGAGCTTATGAAGCCTTGAACTGAAAAAAGTAACATCTCAGAGATCGTAAAAAAAAAAATAGGAGGTAATGTCGTTTTAGTCGCTGTAGATTTTAGTCAAACATTACCAGTTATTCCACGAGGGAGACCAGCAGATGAACTCAACGCGTGTTTAAAATCCATGCTTCTCCCACGCTCGGTTATATGTCGCGTGTTCTCGGGTAGGTACACCAAAAAATGTATACATTTAAGCATGTAATGGGCAAACAAAAAATGAGGTATACCCGAAGGCACTGCAGTAGTACTCAATGTAACTTTACTTCTTAAATGTTAATGTTTTACTGTTTAATAATTTATACACTTCTTATATGTTGTTCAAATTCTTTTATCAAAATACCAGTGACAGCGCAATGCACGATAACATGGAGTGAATACACCATACGCATCTGCCCACGGCCGCACTGGTGTGCGCAGATAGGAGTTGATTCTACAATAAAATAAAATAAAGATAAAAAGAGTAATACAATCATCACCCATAAAGCGGATAGTAGACGTGACGTACTATATGTGTACCACATTTCAAGTGTATAGGTGAAACGGTTTGCGAGCTACAGGTGATTTAAAATCCTGGACAGACACACAAATTGCCACGGTAGCAAATTACAGAAGAAGATTTTACTGTTTAATAATTTATATTTATATGAAATGTGCTTCTTATATATGACTTCATATTCTCATATGATAATGATGTTAATGTTTATATTGATTTCTATGTTATTGAAACTGCATGTATGTGTGTATATGTATGTATATATATATATATATATATATATATATATATATATATATATATATATATATATATATATATATATACTAGCAAAATACCCGCGCTTCGCAGCAGAGAAGTAGTGTGTTAAAGAGGTTATGAAAAAAAAAGGAAACATTTTAAAAATAACGTAACATGATTGTCAATGTAATTGTGTTGTCATTGTTATAAGTGTTGCTGTCTTTTATATATATATATATATATATATATATATATATATATATATATATATATATATTATATACACACACACATAAACATTTATATACATATACATATACAGTATATACATATCTACATATACACATATCTACATATATATACACACATACATAAACACACACATAAGACTTATTGACTGAAACGGGCTTTCACGAAAAAAGTTAGGGCTTTGCTACAGGATACACCCTCCACAAGTTAACCAAGTAAAAATAAAATATATATTTCTGTTTTATTTAAACCTTTTAAGTTCATATGCATAGCCCCATTTGGCTGTTTAATTTTTTTTTTCTTTCTTCAGTAATATTTAATCTCCTTAAAGAAAAAGAACATATCCATTTTACTTTTTTTGTATCTCTGTAGTAATATTTTAGTGTAAAAGAATAACCAGTATTTAAACCTTTTATGTTACTTTATACATTTATTTTACACATTGAAACATTAATAAGAAAGCTACATATTTTGGCAGCTGCTGCTTTCATTTTCAATGAAATGAAAAAAGCTCTCCAAGAGAAAACGTCAATGAAGAAGAAACAGTTTGCACTATCTAAAAAGGAGAAACCCTCATTTATAAAAGTTTGCTGCAGATGACTTAACTGAAAATAAATGAATAGTTCCTATGTGTATAATACATATTTATCTATTTGACTTATGCCTTTATTCCACCAACTTACAACATCTGAAGTACAATTTGTTACATTACTTTTGTTTTTTGCAGCACAGGCAGGTGAAGTGACTTCCTCAGGGTCACACAGCGGTGTTAGTACCAGGATTTGAACTGACAAGCTCCGGGTTTGCTGAAATATTACTGAAGAAAGAAAAAAAAACATTATCCAACCTGCCATATCCTAAATACAGGAGCCAATAAGTAGATATGTATATATACAGTATATATATATATATATATATATATGTGAATGTATGTATGTATATATCTATGTCTATATATATATATATATATATATATATGTAGATATGTAAATTTGTATATGTATATATATGTTTATGTGGATGTGTATATACGTATGTATATGTAGATATGTGTATATGTAGATATGTATATATATATGTATATGTATATATATGTTTATGTGTGTGTGTGTGCATATTATATACATAAAAGACAGCAACACTCATAACAATGACAACACAATTACATTGACAATCATGTTACGTTATTTTTAAAATGTTTCCTTTTCTTTTTCATAACCTCTTTAACACACTACTTCTCCGCTGCGAAGCGCGGGTATTTTGCTATTTATCTCTTTATATAAAGGAGAGTTGGGATCCGAGAGACTGTGTTTGTGTGTTTGTGGAGGGATGGAGAGTTAAGGCAGGTGTTGGAGTCACGTGATCATCTCCCCTCCCATTCACCTCATTTCATTCATATCATTTCGCTCCAAGCTGAGCTCCGCAGCTGACATGGTCTTGCTGTTCTTGATTTGCTTTTCACATGGCCAAGTATACGTTGCATGCTCAAGAGTAAGCTCAGCGCACAACTTGGTCATATTACAACCGGAGGGGCGAACTGACAACATGGTATACAAAGAGATCCTTAACAAATAATTATTGGTATAATTTCCCTCAGTTTATTATATAAAATTTTAAAGCAGTACTTCGCCGCTGCGAAGCGCGGGTATTTTGCTCTATATATATGTGTGTGAATGTATGTATGTATATATGTATGTCTATATTTATATCTATATCTATATATATATATATATATATATATATATATATATATATATATATATGTAGATATGTAAATTTGTATATGTGTATGTATATATATATATATATATATATATATATATATATATATATATATATATATATGTATATGTATATATATATATATATATATATATATATATATATATATATATATATATAATGTATATATATGTATATATGTATATGTGGATGTGTATATGTAGATATGTATATATATATATGGTTACATAACCTCTTTAACACACTACTTCTCCGCTGCAAAGCGCGGGTATTTTGCTATATATATATAAAAGACAGCAACACTTATAACAATGACAACGCAATTACATTGACAATCATGTTACGTTATTTTTAAATTGTTTCCTTTTTTTTTCATAACCTCTTTAACACACTACTTCTCCGCTGCGAAGCGCGGGTATTTTGCTAGTTGATAATAATTTGAAGACATGATAGAAAAATGAAGAGAAATCCAACTCACTTGATGAAAACATGGAACCTTATAACAGCATATGCATTAAATGAGATTAGCGTTTTCAGATCAAATTTGCAAAAAGGTGATGATTTCCAAAATCCACAGTTATGAATATGATTTTCCAAACATTAAATAAATGTAAGCAGGGCGATCTTGGCCTTTGTTGGCAACAGTGCAGCAGTATCTGTTGAATTGCAGTGTCCTCCACACTATCTGCCCTTGTGACGGTGTGCTTTATGAATGATTCGAAATAAAAGAAGGACTGATTGATTGATTTAATAAAAAGAGTTGAGAATGTTAAGTTATGGGTGATTGAGCACAGTGCATCAATTACTGCATGATGAAGTGACATAAGTCTTCTGACACCCTTCAATGGTTCATTGGCAGCAGAAAGAATGATGAGTAGGGCTAGCTTGGCCTTTTCTGGCCATGAACACAATGATTACTGATCTCTCAACCACGCATTCAATGAAGAAATTGGCCCCTTTATTATTTATGTTATGATCCGGAAAGCAGCAGGAGCCAGAATGCTGAAATATTAAAAAAAAATAAAAAAAATAATAATAAGACCTGGAGATGGATGTCTTAACAGAAGTGAACAAGACAAAGTCTACTGTGGTTAAGAATAATCAAACTTTGCCAAAAGATAATGAGATAACAAGAGTATGTAGGAGTAAACTCAAAAGGGAGAGCCATTTAAAGGAAGCCAAGGGGTAAATCACAAAGACAAAAAGTACTAAAGTAACACCAAAACAAAACCTGGAAGCCGAAGTCAAATTGACAAGAGTCTAACATAACTGCATAGCATGTCTCTAACTAAATTAAATAATGGAGAATGTTCAATTTGTTTTAACATCCAAAAACATGGACACCGTGAGATGCATGCCATCATCTTAAATACCGAACATGCATCTCATTACTCGTTATGGCGAAGTCCCATTACATGCTTAGCAACATACATGGAAACCACAAACAAGATGGCAGCATCTTATATGTGGATGAAAATTTTGGAATCTACAAAGTTTTTAGAATTTGGAACTGAGTTTTGTTTAAATTTCTTCTGTGCCATTCTGACGGTGGAGGCGCCTCCTACAGGAGGGATTAGGTGGTCTTTGTTTTCTTGTTTAGAATGAAATGCTAATCTGACATTATTAGAATTGCTTAACTTGGTTAAGTTTTATCAATTGGACTTTGTTTTAGTATTCTTGTTTGATGTGCTGAAGGTTTAACAATTGCATGTTTATTTTTTGTAAAACGTTTTCATTATTCAAATTGTGGCTTCTCATATAGTTTCATTTTAGTTTAATCCTGATACTCTGTATATGCATTAATTATCATTATCATTCATGGTGGCTCCGAAATCTGTACTAATCCGTACTTTCTCTGCTGTTCTTTTTCTGGATTTCTGTGGTGGCGATCTGCGCCACCACCACCACCCGATCAAAGCACCGTGATGTCCCTACACTGATGGATTAAAGGCCAGAGGTCCACATGACCATCATCATCAAGTTCTTCCATGTGAACCCTGAAAACAATGAGGACTGATTGAGATCATTTATGTTCAGTAGAATGCCTAGAGGGGTCTCATGGCCTCGGAACCCCTGCAGATTTTTTGTTTGTTTGTTTTTTTCTGTCCTCCCTGGCCATCGGACCTTACTTTTACTCTATGTTAATTAGTATTGCCTAATTTTATTTTTATATTTTGTCATTTTTTCTTTCTTCATCCTGTAAGCTAAGCTACACCATTTGTATGAAAATGTGCTATATAAATAAATATTGTTGTTGTTGTTTGTATAGTAGTACCTCTGGAAAAATAAGCCAAAAAAGTTGAATTTTTTTCAATAAGAAAAAATGTTAATATGTGTAACAGACACCAAAACGTCAACAGAAATAAAAAAGAAAATATATGTCTAGTGTCCATTCACTGCTGTACTGATGCAGATTTAGCACAAGTCCTTCATGCTTGAAACAGTCACAAACGCACAGCCCGATATCATAATCGAGACAGTAGAAGAGAGTTTCTTTGCACATTTTTCTTATAGTTTTTCTGCTGCTTACACATGAGAGGGTAGAATGTCAGTTCCTGACCTGCATGATCCACGCACCCCTTGTGTTATTGTAGGTTACCACAGTGCAAGGCTTAGGTTTTCCACAATTCTTATGACACGAACATTGACAGATGCCATATTGTGAACAGTGATTAAGGGACTATTTTCTTCCTTGCCCTTTGATGGTTTTCTTGTTCTTGCACTTGATCACAATTATTTAATCTTTTTCAGCGACTGTCGCACCACGGTGAAGCTTCACACAATCAAATTCACCAGGCATATCACACCGTGTTGGTTGTACAGTGCCATATGCATCAGTTTTACTATCCATATCAATGTTTGATGACCAATTCACCTTGTCATCACTATTACTCAAATGGTTCAGTTTCCGTTCATTCGAAAACTACCTTTATGAGTAGATGGCAGCAGAATACTGTCCCTAGAGTTATTTGGACTTAACATGATCAAGTGTACCAGTATACATCACCGCAAGGCTGACGCGGGTTTAACCGTAAATACATAGAATTCTGAGCCTGAGTGATGCTCGGGGTTAATACCATAAAGTTTAAGAATCTACTGTGTGTGTGTGTGTTTTTTTAATAAGATGACAACAAGGCATTACTCTGCACTCACTAGATGGGCTGGCCTATTTGATGCAGGACAGAAATCAGATGAAGGCTCTGGCAAGAGGGCCTTCTTTTCCATCTGAGAACAACATAAGCTACTATGAGTCTGTCTCAGCAGTAACTAAGAAATGACAGGAAATGAGGATCATCTTAAAACTGTGGCAACTACCAGAGTCAATGCCATCTACGTTATGCCTATGATATCACACTTAGAATACAGTGGTGTGAAAAACTATTTGCCCCCTTTCCTGATTTCTTATTCTTTTGCATGTTTGTCACACAAAATGTTTCTGATCATCAAACACATTTAACCATTAGTCAAATATAACACAAGTAAACACAAAATGCAGTTTTTAAATGATGGTGTTTATTATTTAGGGAGAAAAAAAATCCAAACCTACATGGCCCTGTGTGAAAAAGTAATTGCCCCCTTGTTAAAAAATAACCTAACTGTGGTGTATCACACCTGAGTTCAATTTCCGTAGCCACCCCCAGGCCTGATTACTGCCACACCTGTTTCAATCAAGAAATCACTTAAATAGGAGCTGCCTGACACAGAGAAGTAGACCAAAAGTACCTCAAAAGCTAGACATCATGCCAAGATCCAAAGAAATTCAGGAACAAATGAGAACAGAAGTAATTGAGATCTATCAGTCTGGTAAAGGTTATAAAGCCATTTCTAAAGCTTTGGGACTCCAGCGAACCACAGTGAGAGCCATTATCCACAAATGGCAAAAACATGGAACAGTGGTGAACCTTCCCAGGAGTGGCCGGCCGACCAAAATTACCCCAAGAGCGCAGAGACGACTCATCCGAGAGGTCACAAAAGACCCCAGGACAACGTCTAAAGAACTGCAGGCCTCACTTGCCTCAATTAAGGTCAGTGTTCACGACTCCACCATAAGAAAGAGACTGGGCAAAAACGGCCTGCATGGCAGATTTCCAAGACGCAAACCACTGTTAAGCAAAAAGAACATTAGGGCTCGTCTCAATTTTGCTAAGAAACATCTCAATGATTGCCAAGACTTTTGGGAAAATACCTTGTGGACTGATGAGTCAAAAGTTGAACTTTTTGGAAGGCAAATGTCCCGTTACATCTGGCGTAAAAGGAACACAGCATTTCAGAAAAAGAACATCATACCAACAGTAAAATATGGTGGTGGTAGTGTGATGGTCTGGGGTTGTTTTGCTGCTTCAGGACCTGGAAGGCTTGCTGTGATAGATGGAACCATGAATTCTACTGTCTACCAAAAAATCCTGAAGGAGAATGTCCGGCCATCTGTTCGTCAACTCAAGCTGAAGCGATCTTGGGTGCTGCAACAGGACAATGACCCAAAACACACCAGCAAATCCACCTCTGAATGGCTGAAGAAAAACAAAATGAAGACTTTGGAGTGGCCTAGTCAAAGTCCTGACCTGAATCCAATTGAGATGCTATGGCATGACCTTAAAAAGGCGGTTCATGCTAGAAAACCCTCAAATAAAGCTGAATTACAACAATTTTGCAAAGATGAGTGGGCCAAAATTCCTCCAGAGCGCTGTAAAAGACTCATTGCAAGTTATTGCAAACGCTTGATTGCAGTTATTGCTGCTAAGGGTGGCCCAACCAGTTATTAGGTTCAGGGGGCAATTACTTTTTCACACTGGGCCATGTAGGTTTGGATTTTTTTTTCTCCCTAAATAATAAAAACCACCATTTACAAACTGCATTTTGTGTTTACTTGTGTTATATTTGACTAATGGTTAAATGTGTTTGATGATCAGAAACATTTTGTGTGACAAACATGCAAAAGAATAAGAAATCAGGAAGGGGGCAAATAGTTTTTCACACCACTGTATATTGAATAGATAACAGTTTACCTGCATTGCTAATATTTCTCACTGGTGGAATTAGGAGCTCATTATTTATCCCATGTCAGCAGAAGTGAGAGAAGACTGAACAGTCAGCATGGGTTCAGAAGAGGGAGGTCATGTTTTATCAACATGCCGGAATTCTATGAGATAGCAACAAAAGGATTTGATCAAAGTGGAGCAAATGATATTATTTATCTTGACTTTTACAAAGCATTTGATAAGGTGCCACATAGGATGTTGGGTATCAAACTTAAAGAAGTGGAAGCTCAAGGTGTTGTTTGTAGATGGGTGCAGAACTGGCTCATACACAGGAAGTAGAGGGTTATGGTGTATGGAACCCTGTCAGGATTGGCTGATGTTAAGAGTGGTGTCCCTCAGGGGCCATTGCTAGGACCGGTGCTATTTTTAATATACATAAATGATTTGGATAGGAATATAAGTAACAAGCTGGTTAAGTTTGCAGATGATACCAAGCTATTGGATTGGCAGATAATCTGGAATCCATTGAGTCACTACAGAGGGACTTAGAAAGCATACAGGCTTTGGCAGACTTGTGACAGATGAAATTTAATATCAGTTAAATGTAAAGAATTACATGTAGGAAGTAAAAATGTTAGGTGTGAATACACAATGGGAGGTCTGAAAATCAAAAATTAACCTTATGAGAAGGATTTATGAGTCATAGTGGACTCGTCACTATCAACTGCCAGACGGTGTTCAGAAGCCATTAAGATGGCTTACAGAATGCCATGTTATTTAGCGCCTTGATGTGTAGAGTACAAGTCCGAGGAGGTTCTGCTCAAACTTTATAACGCACTGGTGAGGCCTTATCTGGAGTCCTGTGTGCGTGCAGTTGTGGTCTGTAGACTACATAAAGGACATAGCAGTGCTGGAAAAAGCCCAGGGAGGAGTAACCAGGATGATTCCAGGGCTACAAGGGTTATGAAAGAATAAAAGAGCTGAGCCTTTTCAGCTTAAGCAAAAGAAGATTAAGGGGGACATGAATGAAGTCTTCAAAATTGGGAAGGGAATTTGTATAGTGGATTGAGACTGTTATTTTAAATTAGTTCATCAAGAACACAGGGGTGCAGTTATAAACTTGTTAAGGGAAACTTTCGCACCAACTTTAGAACATTTTTCTTTATACAGAGAACCACAGACACTTGGAATAAGCTACCAATTAGTGTGGTTTACATTAGGGACTTTAAAAAGTCAACTTGATGTTTTTGTAGATGAATTAAGTGGATATGACTGTCAAGCTTTGTTGAGCTGAATGGCCTGTTCTCGTCTAGATTGTTATAATGTTCTACAGATGCCCCTTCAATAGTGCATAGTGTAGTCTTTGTGTGAAAGAGTCCTATATGAGTAAAAATGTACCTTTGGTGCCTGAAGCCGCCAGCTGTTAAACGAGCATACTGGCAGTCCTCAAGTCTGGCAAGCAGAATGTGAACACCCCAAAATGAAACCTGGAAATTGAAGTGAAATGAAAGCAGAGGCTGCAGTGGGCTGGTGCCCTGCCCGGGGTTTGTTTCCTGCCTTGTGCCCTGTGTTGGCTGGGATTGGCTCCAGCAGACCCCTGTGACCCTGTAGTTAGGATATAGCGGGTTGGATAATGGATAGATGGATGAAAGCAGAGGTCCTAACATAACTAGATAATCTGTTCCTATCTAGATTAAAATAGTGGATAATTTTAAATTCATTTTAATATCTAAAACATGGAGATCGTGAGATGCACACTATCATCTTAAATAGGTTCTATATAATAAAGCAGTGTGAAGTTTATGCTCCCACACAGCAATGAACCTTAGGTTTAGGGTCAGTGTGAAAAGCAAAGCATTTCCTATGAAGCTTTCACAAAAAAGTCAATGAAATGCTAAAGTGTTCTTGGGCATATTTTTTTTAGATTTCCCTAAACTAGTTAGAGTAGCATTAGGCAGGTGTTGGGCCAAGGCTATGGAGGGTGGCCTTGCATGCTTCACTAAAACTTTAATTGAGGATAGCCAAGGAAAAAAAACAAACACATCAAGCAGAGAAGTCACCAAGGTGACAGAAGAACGAAGAACACATCCTGTTTACTTGATGAGCTTCAGCTTCTTTATCTCAATCCCTCAGCAAAAAGAACAGATGGCAAATAATATGTAATGGAAAGACTAAAGTAAATGTATTGCAGCATTTAGCAGTTAACATATATAAGTATATTTTTGCATAATGGAAGTGTATTTTTAAAAGGGCCAACATAAAACATCAACGTGAGGGCTTGCTGCGGTACAAAAGAAAACAACTTCTGTCCAATATTCACTAACATAACAATGCAGCCCCTAATCAATGCCAGAGAGTTGCCAGCTGAGATCCAGGGTACTGAAAAGAAAAAAAGGGGCTGTGTTGCTTACTACTACTAAATGCCTGTCTGGCCCCTGGGCTGTTATACAGGGTGAGCCAAAATGAAGTACCACATTTCTCAAGGTCATTGCGCGAGGTAGAGGCAGCTGAGTGGGTTGGGGTCCTTTGATAGGCGATCCCTTGTAGTTTTCAGTTGGCAACGTGCCTTAGTCCGGTGCGCACCGTGCTTTCGCTGTCGAAGCATTCTTCAAAAACAACGAATCCATCATCACTACGCAACACGCCTCTCGAACGCACTTCAGCATTCTTCCTAATGGTGACATCCCAAATTGGAAAACAATTCTGCAGTGAGTGGCTAAATTTAGTCATATGGGTACAAAATTGAACTGAAAATCTCCAGGCCGTCCTCGGACTATACGAACGCCTGAAAACATCCAAGCTGTAAAGGCATCAGTTCTGCGGTCTCCTAGATGTTCAGCACACAAACCTGCTTCTGCCTTAGTCATTTCCAACACGTCTTTGAGGAGGATTTTGCATAAGGACCTTCATTTCCATCCATACAAAATGATGGTAGTGCAGGAACTCACTGAGAGAGACTGGGAGAGCCGTAGAGAGTTGTGTGAGAACATTCTGCAAACCGTCCATCGAGATGCCATCGTCATGTGCAGTGACGAGGCACATTTCCATTTGAATGATTGTGTAAGTAAGCAAAACTTTTGCTATTGGGATGAAACCAACCCTTGTGAACTTCATTAGAGACATGTTACAGTTTCGTGTGCCGTTGCAGAATTTGGCATTGTAGGCCCTTACTTTTTTGAGGAAAGGGGAGTAATGGTCACTGTCACTTCAGAATGTTGCACATAAAGATAATTTTTGAATATATTTTCACTTAAAATGTTGGCATGTTTTCTATTTAAAAAAAAAATTTGTGGGGTGAGCTGCCGAAAACTGCCTTTCACTGTTTAATAATGAAAAGCAAAAATAAAACATTTCAAATGAACACATAAAATAATAAATTAAGTAAAAATTATTTTTTTCTGTATAAATAGATTATAAAAATTACAGCCATACTTACGTATTTAATGGAATATGTAGGTAAGAGACAATGAGACATTGTCCACAGTCTGTCGGTGCTCCAGTTATTTCAGTTAGATAAAAACCATGTCTAAATTCAAAATTGTATTGCAAAGTTTTTGGAAACTTGAAATACAAAGTAAACCACTAGCATCAGCTTGGCATGGGGAAAGAAGAACACTTGAGATGGTACATTGTGGACAGAGCAATTCGCAAGTGAAGTGGTTTGCTTTCAGAGTTTTCACAGACATGGCAGACACAACAATGCATGCAAATGTAAGAAAGAACAATAGGCTTTCTTAGTAAAGATGAAAAGACTGATGCAACATGGTAAGTGGCCATGAATGAGGTGTCTTTTAGAAAAAAAAATATTATTTGAATACAGGTATTATATATTGAAATGTGGGTGCAAATAAGTTTATATATGTCATGTGTGTGCATCTGTGGATCACTCTCCAGGCTCCTCTGAGGTATGTACTACCACACCAGGTCGAGAGGGGACGCTGGGGCTAACCTTCTCCTACTCTAGTTCCCCATCAGCACAGAGAAGATGTTCAGTGAGGGCTACTGACTCCGACCCTTCTGGTCCCTGGCCACTAGAAGGAGGATTTCCTTTTTGAACAGAATGCACTGCAGTATGGAGGTCCTGTCTGGTGACTCTAACACCAGGTCTGAAGGCTTTTCTTTTCATTTTGGAATTTACTTTTAAGGTTATGCTCTTACATTTATTTCTGGGTCTTGCAATCCTTTTACTTGACCACATATACTTTTTTAGCTAACTAAAATAACAGGAGCACCAACAGTTTTTAGAATAGCCTATTATCTTTTTTTTATTACACGTACTGAAAAAAATATGAGTGATTCTAAGTGATATTTTTACTGTGATTATTGTAATGTAGTCTGGAGGAGTGAGGGGGAGAGCAGTTCACATTTGGGTAGGAACATACTGTACAATAACCTTGACAATGGCAGCTAGATTGCATTTTTCGAAGTGAAAAGAATATGTAAATTTAGTCAAGTGTGAACCAGAGGAGAAAGACAGCAATTCACACCTGGGTACCATTATTCAATGGTGTCACTTCTGGCGATAATAGGTGGTCTTTCTTCTAATAAATAAATAAATAATAGCATCATCAAACACATTTTTAAACAGAATTTTCACAACAATCTGCGCATTTACAGTTGAAAAGTCATGGAGGGACAGGGATGTGACGTGCACAAAATGATTAAAGAATTAAATACACAGTTCCAATTGGCATCAGCTGTGGCACTTATGTTGTTAGCAGCTGCTGACATAATTGCCCACAACTAAAGAAATTTTAACCAGAATCCATTGCACAGTTGTGCTTGGGTCCTAATTTGGGATCCTGAGATGGTTCATTGTGTAGAGGGTGTGGTGACGCGCTGTTTCAGTGAACACTCCCAACCTCTCTATCTGTCTATCGGAGTGTATGGCAAGCTACATAACTGGAATGACTGTAAAAAGGTCAGTGCATACATTTAGATAGAAGCAAATACAACAGAATGTAACTGCAGACTGCAGTACCTATGTGGTCAGTCATGTAATGCCACAACATCACGAAACACCCTCAACACCAGTCACGTAACACCCATTGCATTAGACTATGATTAACATTAGGGCCCTGTGACACTATGGTTAAGATTAGGGTTGTAGTGGGGTTATCTGACTTAAAGGGTGCTTTGTGACTGTCGTTGTGGGCATTACCTCACCTAGGTCATATGTTGTGCAGGCTGCAGTTAGACCCTTCTCAATAAATCTCTGATATGAAATTTTTCCAGTATTAAAACTAAGTTTTGGGTATTAGGAACTTTGGTTTTCGGTTAGTGCTTTGGAACCTGATTAAAAATCAGTTTGACTGAACTTTCGTTTGTAGATAATGTTTTGGAACTTGATGACGGATCAATTTGAGTTTTTCAGTCTGAACTTGGCTCTATTTAGACTACATCTCATCCCCTAAATCTTTTCATTAAAATCTTTATCGTCTGGCTTTGAGTCAGTATGAGAGCTCTATTACATTGTACTGCAGGAGATCTGTATCACTTAATATTGAACACTTTGTAAGACCGTAATTAAATGATATTTGGGTTTTTGTCTGTTGTTATCCCTTCCTGGCTACTGTGATGAATACATATTCAAAATGGAGATGGGGGTGTCTAAAAGTAAATACACAAAAGTGCACATTTAGGGTATGACAATGGTGCCTGAAGGTTGCGTCTATGAAAGGCACCGCGGTGTGGAGAAAAACCTTACAAAAGAGCCGCGTGCTGATGTCGCCATCATAATGTTAAAAATAATTCAGAAGTGTGAAGACGTCAGCTGCAAAATAAATTCTTTGTGGCAATAACAATTATAAAGCTGTTCATTAATAAATGCAATTGACTTAATCAGACTTACATGTGTCTGAATAAAAATTTAAGTGTCATGTGGGTACAGTACCTGAAGTTTGCACATTTCTTCCATTCCCATGTGGGTTTCTTGACACATCCTTGATATATAAATAGGCTAAATAGTGTCTCAAATTTGGCTCAGTGTTATGTGCTTTAATGTGCCATTGGCCTGTGGTTCATGTCTTTCACACAAAAGGCCAAATTGAATTTGCCAAAACTCACTACCAGAAAAAATGGGATCAGAAAATGGAAGGTCAGATAAAGGCACATACAGGGTAGTCTACAACTGACATCACTGAGCTGACTCCCGTAAAGATTTGTGCTTTGAGTTACAATAGTTTTATAAGGCTATCCAGGCATCAATCAGGCAAAGCTTTCATGATGATTGACATGAAGGCCTAGAGGGGTACAATTTGGCCCATCTGGATAAATACCAGCTGTGCCTAGTGATTGATGGACACAACTCGTGCATTTCACATCATAAAATATCTGACCAGGTGAAGGGCACAGTTCAATAGGCCTGTAATTTATTATCTAAAATATAAGTTGTAGAAGAAAAACCTGTGATATTGAAAGCAGCCCAACACTTTAAGTGCAGTGCTTCCTAACTGGAGAGGTCTCATCTGAGGCCAAGTGCTTTTTTATTGGTACGCAATACAAATTTATAAGATAGATAGATAGATAGATAGATAGATAGATAGATAGATAGATAGATAGATAGATAGATAGATAGATAGATAGATAGATAGATAGATAGATAGATAGATAGATAGATAGATAGATAGATAGATAGATAGATAGATAGATAGATAGATAACTTTAGGCAATCTGAAACTTGGAAGCGTCCATATATGCAAAAATATTTAGGTAAATAGGCAGTAATCTAATTAAGATTACTGGTCATATGCTGTCCCTTGCACACAATTCCCTTGTTCTCACCAATATTTCCTTTTAACAAAGCATAAAAAAGTTTACTTTAAACAATACTCCCAATAATGCTCTAATTTGTATTAAATACTTCCTTGACTTTTTGTTTCTATTCTCCTAACAGTGTAAAGAGTTAAATTAAACTCAAATATCACTATCACAATTCTTCAGGGTCACCATCCTGAAAAGTAGTCTTCCCTTGGCTTTTCTATATTTCTCTAATCTTTAAATAAAAGCTCTTGAGAAACATGTAATGGGCACTGGTGCAAGTCAAGTCAAGTTGGGGAGCCTGCACTGGTACAGCGCGTTGCCACACCCAACACACGATGAAACAGCTCAGGATCCCAGTTGGCAACCCCTCAGGCAGACACGCGGTCCAGTCCCACCCTCTGGAAATGACCCTCTACCTGCCACAGCCAGGTGTTATGTGGGTGTCCCCTTGGCCTGGTCCAGCCACTCGGATCCCCAACAATGAGTATTCTGCGAGCCGGATCACCCTCTGGCCGTAGTGCCGTAACTGACACTTTCTCATAATGCAGGTAATGTGCCTCATTCAGGACTCTATGAGCAACCACTCATTCGACACAAAGGAGTCCAGTCTTCATCTCAGGTCACTAGCATCCATGTCTCGCAACGATATAGCAAGACTGTATATATATAGTGCTTCTAGCCAACACACCTATATACAGTTAGGTCCATAAATATTTGGACAGAGACAACGTTTTTCTAATTTTGGTTCTGTACATTACCACAATGAATTTTAAATGAAACAACTCAGATGCAGTTGAAGTGCAGACTTTCAGCTTTAATTCAGTGGGGTGAACAAAACGATTGCATAAAAATGTGAGGCAACTAAAGCATTTTTTTAACAAAATCCTAGTACAAGAAAAAAAAAAGTTTTACTTTTTAGTGCATTTTGGAATAAAATCATGTCACTTATAAGGTGACTGATTTAAATAATTATGAGATCCCTATGGGATAAATGTTCAGTGAGTAAATGAAGAAGAATTCAAAGGAGTTACGTATTAGCTAAGAGTGGCATCCCTATACTCTATACATGAATGTGAACAGGCAGCATTGTAATTAAGAGTTATTAGCCACATGTTTTGTCTTGCTGACAGTCCTCTTGCTTAGACCAATATGTTCTATTAGCAAAATGAATGATTGGGCTTATTATGAAATCCCAATAGGATAATCATTTTATAACTCACTTAGGAAAGACCAAGCACAAGTACCCTGCTTGGAATGCTTATGAGCAATTTAATGTATTGCTACATTGAGTGTTTCAAAAGAATAACTAAGATAGTCATCTGTTTTTATCCATGAGCCCTCTTATGTCGTGTCAATTGATTCTTATCTTTCCTAAGAATTCGACCACATTGTGCATACACAAATTTCCATGTATAAATGGGAAACAGAAAGTACAATAACAGGCAGACGTGGCATCCACATATACACAAATGTCTAAGTATCATTAATCATTGCTGGCAATCCACTTGTTCACATCTATATTTTCTAGTAACTAAATGACTGATTGAGATAATTAGTGGTAGTGCTGCTGCTTTGCATCAAGGAGACTGTGGGTTTGCTTCCCAGGTCCTCCCTGTGTGGAGAGCACTTTGAGTAGTGAGAAAAGCACTATATACATGTAAAGAATTATTATTATTATAATTACGAGAAGCCACTAGGATAATTGTTTAATGAGTGACTTTAGGGGGGACATCCTGTACTTGCTGTCAGTGAATAGATCTATATAAAAATAAAGTGAACTGAGAAAAGGTAAAATCAATATTGTGATGTATCCATGGTTTTGACGGCTTTGATCCAATATTTTACTTCTGAAATTTTTGTTGGTTTATTTTTATATTTTTATTAATTTTAATTTTATTGTGGCAAAGCCATTTTTTTGTATGTTTTAATCTATTTTATATGTTTGCCTCCATATTGTTACACCCATGATATCCTCTCATTCTGCTCATAAAAGATGGTTGCACACACCTTCATCAATCCAAGTTCAGTATTGAAGGCAAAACAATAAATGAAAAATATTAACGTGGGCCAGAAGAAAATAATCAAGACAATTTGCCATGGACTATCTTTGAACAATGGTTTTGTGTTTTGCCTTTGATCGTTGTCTCTGAAGGTCCCTTTGGTATTTTTTCGGGTTTGGTTAGTTTACTTGACCAGGATTCTGTTCAGCCCTTTGAGCTCCTTCTAGCTACTGGTCTCTTTCCTGTTGCTCCTACTCAGTTCTCTTAGGTGATTATAACACGTACAGTACATGTTGAAGTATTTTAAGTATTCAAACGGTTTTCTGACTAAATATTGTTAAGCAGATGCTGTATCTTGAAGGCGATTCTCTTGCTTTCATTTTGTGTGTATTTTGTTATACAGTCAAATGTAATAATTATTTAATAAGTGACTTTAGGAGGGTCTGAAGAAATGAAATTCCAATCAACAGTATTATCCATATATGCAGAAATATATAAGTAAACTGAAGGCATTCTTTTCATTAGCCATATGTCGTCTCTTGCTGACAATTTCCTTGTTTAAGCCAATACTTTCTAATATTAAAATGACTGATTGAGATAATTATAAAATTGCAATGGCTTACATGTTCAATGACTGATTTCAGTGCACTGCACCTGAGAAGGACAGTAAAATAATTTAATTTATGGAATGGGAGAAAAGTGAACTTAAAACACAAGCCAAGGTCAGAAACCAAAGTCAACCCTATCTTAACCAACACACTGGAAATGTTTTCAAAAAATCAGAACCAAGAGCAAGAGATCATTAATCAGGAAGACAAGAAAAGTTTCTTTCATCAAAACCAAAATGCCATAAAAAATTCAAAGTCAAAAGGTTTTGTTGATAAGGAAAAATCGAAAGCAACAGCCATTCAAGCCAAACTTTAAACTCTTGACCTAACAAAGTCAGGGTCACTACCTCTGTAAATACGCCCCTAGAAAATGGAGGGCACATCATGGCAACGGGATCCACGACATGACGACACCTGAGATGACAGACAAAATGGCGTTGGAAAAAAGTTTTAAGGTGCAAAAAAACACAACAAACCTTAGTTTTGGAATCTCTGTGTGTCAAAACTATATCATCAATACATAATTAGTAGAAGCTCGAATTTGCAAAATCAATTTTTGAAAATCAGAGATCACAACATTTAGAAGAGTTTGACGAAATAAAACACCAGACAACAATGCCATCCCTACTATGTTTATATATATTGTGACCAGACGTGGTGCTCCAGCCACCCTAACCTGACACAAGCTGACACCAGGCACAAGTTTATTTACACGGGGAGCACTTTTCTCTCACTCCTCACAACAACAGAGTACATAAGCGCCAAATGGCTCCACAGTCCTTTGTCTCATTCTTTTTCTTCCTTTCTCTCTTTTTCTCTCTCAGTCATCTCCACTCTTCTTCCGGCAAGCTTCCTCCTGACTCCGGCTCCCGGAGTAGTGGTAATGTGACGATGCGGGTCCCACTCCATGCTCCCTTCTTCCCTTTTTGGAGCCTCTTGAACCCGACACCATCGACAATGTAGCCAGATGAACTGGTCTGATGGGGACAAATCAAACTGAGCAAGGGGATGGTGTAAAATGGTGCAAGTGCTTTTATTAAAAATATTCAAACTAAACACTGTCCAACTAAAGTGGAGTACTCAAAAAATCCATAAATAAATAATCCATAAAAAGGTAAAAATCCATGTGTTTAAAGCCAAGCTAAAACAAGACTAAAAACCTGCAACCGTCATTGGGGCCAATCAGCCAAGCACAGCTACTGTCTCTCCACCTCACCCATGGCTTGCCGCAGTCCAGACCGTCTTCCTTCTCGCACACGCAGTCGTCCCTTGGATTCCTAGGAAGGACGCCACCTCAACCAAACCAACTCCTCTAAATAATCAGTTGGTACAATCCTGTCCCTCGAGCTGTGATCACTCGCTCTGACACTGGACCCCTGACTGTGCTGTACCCTCCCTTTCCACCGGCTGACTCGTCCACTCTCTTCCACTGCCCCCAGTGCCATACTCTCCCTCTCCAAGCCTCTTTCGTTTCTTTCTCTTTTTCCATTTCTCCTCACGATCTTCTGTGCCAGCCTTTACTTATATGTCTTCACGGGCACAGCGTCTCAATCACACACCGCTGGAAGCCAATTAAGCAATTGAGAACAATCGCACCCTCATGTGCAGGTGTGACTTGCCCCATTTACCACATCAATTCCATGCGGCTACACGAGCACGCCCATGGAGACTGACATCGCCAAATGGATTATTTAAAAAAACTGGACTTCATTCAGAGTCATAGACCCACTATACCACAGGAAACTGGCTCCTTTTATTCTGTTCCTGGGAGTGCTTCAGGTGCTTGTTAGCTAGGTCTAGAAACACTCCCAAGTGTGGTGAAAGCCCAGCATAGCAGGGCTCTGCAACCACCACAGCTCCCCCTGGTGGCATCCACGGAGCCCAACAGGACTTCAGCAAACTCTCTTGAAGCCCTGTGGGAATCCATGGCAGTGCAGGGGGCTTCGTCTAGCACCTGGTGCACGATAATGTTCTGTGCCCACTTTCTCCCTTGGTCCTTCCGTCATATAGATGCCATCCAAGAGCCCAAGCCATCTGCCACTATATATAAGGAAGGACAACTGGGGATACAGGGACAGGGGCGCCCAAGGCTCATTGATGCATGTGGGAAGTGAAGGCTAGCCCATCTTGTCCCATCCCACAGAAGAGCTGCTGTAGCACAAATGCTTGAAAACATAACATTGGCCATGAGAAAAAGTGTCACAACATGCAGTGCATTACAGCTTGTGGCTTACTGAGCTGTGTAGCTGCAGAGCAGTCAGAGTGCCCGTGCTGATTCCTGTCCACCACAGAAAGTGCATACAATGCACTCATAAGCTTCAGAAGTGGTCCACGGAGCAGTTCAAGAAGGTGGCTTGGTCTGATAAGTCATGTTTTCATTAAAATCATGTACTGTAGTTTCCTGGGTGTTTGTGCATCACTTAGCAATGGTACCATGATACTCTATGTAATGTACTGCTGGGAAACCTTGCATCATGGCATTCATGTGAATGTTACCACCTACCTAAAGATGGTTGGATATCACATATACCCCCTTCATGGCAACAATTTACAACACAACACTGTATTTAATATCTAGTTAGCCAAAACATTTTTGAATCCAACCTATAATATGCAAATCTAGAGATGAGAAGGTGTTGTAGGGACAGGCGAACACATCAAGTTGTGCTTTTAGGGACTGCTCAAAAGTGCAGCCCTCAGTACAGCTGAATTCTCAGTAGTTTAATAAACCAGACCAAGACACTAATCAGTAAATAATAGTATAATCCGCTGTCAAGTCTTACCCAATGTGCTCCTGGCTAATGGCTCACATGAAAAGGCAATGAAAGAAATTGTTGCAAAGAAAACGCGAGTAGTAATTGTGCCAAAATTTAAATACAGCTAATTGTAATGTTCTCAAATGTGATTCTAAACAGAGTGATGAGGCACGTTAGGGGTCTATGGCAGTAGGCGGGTTTCTAAATAAAAGCAGCGTGACCACAGCATGTCAAGTTGTCCCATATTGCCTTTTTGCAGGTCCTAATTAAGGCAACACACACTGGAGTACAAATAAAGAGAAAGACAGAAAGAAAGAAAGAAAGAAAGAAAGAAAGAAAGAAAGAAAGAAAGAAAGAAAGAAAGAAAGAAAGAAAGAAAGAAAGAAAGAAAGAAAGAAAGAAAGAAAGAAAGAAAGAAAGAAAGAAAGATTAATTGTGGCAGAGTCAGAGCTGTAAATAGGAGACAAACGTTCGGGGCTGACATCCCATATGGAGTGAGCAGACAGCACTCATGGCGTAGGGTCTCTCCAGCTGTCTGGGTGCTCAACAGATATCAACACAGAGATACCACAGATGCCAAGGGGTGGCCATGGGAGAAGGCAGCAGGGTTTACAGGAACCTCATGGATGGATGGTAGCAGGGACAAGAACCAGTTATTGCTTGCTTTACTATGCTTGCTGGAGGTTGTCTCCTCTTGCTGAGTAGGCCTTGAATGGCGAGTAGAGGAAACGTTTATTGAGAAGGATGCACAAAATAAACTACCAAAAGTCTTGTCATGGTTTTTATCCTGACTGTGTTTTAACCTTAGATTCTTACCTATTTATGAGGTTATGTATTCATTGAATTTAACCCTCACGGGAACAATGGCTTTTATTGGATTATTTATTTATGTTTTTGAAAGACAGCAATGCACTTTGTTTTGGATGTTCTGTTTGAAAAAAAAACAAGCACTTTGCACAATTGTACCAATCTTGCTATTCTGTGTCCTCATTCACCCTGGTCTATGACTATTGGTGCCAGGGTTCAAGAAGGATGTTGTGCTAGCTGTGGGCAACTCCGGAATCACAAACAGTAACAAGAAAAATCACTGCAGTGGAAGTACACGAGATTAAACACAGAGAGGTGAGACCTGTACTAATGGAAACTTCAAGGGAGCAATTGGGTCTCGTTTAAGACTAAAAATCACTTTTCACCAACAGCAGACTTTGAGTATGAGTGCCCCCAAGTCCAAGACAAGTCTGAGACAAGAGAAAAAGTTTCTTGAGGCTGGTCTTGAGTCCAACACCAGACTGGAGTAAACCATGTCTTGCTGACAGTCTTCGTGTTTACACGTAACATTTTGTAGTAATTAAATTAATGATTTAGATAATTATAAGTCTCTAATAGAATCATTTTTGTATTGAGTGTCTTTAGGAAAATTGTAGGCCATCTATAAACAACTGAAGAAGAAATTATTGAGATCCCTATCCTGACAGCATAGGGAGACACACCTGCTCACATATACAGTGTAGATACCGGGAAGGAAGGACAGGAACCCTGGCTATGATAAAGGGCTCATGCCCAGTGAGGAGGCTGTAATAGAAGGAGCGGGCAAACGAGCCCAGTGAGAGCAGCTCATGCCCCAACATAACAGGTGGCAGTGTTACTCAGGGTTGGACTACTTTAGGGCACCCACAGGGTCGCTTGAGAGTTGGAGTCCAGAGACACAGCCCTATTGGGGTCTTTGGGAAGTGCCAGAGGATGCTGCCGGGGAGAAGGGTTGGGGGGGGGGGGGGGGGGTGGTTGTGTATGACCCAGAAGTGCTTCTGAGGACTGAGACAGAGAAGCCGGAAGCAGCACCTGGCTCACTGCCTCACTTAGACTGATTAATAGTCTGGAAGCAGTGGGCAGCACTCAATTGGAGGTGAAATGAGACCAGTAGCTTTATGGTTTGTAATGGTTTTCGGGATGTGTTTCATTGTTGGTGTTAGTGTTAGATTACAAAACCCATTATTTGAACTGGTGACTGTGTTGGGTATTATTGGGTCTGGGGTTTGGGGCTCCAACTGGTTACAACAGTAACATAGCTTTTATTTTCTAGCATTGTTCACTATAGTGCATTCCAATAAGTTGAGTTTTGTGAGTTGTTACGTTCCATTCTTTCCAACCAATATGACAGCTGAAAAAACTGAACTTCCTGAAAGAAGGTAGTGCCTGTGGTTCTGTGCTTCATACTGTGTCCTGATAACACCTGCCACCCCTCCACATTTTACAGATTGACAGCAGCATCCCTTCTAAAGCTGGCCACAAATAACAATGCATAGCACATGCACAAAGAGGGACACACCAGAGACAAACTTCAAAAAGATAGATTATTACATTGAAGTTATGATTCCCCATTTAATAACAGGCAATGCTACTACAAACCAGGCGATAAAAGCAGCGGGATCTAGTGGGACTGTGAGCGAAAGAAATAGAATAATAATTACTTTCTAGTAGTTTCTGCAAGGACTGCCAAGAAGTGACATTTATGATAGAGCAGCACGGTCTCTAATTACCACTATGCATCAAAATGCTTCTATAATTGTGTGCCCATAACACAGACACCATCTAAATAAAACATTTCGGAATAAATCGTGTAGTATTATTTGTGTGGCCAGAAAGTGGTTTTCAGTTCATTTCTAACAAGTAGAGAAGAGAAGGCTACAAAGTGTGTTTAAATTAAAATATGAAAATAGGCAAAAAGAATATACAGGAGCTGCAGCTCACACAAGTGCATTCGAGAACAGAAGATAATCATTAAACTTCTTCAGAACAGCACAAGTAACTTCCATGAATTCATCTCTTTTTCTGAATTCGTTTTTTTTAATACAAGATGACGAAGACCCCTGGATTATACACTGTGAGAGCGTTAAAACACACACACTAGCAGCTACGTGTCCTGCCCGGACCACTCATTCACAGTCAGGACAAATTGGAGGCAGCACTGAGCCCAATCTACCATCTTTGGAGAGTGCAGAATAAGCTAATTGACTAGGAAAGGAGATGACCTTGGATATCTGGGGCCGAGAAGCAGGGTGGTGAGACAGAGGTCCAAGGAGGTGTATGTTTTAGTTTAAAAACAGTACAGCAGCTCAGGCTGAATGTGGGTGCAGGAGTTCACACATTATGAGACAATGCAGGAAATTGGCAGGCCATGTATTCACTTGCAGGAGCGGTCTGCTTAGCTGTTCACCATCGACAATTTGCAGGAGGAGGAGCGTCCACAAAGAGTATGACGACAATGTAAGTATGGCGATTCAGGTGCCCTCAGCACAACAACAACACGCCTGCTCACAGAACCCAAGACACACTGCTTTAATTTAAAAACCCGCCTACTACCACAGACCCCTAACACGCCTCATCACTCTATTTACAATCACATTTGAGAACATTCTGATTAGCTGTATTTAAATTTTGGCATGATTACTACTTATTTTCTTTGCAATGATTTCTTTCATTGCCTTTTCATGTGAAAGGAGCGTTCACAATTTTATTTACTTTTTCCAAGAGTACATTTCATTTTTGTTTATTAAATGATTTTGTAACAATTGTATTTTATTCAAAAGTTATAGCGAAAGTAGAACACAATTCCATGTGTTAGCAGACGACATTAAATGCGTGCTAAATAACAGCACTTTACAATGGAGGTACAATGGAGCACAAATAGGCTTGTGGTGGCTCACACTCCACACACTGCAATTCAAATGATTGACTGATGTGAGTTAGTGGTGGAGGGTCGGTGACTAATTGTTGTTCAATTTTCATAAACATAACATTTTTGAAAGTACACCCAATAGAGTAGGATCCAACAATTATCAATTGAAATATGTCTATTAAGAAAAAATTACCAATACTACTAAAAATTAGTGTCAATATTATTCTATAAAAGTAGTACTAGGGTGTTGTACTAGTGTATACGCTCAAAAAGAAGTCTGTCTGCATTTTCAGGCTCATGCACCATAACGCGGAGTACAGGCAAGATCGAAAAAAAAAAAAAGACAACTCATGTTCAAATGGCATAGCGTTTTCAAATAGTGACGTTTTCATGTATGAATGTGTGTGTGCGTGCACGAGAGAGGCAGAGACAGATTCGATCTTATTCAAGTGGTTACTGGAATATAAAATAAACACTTTCGCAAAGGTATAATGAAACAAATGTGCTTTTATTCAAGAATAAAAATCAATAACAAAGAATTAAAATGACAACAAGATACCACAAAGACTTGATTCACCAGCATTTATGTGTCTGCTCATATCCCTTCGCGATATCTTTAACAGGTAGCAAAACTTTACAACGGCTGTTATAGACTAAAATCAATAGCTTCTACTTGTTTAGCGCATACGCCGTCTGCATAGCACTGCCAGATCTAAACACTAGTGTGGCGAATTGCTCGCGTACTGAAGTGACTTTAGCTGCAGGTGGAAGTCCCATTTTACTTTATGGTGCCAAGAAGAGTTGTGTTGCGGTGCAGCAGTCTATTAGCCTGAAAAAGCGTTGTGAAGAAGCCGTCTTTTGTTACGGTTCTGCATTTGTCCAGTCTGATAGCGGTCACGGGACATTGTATCTTTGATTGCTCGTACAACAAATAGTTCTGAGCAGGCATCAACCACAATGCTGCTCTTGTGAAAAGAATGGAGATAAATGCCATCAACTCAAAGAGGGAGAGGCAAGTTTGTTTTACCACATGAACGTCACTGAGAGAATAAAACTGAATAATACAAAAACAAGCACTAACTTTTACAAGTAGCCAAAATTTACACCAGGTGTTACAGACTCAAATCAAATGTTTTTTATTATATAATAATAATAATAGCAGCTCACTACTCAAAACACAGAGCGCCCAGACCCGAACCTGGAACTTTTTGGTTATAAGGCAGCAGTTCTTACTTCTGCCCCATTCAAGAAAACATGTCACCTTTCTATTACTTGACATTTAAGATTGGGTTTTTAACTCATTGACAGCAACATGTAAAATTTTTTTATTTGGTTATGTTCTTGAGTAAAAGCGCACGTTTTTTTGATATTTGGACTAAAGTCTTCACACATTCTACACTTCACGTCATTATTAGAATAACATGGAAAAACTTTCTGTTTTAGGTATGTGCCTCGCTGTTTGTGTCATTCTACACTTACACAGACCTTTGTAGATACTGAACACACATGAAATGTATGTTTTCCAAACAGCAATTTATTATTTACTGTACCCTCTACATCTCCAGGCACCTCACACCATGATAAACAGACTTGAGCTGGGAGAAGTTTGTGACTAACTTTAGCTCCGTCGGGTGGGGGGTTTCTGTGGGATTGCAGGCTGCTTGCTTCTTGTGCTGATCAACATTTGCAAAACAAAAGACGCCTGATGAGGAGAGGTGTGAACGAATTTAAAATGGCCTGGGATTGTGAGTTTTTTCATAGGGTTCAGGGATTCTAGTGTTAAGAAAAAATTGGCAATACTAACATAAAATCAGTGTCAATATTACTCTATGAAAGTAGTACTAGGGTGTTGTACTGTGTTAGCCATTATAGATGTAGTGAGAAGTCAAGCAAAATGACACCTTTTATTGGCTAACCAAAAAGATCACAATATGCAAGCTTATGATGCAACTCAGGCCCCTTCTTCATGGTTCTTAATGAATTATTCAGAAGTGATTTGCTAGATTTTATAAAAAATATGGCCTGCTGTGACTAACACTAGAAATCAAGATGATTACATCTTGCCTGAAGATGTTGCCTCGAAAGCTTGCATATTGTAATCTTTTTAGTTAGTCAATAAAAGGTTATGCTTGACTTCTCACTACATAAACGAAAGTAGAAAAGGAACTGAAATAAGTTAAGTTCCCCGTCTAGCTATTAATATTAGTTTTTCTGCCTCACTCCACGCTGTCTGTGCAATGTGGCCGGAGGAAGCTTAAACAACTCGGCACATCCACATAAAGCGACAAGGGTGAGCTTTTCTGAAGGCTTTTAGTGGACGTACCTCATTGTAAACTGAAATACATACAAAAGAAACATACAGGTATATACAAGTGTACAACAAAAGACAATAAAAAATGATTTACAAAGCAATACATAGGGGCGGCATGGTGGCGCAGTGGTAGCGCTGCTGCCTCGCAGTTAGGAGACCTGGGTTCGCTTCCCGGGTCCTCCCTGTGTGGAGTTTGCATGTTCTCCCCGTGTCTGCGTGGGTTTCCTCTGGGCACTCCGGTTTCCTCCCACAGTCCAAAGACATGCAGGTTAGGTGGATTGGCGATTCTAAATTGGCCCTAGTGTTGTGCTTGGTGTGTGGGTGTGTTTGTGTGTGTCCTGCGGTGGGGTTGGCACCCTGCCCAGGATTGGTTCCCTGCCTTGTGCCCTGTGTTGGCTGGGATTGGCTCCAGCAGACCCCCGTGACCCTGTGTTCGGATTCAGCGGGTTGGAAACTGGATGGATGGAAGGCAATACATAGCAGACAGTGTACAGTAAACATCCATCCATCCATCCATCCAGTTTCCAAAGGTAGCTTCACCTTTCCCATGTTATTAATTAGTTCAAACACCATTTAGCTGCAGGTTGATAATGTTGGTTCTTTACAATAATAATCTGCAGATAATATTGTTCAACCATTTCAGCCTTATTTATCTTACATAATTACTTTCCCCTTCATTTATTTTCAAAGAAGTGACCTTTTTTTGTACTCTATTAGCTAATTTTGCTCTGTGAATATCTCCCGATTTGATGAAGAAAGAAAAAAATTCTTGGTTAATTTGTTTAAGTTTAATTGCTTTAGTGATTGTAATCTGTGATTGTAAATGTGTGAGTTATTACATTATTTCCACTTGTGGCAATCAACTTTTTTTTACCCATGCTATTATAATTGCTGAACAAACAGACCTTAGCCCAGTGTTACTCAATTGTTTACCACTTTGGTAAGTCTCTTAGATAAAAGCGTCTGCGAAACAAATAAATGTAGATGTAATGTACCAAAGCACCAGGAGAGGGCGTTGCTGTGTGAAATGTTTGCATGCACTCTGCCCATCATTTGGTTCACTTGCATTGTGCATCCTAGTAGCTACCAGACGAGTACAAGAGGAAACGATACAAAATATACACGTTCAAGCAACGACTCTCAAGGTAAAGTTAAACAGTACATTGATTCCTAGTTGAAGTCGCACAGAACATAACTCTGTTTTTAGATGGACGAGATTGCAAATCCACCAATGCTTTTTAATGGGAAATTTTGAAATTTTAAAACTTTGTTCAGTGGGATCTATTTGAGATATCTGACTAAAAATTGAACTGTCATGACAAATTTCTTTGAAGAATTAATGTGCCATATCTCAGCAAAATTGATCCACTGGGTGCCAAGTTGTTTCAAGTGGACAGACAGACAAACAGACATGGGTTTTTGCAATAGGTGCTTTATGCATTATATGTGAATGCAACTAAAAAGAGCATGAGCAGGATAGACAGAAGATGGAGAAATGAAAGAAACAAGAAAAGATGGGAGGTTAAATCAAAAGAGTAGGTATTGGAGATCGTGTCAGAGCGGGTGTGACAGAGAAGATTCAGGGTGGTTGGGAATGAGGATCCAGATGAAGTGAGAGGAGAGATGGTGCTCATGGTGGCGAGTCACTCCTGCTCAGCACTCTTGAAACAGGAGTGACTAACTGCTCTGAGTGGGCTACAGATGAAAGCAGGGGGATGGGGTTGAGACAAAGGAGCAGGGCTTGTTGGGTCCTCGCGGACATCGAGAGATGGTGGGAAAGACATAAGCCAGAAAAAAAGAATGTTGGCCAAGCTTGCCGGCAGGCATCTCCATTTGTTGAGGAAGTCTAAAGAGTGAAAAGATGAGATGCTGTTTCAGAAAGAGGTTCAGAGGCTCATGATTTGTTTTTAATGGAAGATCCTGACTTTATTTTAACCCTTAATTTTAACTTATCAATTGAATTTATAGATGACTGATTGTAATTCCATGTTGATCTTGTTCAATGCGGTCCTTCTGTGTAAGGGTTGGCGGCAAGTGGGGCCTGTCTCCAAACATCATGGTCTTCTGTCACTTTGCTAATTTCCATCCCGGTCCAGTCACAAATATGCTTGGTCCATCTTCTCCTCTGTCGCCCTCTGCTGCGCTTGCCCTCTGTGCATCCCTGAATGTTGTCTTTCTCCATACAGCTAGCTTTCCTTGTAATGTGCCCAAAGTAGCCAAGTTTTAACTTTCTTACGTTATGAAGTAGTTCTTTGGTTTCATTTAGCTGCTTGAGAACCCATCTGTTAGTACTGTTTGCTTTCCATGACACTTGGAGCAGCCATGTGTAGCACCACATTTCGAAAACTTCTGTGTTCTTTGTGTCTGCCTGCTTGAGGGTCCATCTTTCACATCCATATGTTGTAGCTGGCCAGATAAGGACTATACCCATCCTGATTTTTGAACTATTCGATATATGTCTACTTCTCTCTTGAAAGAGTTAAGTCTCCTTTCTTCAGTAATGGGACAAAAACTAATTGAGTCCAGTCTGTAGGCCATTTGCCAGTATCCCATACATCAGCACATATCTGGTACATTATATAGATAGATAGATAGATAGATAGATAGATAGATAGATAGATAGATAGATAGATAGATAGATAGATAGATAGATAGATAGATAGATAGATAGATAGATAGATAGATAGATAGATAGATAGATAGATAGATAGATACTTTATTAATCCTAAGGGGTAATTCACAAGCTGCTGGAAAAGCTGCCACTCGCGGCGGCGCCTGAGTCATGATATATGTCATATGTCTATCATTATGTCACCTCCTTCCTTGAAATTAAAAATAATCTTGTTTATTAAACTGTACTTTGCTTTTGAAACGCTGCATTGTTTGTGAATAATAGGACTTTGAATATGTGTTGTGAGTCCTCATTGCACTGGCTCATCCTCGGTCTTTGACTATTAATGTCCCTGGTTCAAGGGAGTGGACATCACAGGCAGTAACATTAACTGCTGTGCCACTCCTCTCTTCCTGAGAATTAACAATAAATCAAGCTTACAACTGACTCCCTCTCTTATACTCTTAATAAAAGTAATAATGTTCATGCCTCTTCTGTGATCAAATTTTTATTATCAATCAAATGTCAACCCCACCACGGATCAAGTGTTGATTTTTTGTTGAACTCTTTTTTGCTGTTACTCACAATGAGTGATGCTATATAAGGCAAAGCTCGATCGTGCGATTATGTTTTTATTCTTAAGACACCAAATTTAAATTTTAAGTACCCCAACTAAACATACTTACGAGAGCACTGGTAGTGTCTGCTCTTCATGCTTTTACCCAAATGAATTATTCAGTTAAACTAGTTCCATTTCAACAGCTGCACAAAAGTTTTAATTTACTGCTTTAAATGACGTTGTGCATTTCTTCACAGTCCGCACAGTCGCTGTTAGCCCGTGCATTGCTAGATATATTCATGTTTAATTGACCTAAAACTAGACTGTCTCAAATGAATGAAGCAAAAGATTGAAGTGCTGAAATGAGATAGCCCAGGCTCGAAGACTAAGATGCACATTTTGTTAAAAAACACATTGCGTCTTTCCTGAATTATGAGCTATAAATTAAACTTCTTAGTTTTAATCTATTGCAGAGACTTACATTATTTTGTTAATGTGAATAAGAAACGTTTTAAGAATGAGTTCTTGAATTTTTGTTTGCATTGACAAAAGTGGGCCCATTTAGTAATAAAAGTTGAAGAGGGCTGCTTGCTCAGGATCGGATCTGCAAATCAAAAAGACCACCATAAGTTCGCAGTAGAGGGTGGCAGAGTATGGAAGACCACCATGTGCTGGTAGTCAATGTCATTAAAATGAGGTTCCAGGAACTAGTCGCTACTGGAAAACAAGTCAAGGAAAAAGGAAAATATAAGTCCTACTGAATGGTGCAAGGCAGCAGATCTACACTACCGATGTATACAATAGAGGACAAGAAGTCTGCCCCTTTAAATGAGAGCTGGGCCTCAGCTGTTGAAAGAAACCCTGGGAGGATGGTTTAGGACTTCCAGAGTATAATCCTAGACCCCTTTTTCCCCATTTGCAGATGCACATGGACACAGCCTATCTATCTATCTATCTATCTATCTATCTATCTATCTATCTATCTATCTATCTATCTATCTATCTATCTATCTATCTATCTATCTATCTATCTATCTATCTATCTATCTATAACAAAAGGAGAAGGTGCATCCCGGCCGTATTGGAAGATGTTTTATTACCCAGCAGTGCAATGGCACAGACAAAGTGGCTGGCAGGACAGGAAAACACTTTTGTACCCGGCTGGTATGATTTAATGAATGGACCAGTAGAAACTGAGAGTAGGGAGCTCTTGCATCCCCCATACACCAGGTGGCAGTGGTCCTCATATGGCAACTCAGTCGGGACAAGCGCATGCTGATAGAAGGTGCTGTCTGGAGAGGACCTCCCTACTTTATTCATGGCCTGGAAGTGCTTCCAGGTAGACACAGCATGGCACTGGGAGCATTCCCAGGTCTGCCTGAAAAAGGAGTCCGCTGCCACACATGGACAAGTCAGAGTTGGAAGGCAGTGGGCAACACTCCGCGGAGGAGAGAAGGAGGAAGAATTGTTTTGGTTTATTTGTTACTGTGGCTGATTATTGGAGAGAGGACTGTTTCAAGGTGCTTCTTGTGAATAAATATTCTTTACTTTACCACATCGTGTGTTGTATTGCTGTGTCTGTGGTTTGGGGATTGTTTGTTTTACCCAGCTTCACCTGGGAAATTTCATAAAACAATAGGCCTTAGCTATTGTGCCATTGGTTAATTGGAGGTTTCAGAAATGACTTTGGACCTATAGGACTTCAAACCCTGAGGTTGTAGGTTCATATCCCACTACTGACACTTTGTGACCACAAACAAGTCAATTCACCTGCTTGTGGCTCCAAATGCAAAAACAAAAGAAATCAATCCAATTGTATCTCAAACGTTGTACGCCACTCTGGAAACCACATCAGCGAAGTGATAAATAAGCAATAATTTATGGGAGCTGCTTAGTCTTGAACATGCTATACACAATTGTACATGAGTAAAACATTCTTGCGTGAGGATCAGTTCCTGATTGTCCTTGTAACTTAGCTTTTGTTGATAGACATTACAAAACACAAATTTAGAGGAAAGTGTATTCTTTTGAACTGTAATGATTAATCAGTAGGAATAATGTGAAATGTGAGTATATTCTATCATTTTTAGATGTTTAAGCTTTTCATTTGTTTTTCAGTCACTCAAGTATTTCTTTTTCTGTTTTTCGTCAGTTATATGTGGTCTCCCTTTAAAGTCTGCAGATGTGAAAATATATGTAAAGAATTTTACAGAGTTGAGGATCGTGGGTATCCCAATTCAAAGTTAGCAGACGTTCATGTAAGTATAATCAATTTTGAAGGCCGGGGTTTGGGGCTCCCCTTTCAAAAGTATATTACAATGGAATAGCTTGGTGGGATCCTGTTAAATGTAATCTGACAAGGTCCCTTCTGTATTATCTTGGATCAGAGGACACCATTTCTGGCTCTACAGTACTTCTCTCTTTTTCCCTTGTTGCAACACATACATTTACAGCCACAGCACCTGGTACCCTCACTGGAGTTTTATTGCACAGTTGATAACCATTTATCATCGCATCTTCCTTGACCTTTGCCAAATTTTCTCTTTCCATTTCACATCTAACTGTACACAGCAAACATGATCACATCTCTTTTTCCCTGTCCAGGACACCACCTCTTCTTCAGTTTTTCATCCACTAGTGGTGCTTTTCGGCCTGTCAATCACTTCTTTCGTTTGTATGAAGCCCCCTGTCAGCACAACGCACAGCAAGTTCGTTATCATTTTAATAAATATTGACAACCAAAATTTTATTAACAAGTAAGAAAAGACACACATAGGTGAATTTTCCGTTTTGCATAGTGTCTCCAAATTTCAATCACATCAGTCAAAACATTTATAAAATTTTTGGAGTATTTAGTTTTTTGGGCAGCATAGTAGCACTGCTGCCTCCCAGTAAGGAGACCTGGGTTTGCTTCCCAGGTCCTCCCTGCGTGGAGTTTGCATGTTCTCTCTGTGTCTGAGGGGGTTTCCTCTGGGTGCTCCAGTTTCCTCCCACAGTCCAAAGACATGTAGGTTAGCATTGGCGATCCTAAATTATCCCTAGTGTGTGCTTGGTATGTGGGTGTGGGTGTGCCCTGCGGTGGGCTGGCACCCTGCCCGGGATTTGCTCCTGCCTTGTGGCCAGTGCTGGCTGGGATTGGCTCCAGCAGACCCCTCATGACCCTGTAGTTAGGGTATAGTGGGTTGGACAATGACTGACTGATTTAGTTTTTCTATTTTGGAGAGGTATATTGAAATGTCCTTTTTAAAGTCCAAGGTGTACAGTGCTGCCAAATTTTAGCTCTTTAACTTAACAGAAAATATTCACAAGCAGGTCATGATTATTAAGGTCTAAGAAAGTGTCCAGGAGGTTGCATAGCCCAAGAGATTCTCTACAAAAATATGGACTACCACTTTCGATCACTTGACTTCTGTCATGCCATATTAAAGGAGTCCAGCACAAAGTTCTTCAGGTGTCATAAAGGAGAAGACGTCTACCCGGAAGTATAAAAGAGGGTGCATATTACAGGAAAGATCCCTAATTCTTGTGTCTAAACAAAATAATACAACAAGGCTTGCACTTTTGCCAAAGTCCAAAGTTGGATTTATTTACTTATCATAAGATGGTCTATCCAAAATTCAACTAAAGTGTTTGTTCTTTGATGTTAGAAACTGGTGACAGAAATGTGAAGAAAAGGGTAAAAAGGCACCAAAACGTCCCACTAACTAGGATAGGATCTTCACTGGAGTGCAAAGAGATAGGCCTCACCCTGGGCGACCTGAGTCAAAACACAAAAGGCAGGCTTTGGCCTGCACAGATCCAAAATGGGGCTTGGCTTTCATAAATTGCTCTAAATATCTAAAAATACCCTTCAGAGGAGAAGATAAACCTTCAAACCTGTGGCTTGAGAAGACAAGGCCTACAAATATTTTTTTAAATGGAGCAAAAATGGCAAAAGAAAGAGAAAAACAAGATAAAGATGAAGTCAAAAAGGGTTTTCCTAAAAAGGCCACCCAAGGCTAAAAAGTGGGGTCTGTAATCTACAGACAGAGTTCAAAGAAAAGCAAAAAAAAAAATCAAAAGCGTAAGACCCAAACAGTACACACACAAGATGACGCTAACATTCCCAACAATCAATGAACTTCTGAGAAACCTTCTCCTCAGCCTTGACTATAAAGCTGGAGGGTGGTCCTTCAGGCCTAGGTGTGTTTTTGTCATTTCTGTTAATTTTGAATGATTATGTTTCAAGTGTTGTTGATTATTATGTATATTTTGTTAATTTTGTTTTATTTAGTGTTTATGTTTTGTCTTTTTTGCCTTTAAGTTACTTTCCTTGTATTTTGTGGGTGGCCACCTTGACATCACTGCTACTGGGTCAGACTTTATACTGAGGTGCAGAGATGATCCCAGCAGAGGTTCATTGATTGTTGTGGTGTGTGTTTCAAGTAAGTATTGTTCTTTTGGTGAATGTGAATTTTTGTATTGATTTTTTTTTTGCATATTGTTCTTAAATTCTAATTATTGGATTATGATCTGGATTTTCTAGCTTTGGGTTGCCTTTCTAGGCAAATCTTTTTGCCTATTGATGATTTTTGCGCTTCTTTTGCTTATTTAAGATAATTTTTCATTTACAAAGTTTTTCGGTTCATATTTGTTTCCCCCCAAGCCAGAGGTTTGCGTTCATCCTCTCCATTGAAAGTGTATTTGAACTTTTTAAGTTCATTTTTAAAACTTTAAATGTCAGCCTTCCATTTTGAACCCATACAGGCCCAGTTCTGCCTGATAAGTTTAGGTCAGGCTGCCTGATTTATCATTTAAGTTACTTTTTCAATTTTCTTTTTTTTTTTTGTCCTGAGTTTAGAAAATCAATCTTGGTGTTGTTTGGAGGGTTTTTAATAATAAGGAATCAAATTATGCAGTCAAAATATTACTTGGAGTATCTGTTTTGAGGTTTATCATTTTTTTACCTTATTTTCCAGATCATTTTGATTTGACAATGGGCTCTGTGATTGTGTGGCATTTACAACACTTTGTTTCCGTGGGGATTCTCTAATGATGTACTGGGGCTGTGCTGGTAAAAATAACCCCTCAAAATAGACTGAAGTTGGAGCAAACCTAGTGAATTATGTTCCTTGATATTTTGATTACTGGTTATTGAAACAAAGCTCTACCTTTTGATTTGATTTTGACCCTCACTTTGTCTTGACTCTGTTCTTTCTCCTCTGCCTCACTCTTATTTTCCAGGGTGGCAGCTGGGTGGGGTTAGAGATATGATCACATACATACATTTATAAGATGATTGTGATTTTTAAAGGTAAATTGTGTAGAAATGGGTGTTCACTGGGATTTGTTAATCCGATTTTTTTATTCTGGTGTACACATTTTCCTGTTTTATGGCATATAGATATTTTCACACTTAAAAGTTTTCACCATACAAAGTTTTATAAATGAGACACCTGGTCTAGTCTTGTGGCTAATTTTGAGGCCTTTCACCTTTATCACCCAGTTTGTGTGGCCTATTTATAACACTGACCTGCCTTATAATAACTACTTCATTTAACCTGTGATGTCAAAGTGAGCAGTGGTGCTCTTATCTGGAGCAATATTTTTGCAGAAATACCTTAAAAAGAACTCCAGCATTAAAAGAGGTAACCCTTGGTGCCCCAACTCTTTAAAGAACCCTACTACAATATATAATATAAAAATATATTTTTGCATAGTACTGGTCATGGAGTGCAACTTCAGCAGATCGCTACAACAAGCTTTTAGTTATAATACAAATTACATATTACTTTATCTAGATATGAAAAAAGATAAATTAAGCTTTAAAAACACACTAGCCAGAGCTACGGTATGTTAAACTGATAAATATAAATAAATTGTGACAATATATAATATCCATTGACTTTATAACTGAGATATGGCCAGCTGACAATGGAAAAATAGAAAATACAAACTCCAGTCGAGAGCACTACTGGAGAAAATAAATACAGTACTAAAATAACTTCACTTTGGTGACTTAAGTGGGTGATAATATGACTCTCAATATTGCATACTTCACAATAAAGAGTGTGAATCCTTAATTAATGTCTAATTAGACCAAACAAAGCTCACATACTCACAAGTAATTTTACCAGCACATCACAAGTTCTTAATACACCACGCTGCACACTGACGACTAACCACTTTACTGACGCCTTGTAAGTGTTATTAAGGCCAAAGGAAGTCTTTTTACATAAGTGTGTGACTAATAGATGCATTATCGGTAGTACGTAAAGTGTTACCCTTTCAATTAACTGTGCTGCAGTGATTGGAGAAACGATACAAAAGCGAGGTCACCTACAGACAAAGTCTGTCCAGAGACTGATCGACTAGTTTGAATCAGTTTGCTAAATTTGTAGTCAAAAAAATAAAACTAAAATCAAAAACAGAACCATTTCTGGCAAAAACAGGGCTCAAAACCAAAGTTTTCTCCTCGCCAAGTCTTTCATTTATTTTCCAGTACAGTTCAGACATTAAGACATGGCCATCTTATCTAACATGGGTGCCATGATGTCACAGGTTTCAAGCATATGCATCTTGCGCTCAAAACCCTTGTAGCATTATAGCAACCAGATATACCATATGGCAGTACACAAAAGAAATGAACAAATAAAATTGCAATGAAATGTTGTCACCAAAATAATGGTAAAAAATATTAGAAAACTATAAAATAAAAAGATACATTATCTCAAGTCAAATCAAATCTATTGCCATGTATACATGGAATAATGAAACTCTTCATGAATGTGTCCAGTTGACAGTAAACAGTACAAAAAATAAATAAACAGTGTACATAGCATGCAAAATATACGGCATATACACACACAATATTTAAATTCTTATGTTTGACTGTTCACGAATGCTATGACTTGTGTGTAGAAACTATGCCTGAAACTACTGGGGTGAGTACCAATGGTCCAGAAGAGACAAACAAGAAAAATGGGCTCTGCAGGATCGCTGAGGTCTTTAATTATCCTGTTTGTCTCTCTAAGGTAGCAAGTGTTATATATGTCCTGAAGAGAAGGCATTTGAGTTCCAGTAATATTCTGTGCCACCTTTACCACCCTGTGCAGTGCTTTGCGCTCCTGAGCCGAGCAGATGTTTAGGACAGACTGTGTTATCTGTTTTCTTAGGCAGGAACAGAAGTCCTGGGTTATGAAGCCACTGCCAGACTCTATTAATATCAGCTTCTTTTTCACTTGGCCTCTCTTTGGAATGTAGCCTCTGTGGCTTATCTGCTAAAATTAACAATCTCAGAGCCATGGTACCAGTTAAACATTCTGCACAAGCAAAGAGCTATAATTCAAGGGCTGACGAGATTGAAGGACAGATGCTTACACCAATGGTCCACCTAAAAGAATAGTCATCCAAGAAACCAATTGCAATATATTCATTCCTGTCTGTAAAATGACTAAGATTACCCTTACTCTTTGCTTCCTCCATCAAGCTCACAGCTCAACCTTGCTGTAACTTCTTCTATATACCAGAGACCCAAATGCTCATAGGGTATAGCCATAATGAAGTTTTAGCAACTCTTCTATTCCAAAAGCTAAGCAGGACTGGCCTGGAAATATGGAAGAGAGTCTGCAACAGGAGTTGGACAAGGGGTACCATGAACCCAAAACTGTGGGTGCCTGAGCAGATGAAGACAGTATATAAAAGGCCATATGTTCATTTGTTGAAAATGGTTACTGATTGATTGCCAGTTGTTCAGAAGAGGACCAACACAATGTGTTTGAACCTCAAACTGCATTACCACCCGCAACTAGAAGGTGAGACAAGGGTGAAGAAGGAGACAATCTCCAAAAACAAAACAAAGAAAGCATGTTGAAGACCCTTTCCATATGTCTGAAGAAAGTCAACCAGGAAAGAAACAAAGCATTGCTTACACCAGAACTATAAGTACACCCACTTTAATTCTGAGAACTATTAATTGTAATTTAGTAATTAGGACAAAGCCAGCTAATGTATTGCAGTATTGGCGCAAGTGTAACTGAAAGGTAATAATCTTTCTGAAGATTAAGTTCTAGCTGATTTATAAATCTTCCTAAATCTAGTAAGAACATGCAAAGCATCAACTCGGACCCACGTACACTGTGGGGTAAGCTAGTGCAGAGATGAATGAAGCTTCATAACAAGCTAAAAAATGTAGCCATCTTAGCCACATAAACAAAACGATAAAAATTCATAAGTTATGTGCCTTTTTTGAAAGGAGTGAAAAAATGAAACTTAACTTCACAATTTTATTTTATGTGTTGTTAGTAATAGTTTGCACCTATTTATCTGTGCGTATATATATATATACAGTATGCTTGCACATATCTACTTCCTGTTATCATTCTGTTATAATTGTATTATTCTGTTTACTGTAACAACCATATCTAGGTAAGTTTATTACCACCTGTACCACCACAGAGAAAGTGAAAATGTCAAATGTAGACTTTTGCCAATTTAAGAATCTCTTTGGCAAATTGTACAGATCTCTTCATATTTCTGGCAGAAAGTGAAACAGAGAACCCTCACTCAACATTCATTTATCTTAGGATCTTTTAGGGAATGTCTTGTTGACTGTTTTAATTAATTACTAACATTGCAGAAGGTAAAACTGATAATTAATTAACTAAGTAATGATATACTCCTTACTACAGGTGCTATACCAGGATGCAATGCAGGCAGTAAGGATGAACTCCAATGTGTACCTGTAGATGTTTGTAAGAAGAGATGGAAAATTGTGAGATCCCCTTAGATATCTGAGTAAGTAGAGGTACTGGTGAGCCTTTTTGCCAAGAGACAAAATGTGTTGTTCCTCCTTCACTTCAACAGTTAATGATTTTCTGCCATTCTCCTCTGTAGATCTTCTAAAGCTCTATCAGGTTGGATGGAGACCATCAGTGGACAGCTATTTTCACACCACTCCAGAGATGTTTGATTCGGTTCAAGTCTGGGCTGTGGTTGGGTCACTCAAGAACATTCACATGGTGGACCCTAAGCTACTCTTATGTTGATTATGCTTTGTGCTTAGGGTCAGTGTTCTGAAGGATGATGGACCTTCGGCCCAGTCTGATGATACTTCTGTACTTTGCTCTATTTAGCTTTCCCTCAACCCTGTCTAGTTTCCTAGTCCCTGCCACTGAAAAACAACTCCAGGGCATGCTTTACTGTTGGAATGGTATTAAGCAGATGATGAGCGGTGCCTGGTTTCCTCCGGACTTGTCACTTAGAATTGAAGCCAGTTTAATATTGGTTTTATCAGATGAGAGAATTTTGTTTCTCATTATCTGAGAGTCCTTTAGGTGCATTTTTCCAAACTCCAAATGAGCTTTATTGTGTCGTCTGGTCACTCTGCCATAAAACCACATTAGTGGAGTGTTAAAGTGGTGGTTGTCCTTCTGGAAATTTCCCTCATTTTCTCAGAAGTTCTCTGGAATTCAGCCAGAGTGACCATTGGGTTTTTGGCTACCTCTCTAACCAAGGCCCTTTACCCCCAGTTGTTTAGTTTGGCAGGTTTGCCAGCTCTAGAAAGAGTTGTGGTTGTTCCAAATTTATTCCATTTAAGATTTATGGAATCTGCTGTACTCTTGGGAACATTCAATGCTGCAGACATTTTGTGTAGTCTTCCCCAGATCGGTGCCTTGACACAATCCTGTCTTTAAACTCTTCAAGCAATTCCTTCGGCCTCATGGTTTGGTGTTTGCTCAGCTGTGACACCTTCTATAGAAAAGTCAATTGAATTGACCACCAGTGGACTCGACAACAGGGTATGGAAACATTCCAATGACAATCAATTGAATGGGATACACGTGAGACAAATTTCAAATGTCAAAGCAAAGGTTCTGAGAAATGGGTTCAATGTAGTATTTCATTTTTTAAATATATTTTCAGAAATGTCTAAAATTCTGTTTTCATGTTGTCATTCTGGGGTATTGAGTGTTGCTTTGTAGGGTGTGGGGAAAAATGAATTAAAATAACTTCAGCACAATGCTCCAGTATAATAAAATGTAAAAAAGTGAAGGGGTCTGAATACTTTCTGAAGGCACTATATATATATGATTTTATATATAAGGCATGATATTAATATATAAATAAACAAGTAATTGACTATACAACAATGTAAATGAATAAATAATATGTACATACAGTTTGCCTATATCAGTTCTTCACGATACAGAACTAGACGGGCAATGCCCAATGTCTAAATGAATTCGCTTAAACACATGTTCATGTTCATCTGCAGGAGCTTTACAGAATGCTGTAAAAACACTTTGGTTCTAAACCAGTACCCCCAGATGATGGCCATTTTAATATCCATCCAGAGATGTTATGTTCTCCTCTTAAAAATGAAAAGTAATTGCATATGCAAATACTTACAATTTATTAGTCCTATAAACAGGAGGTAATGGCATCCTGAATAAAAAAGTATAAATGAAGCCATAAAAGTGTCAGAAATTTACTGTGGAATATTATGCAGACTTCCCACACACCAAATATGTCCCCACTGGAATCATAAGGAAAATTTCCTTCCATGAATCCACATAGAACTCTCCCCAAAATATATGCAGCTTCTTCTTAAACTAAAAGCATCATCATTTTTGGTAAAAAATTGAGAAAATAAGCAGAAAAAGTCTGCAAATCTCTTCATGTTACTGCCACCAATGAAGTATTAAAGGTGACAGCAATGATATTTGCATTAATATATTTTTAGTGGCACAGAGATTTCAGCATTCAACGGGGAGGGTGGGATTACATCAGGGATCGTCTCTGAGCCCTTTCTTATTTGCAATGGTGATGGACAGGTTGACAGACGAGATTAGACAGGAGTCCCCGTGGACTATGATGTTTGCTGATGACATTGTGAACTGTCACAAGAGTAGGGAGCAGGTCGAGGAGACCCTGGAGAGGTGGAGATATGAGAGGAGAGGAATGAAGGTCAGTAGGAACAAGGCAGAATACATGCATGTGAATGAGAGGAAGGTCAATGGAATGGTGAGGTTGCAGGAAGTACAGTTGATGAAGGTGGAAGAGTTTAAATACTTGGGATCAACAGTACAGAGTAATGAGGATTGTGGAAGAGAGGTGAAAAAGAGAGTGCAGGCAGGCTGGAGTGAGTGGAGAAGAGTGTCGGGAGTGATTTGTGACAGACGGGTATCAGCAAGAGTGAAAGGGAAGGTCTACAGGACGGTAGTGAGACCAACTATGTTATATGTGTTGGAGACGGTGGCACTGACCAGAAAGCAGGAGACACAGCTGGAGGTGGCAGAGTTAAAGATGCTAAGATTTGCATTGGGTGTGATGAGGATGAACAGGATTAGAAATGAGGACATTAGAGGGTCAGCTCAGGTTGGACGGTTGGGAAAGTCAGAGAGGCGAGATTGCATTGGTCTGGACATGTGCAGAGGAGAGATGCTGGGTATATTGGGAAAAGGGTGCTAAGGATAGAACTGCAGGGCAAGAGGAAGATCTAAGAGAAGGTTTATAGATGTGGTGAGAGAGGACATGCAGGTGATGGATGTAACAGAGCAAAATGTAGAGGACAAGAAGATATGGAAAAAGGTGATCCGCTGTGGCAACCCCTAATGGGAGCAGCCAAAAGAAGAAATACAAGAAGAAGAAAAGGTTTCAGCCACTGCTTCACTGGCAGATTGGATTCCATATGTGGCTACAGGATCTGTGGAACCTTCACATTTCCCAATGTCTCTGTGGGGATTTCCCCAAAGTACTCCAGGTTTCCTCCCAAACTCTTAGGTTGATTTTAGTATGCTTTCACTGTAAAGCGTAGCTCATTATCAGTAACACCTAACAGACTAGTACGTAACCTTGAGATGATGACCAATAACCAACTATCCTTCACTGATCACATTGCAACTGTCTCATCCAGACAGATTCATTCTGTATAGTATCTTCAAAATCAGCGTGTATCTGAAGGAGCATTCCACCAAACTTCTGCTCCAGGCATTGGTTCTGTAACATCTGGATAACTACAACTCTTTACTGTCAAGGGAACCTGCATGTGTTATCAACATGCTGCAGATGATTCAAAATGCATTAGCACATATTGCGTTCAAAAAGATGAGATGGGCACACACGATTCCTGTTTTCAGTTCACTACACTGACTCTATGTAGTAGCACACCTATACTGTAAGTAGTCAATGAACCAGCACCGGTGTAATATTACAATTACAATACAAATTTCCATACCAGATCGGTCGAGTCCCGGATGGGTGTAAGAGAGCAAGATGTAGAGGACAGGAACATATGTAACAAGATGATCCGCTGTGGCAACCCCTAACAGGAGCAGCCGAAAGAAGAACAAGTCAATGGATCAGCACCTAAATATGTGGGGACACTCATGAGGCCCTATGCTCCTTCTTAGGTCTGCTACTGAATGACAACTGGTGAATCTACTTCAATGTGACATCACATCTCCATCCAGACAATTTTCATGTGTAGCTTCCCAGCTGGTGGAATGAGCTGCTCATCTTCATCTGGACTGCTGACTCCCTCACTCTGTTTAAGAAGCATTTGGAGGATACCCTGTAATGTTTGGAGAACATTCTGGACAATATTTTTATTTTGGGATATTTGTTTATGGCGTTGATGCAAGGTTCTAAGTAGCTAAGAAAGTAAAGTAAAGATGCCAGAGTGGTTTTAAAGAGCATTGCCATAGGAGAACCATTTTTAATTATCAAAAGACCCATTCACATGAAGTTTCCATGAAGGAACCTTTCATTAGTTTGATCATCAACAGGTGCCATACAATGAAAAACCATGTATAGATGGTAACACGTTTGTGAAATACTAATGGCTCATCATCTTAAAAGAACCCTTGCTACATATGTCCAGTAACACAGGCTTAATATGTTAGTATCCTGCAGCCAACCTACATTAAACATTTTTACTACATATTAGGAAGTTTATCAAAGCACAAAGAATCAACTTCATATGCAAAGAACCCTTCCCAGAATGAAATTGTGCTTTGTCCAGCAAAGGAGCTATGAAGAACCACCCAGAATAATATACAACCATTAAAGAACCTTTATTTTTCAGAGTGCAGTCTTGTATTCTTCTGTGTTCTTCAGAGCTCTTTACTTCTGGTGACCAATTTTGCCACCTTGTCCTGTAACCCTTATTTCAAACAATCTCCAGACTTATGTTTACTTGATTATAACTACCTCTTTTGTAAGTTGCTTTGGATAAAAGTGCCTGTTGAGTGAATGAATGATAATGGAAATGGAAATGCTGATTGCAGTTCCAAACTGGCGATTTGATAAGATTGGTGCTCTATCCACAGTGACTTTCTGCATTGCTGCCAGCATAGACACAGGCATCCCCCAGCCAGCTTGAGCTGGAGAATGAAAATGTTGTGTGTTTTTTTTTTTTTAATTATAAACAATGATTCTGGGTACACTAATATACTGTTATTACATATCTGCTGAATTATACAATCACATGTTCTGATGGAAACATCATTCAAGGCAATATGGGATTGCTTCAATTATATGCCACATCAACAGCCAAAATATGACAATGAAAATAAAGAAATATATAAAATGAATAATTAATCAATTGGTCAATGAATTTACTAACTTGTTAGATAACTGGGGACAAATAAAGTTCTATCTATCTATCTATCTATCTATCTATCTATCTATCTATCTATCTATCTATCTATCTATCTGTCTGTCTGTCTGTCTGTCTGTCTGTCTGTCTGTCTGTCTGTCTGTCTGTCTGTCTGTCTGTCTGTCTGTCTGTCTGTCTGTCCAATCAATCAATTAATGAATTAATCAAACCATAAACTTACACTGTGGTTCATCTGATGCAGGTATCATAAAATACAAACTTATCTGAATACAAAACTTTTCCTTGATCACAAATACAAATGCACAACAAAATATCTACACAAGTGCAGAGCTCAAAACAAGAAACAGTTCTCTTGTCATTAAAGCCATTGGGTTTGTCTTACCAGTTGACGACGTTGAGCAAGCTTGTCTAGCAGCTCTAACTCGCTTCTGAATTTCTGGTATGTCTTTCTCAGCTCTGGGTGGCTCGATGCGACTCTCATCACTTCAAAGGTTCTTTGCACCTGTACATCAGAACATAATTAGAATGATCTGTTGCCCTCATACAGTTTTGGTTCCTGCTTTGTGTGTAATGTTGCCAGGATTAGTTACTGCCTCTGACCCTGAAATAAAATAACTTTAAATACTGAGAATCAACATTAAAATTCATAATTTTACTTTATATATTCAGTTTGCCCCGTGACCCTGTGTTCGGATTCAGCGGGTTGGAAAATGGATGGATGGATATTCAGTTTGTTTGCCTGTGTGGTATCCCATAATATATGCAGTGAATTCAGAAAGTATTCAGACCCCTTCACTTTCTGCACATTTTATTGTGTTGTAAGTTTAACTTTTATGGAGGAGTTTGCCATATTTGCTAATCACTCTAAATTCAGTAACCCATAATGACAAAGTGAAACACATTTTCTAAAAGGTCTGCAAATGTATTAAAAATCAAACACTGAAATCTCACTTTCATATAACCATTCAGACCTTTCACTCAGTACTTTGTAGAAGCCCTTTTGGCAGCAATTACAGCTTCAAGTCTTCTTGGGTAAACTCTACAAGCTTTGCATTCCTGGATTTGGGCAGTTTATCCCATTCTTCCTGGCTGATCCTATCAAACTCTGGTAGATTGGATGAGAAGTGTCTGTAAACTGCCATCTTAAGGTCTCTTCACAGATGTGCTATGGGTTAAAGTCTGAGCTTTGGCTGGGCCACTCAAGGACAGTCACAGACTTGTCTCAAAGCCATTCCAGCATTGTCTTGGCTATATGCTTCGGGTCATTGTCATGATGAAAGATGAAACATCACCCGAGTCTGAGGTTGTATGCACTCTGGAGCAGGTTTTCTTCAAGGACCTCTCTGAATTGGACTGCATTCATCCTTTCCTTAATTCTGACCAGCCTCCCTGTCCCTGCCACTGAGAAGCACCCCCACAGCATGATGCTGCTACCACCATTTTTCACCACAGAGATGGTATTAGGTAGGTGAAGGGCAGTGCCTGTTCTTCACCAACCATAATGCTTGGAGTTCTGCTCAATTTTGTCACATAAGATGACAGACTATTTTCTCTCATACTCTCCGAGTCCTCTAAACTGTCATATGCCTTTTATTCAAGAGTGGTTTCTGTCTAGCCACTCTTCCATAAACGCGTGATTGTTCTCCTTCCAGCAGATTCTCCTATTTCAACAGAGGACTCCTGAAGCTCAATTAGAGTGACCATTGGGTTCTTGGTCACCTCCCTGACCGAGGCCGTTCTTGCTTGATTACTCAGTTTGGCTGGGTGACCAACTCTAGGAAGTATCCTGGTGGTTCCAAACTTCTTCCTTTTTACAATTATAGAGACCACTGTGCTACTGGGAGCACCCACATCTTTAGAAATTGTTTCATACCCTTGCCTTGATCTTTGCATCACCACTATTTTATTCAGGCAGAGCTCCAGAGGTCTGATTTATATACTGTATTTGCATGCAGTGTGAATTATGGGAGTTTATTTACACAGATATGTGCCTTCCTAAATGATGGTAGATCCAAATCAAGTTCAAGGCACATCTCAGGGAGAGTTAAAGCAAACGGGATACACCTCACCACAATCTGGAGTGTCACAGCAAAGAGTCTCTGGACACTTACAGAAATGAGAAAGTTCAGTTTGTGATTTTAAATAATTGTGCAGACCTTTCTGTAAACATGTTTTCACTTTGTCATTTATTGACTGTAGATTGATGGATAAAAATGACAAATGTATCCATTTAAAATGAACTCTATAGCAGCGCGCAGAAAGTGAAGGAGTCTGAATGCTTGCTGAATCCACTATATATATTGTCACAGTGCAACCTCCTGAATGCTCAGAAAACCACAAATTCCTTGCGAATTCTCAGTTGACCATCATTATTAATGCTAGTCTGAGCTGAGGTATAATGTTCTTTTGGCTCATCCAGGACATTTGTTCCAAACCTGAGCTTATTACTCTTTAGGGGTCATTTAAGTCCCCCCTTCAGTTTACAATAAGCAAAGTGAGTAGCCAATGACTTCCACCCTTAAAAAAGCGCGACTAGCAAACTTGGCACCTCATAATTGCCCTTGCATTGCTTTACCCATACTGACCTGCAGCTAACATAACATTATCAAATCTGCTCAATCAGACTGTAAGTCATGGGGAACTAGAGACCATCTCAGCAACACAGCATGCAAAGCTTTGATCAACCCTGGGCAGAACGCTAGCCCACTGCAGTATTACTGGTGTAATACTGTACTTTCATTGTTATAAAGGGAGATTCACTCGAAAGAGGCCCCGAATATTCTGTAATAGCTCTCACTATGATGAAGCAATCTGAACCAAACAATGTGCAATGTGCTCCTCAGTATGTGGAGCTTTGAACAAGCTGGGATGCCGCTGCATTGGAGCGATGAGTTAGGTGCTGGACAGCTGTCGAGACGTTTAATGCAACTTCTGTGTGCATACGGCCCATACCCCTTCACTCAGTCACTCGACTTCTCATCAGGATAGTAGTGTACAGCATTGAGCAGCATGTCTTCATGGTGCAAACCTATTGGGTCACCAATTCATTTAAGAGATGTCAGAATCAACTGGATGATCATGAGTTAATGGAAGGTTACTTCCAACAAGATGGAGCAACGTATCACACATTGGTAAGGAACGTGGCAGAAATTGAGTCTTTCTTCGGCAACAGGGTAATTTAAAAGGGGCTTTGGCCACCATGGTCGCCGGATCTGACATACCAGACTTCTTCCTTTGGGGTATGCTCAAAGGAAAAGTCTACTGGAACAAGCCTCGCACTTTGGAAGATTTGAAGGAAAACATCCGACATGAAATTGCTGCTGTTTCCCCCCGAGACACTTGCCAAGACGTTCAGGAACGTGGAGCGCCACGTCGAAATGTGTCTGGCAGAAAACAGAAACCACTTCCAGCATCACATGTAATGCAATCAATTACACATACGTCAAGGTATACAGCATATTTTTTTGGTTCAGATTGCTTCATCCTAATGAGAGTTACAACAGAATATTCAGGGCCTCTTTCGAGTGAATATCCCTCTATAAGCTTTATTTATTTTGATGGTATAGTGGGGTTGGAATGAGAAGGCCCTGGGACAGAGGATGGAGTCTTCAGTGAGCTATGTGGCTAAATGCGTCATCAATATTCTCCTGCAGTATTTCAGGTCTCATTGTTTTTGATCTATTCATGCGTCAAAGTGTGAGAGGAACTAAGTGATGGCTCTAAGAGAGGAGAGAGGTGATTGTGGGAGCAATCAGCAAGTGGATATGTCTCTGCCGGAAGAGGAGCATGTAAAGAACAAGGAGAGTCACATCAAAGGATAGCCTGCAATGCAGATATGGAGGGCAACAAATTGAAAGCGGTAGGCACAGAAGATGACACCTGACTGCCTTATCTGACACAAAGCAAATTAGAAAAAATTGCTGTCTGTTTCAGATGGAGTAAATTACAGTAGTAGCTACGCTCATGGAGTCGACTGCCCAGCCCCCTGTTTCTTTTACTATTGTGTATGTCAAGCTGTCGATTATTATCGGAAAAAAATTCCCACATCCTCAAATTAAATGTCTGCAGTGGTTGTGAATGGAAGCCAGTATAATAATGGCTGTGTAAGGAGAAAGCTGGGGCCTGCCATTGTCTGTGTTTCATGACCAGAGACTGACACAAAGTAGCTCCAGGGTAGTAAGTGGTAGGGGGTTTTGTGTAAAGTTTTCATATATGATGAGAAACGGTTAACCATGGCAGTCACGGTGTGCAAAATACCCCTTGGCAGTCTGCGGGGCTTAATGCGCCAGTGCTGGCTAAATGCGTAGATCTTAATCTGCTTTCTATGGAATACACCATTAATTAGCTCTGGAGAATGTTATTGCTTAGTAGACAAATTACATCATACACAGATAAGCAACCTGCAAAACATAAGCCACACCCACAGGCAGAGTGCCAAATTCATGGGACCCCCTCTTACAATAGAGGAGGTGGGATGGACCCCCGTCCTAAACCCCACCTGCCTCCCCTCTGAAAACAAACTATTCAAATAACTGATTTTTCAGAGACTGTGAAATTAGTAGGGACAGCTACTGTGGCATTAACATAATAATTATAAAACATTTGGAGACTCCAGTGTTTATACCATACGTTAAATTATTTCTACCTCGGCATGTCTTTACTAATTGACTTGTCTGTCAGTGTGTGATATATCCCATGATAATCGGTGGAATCCTGTTGTCTGAATGCAAAAATCTTACTCTGGTTCTGCAGAACATACAATAATTTAAATATTTCTTTTGATTTGATATACTTTCTTAATCCCCGAGGGGAAATTGTCTTTTCGCATGACCTTTGGTGGGGGGTTAGATCTCAGGGTCAGCCATTGTACAATGCCCCTGGAGCAAAATGGAGAATGTTATCAGTTAAGACATAAATATCTTTGGCATATGCAATACATGCATTATAATTTGATTTGCAGTCCACAAATCAAAAACCACACCAGCGTTACATTGAAAAGCTGCTTTCCATGATGTACATAACTGAAAGGCCATCTGTTAAAGGTCTCTGCAGCTTTGCCTGGATCATTTAGTTTCCTGCTGAAGTCTGATCTTGAATGCCAGCTTCTTTAAAGGCATACACTGATCTCCCATCAGCCCCTGCACACTCTTGCTGAATACTGGGAATTGAAGTCCTCTTGATTACACTACCAGAAGATCATCCAAATAATGGGCTTGTTTATTGAACAAATAAATAAAGCAATGCCTGTGTGGAGTTTTGATTTCTTCGTTTCCAAAGAAAATCTGCACCTCTTTCTCAAACATTCCTAATTTAAAGACAGTAGATGACTGCCATTCAGTTATTTAAATCTGCTCAGCCTGTTCCCAGACCCTCATCTCACCCTGCCTAGACAGTAGAAGTGTGTGTAGACCACCACCTTCCAGTCCTGCATGTCAAGAGCATACTATATTCTATTACAGTATTTTTTGCAAGCTTAGTAATCAGCACTGAGTAATTTATAACATCACGTATGATCCTGTGAGGTACAAAAACTGGAATGGAGAAATGCTGGAGTGCCAACCGGGCCACCCCATTCAATAACAAACTGAAACTTTAAATAAAAACGGCACACGGTGGCACAATAACAAGGCCTGGTCTGGATTTTTGAGCTCCTTCTTTCACAAATGGGGGTTCACTCTCTTTTATAGCCTTCTAGCCATAAGGGATGCAATAAAATGTCCTCACATACAGATCCCCATATCAGACCCCAAATGTATGACTCTTACATTAACAGGCACCTCTAAATCAATCTGTTGTGAGTGGGCATGTGTGTGTTTATGCCCTGTGATAGGATGCAGTGATCAGATGGTTCCTGCCTTGCACACAGAGCTGCTGGGATAGTTTCTGGTTTCCATTATCCTAAACAGGGTCAGGCAGGCTTTATAATAAACTGATGAATGGATGAATTGATGTGGATATGGAGTCCTGAAATTTGAAATATTTGGCTTCAGCAGAAGGCAGTTTGTTCGTCGAAGGGCTGGACAGCGGTACAATAATGAGTGTCTGCAGGCAACAGTGAAGCATGGTGGAGGATCCTTGAACATCTGGGGCTGCATTTCTGCAAATAGAGTTGGAGATTTGGTTAGGATTAATGGTGTTCTCAATGCTGAGAAATACAGGCAGATACTTATCCATCATGCAATACCATCAGGGAGGCGTATGATTGGCCCCAAATTTATTCTGCAGCAGGACAACGACCCCAAACATACAGCCAAAGTCATTAAGAACTATCTTCAGCATAAAGAAGAACAAGAACTCCTGGAAGTGATGGTATGGCCCCCACAGAGCCCTGATCTCAACATCATCAAGTGTGTCTGGGATTACATGAAGAGACAGAAAGATATGAGGAAGCCTACATCCACAGAAGATCTGTGGTTAGTTCTCCAAGATGTTTGGAACAACCTACCAGCCGAGTTCCTTCAAAAACTATGTGCAAGTGTACCTAAAAGAATTGATGCTGTTTTGAAGGCAAAGGGTGGTCACACCAAATATTGATTTGATTTAGATTTCTCTTGTGTTCATTCACTGCATTTTGTTGATTGATGAAAATAAATGATTAACACTTCCATTTTTGAAAGCATTCTTTGTTTACAGCATTTTTTCACACCTGCCTAAAACTTTTGCACAGTACTGTATATATATATATTGTAGCGACCTCCGCGTCAGGCTCGAAAAGAGAAGAAGTAAAAAAAACAGACAGAACATAGTAAAGTCTCCCCCTTTTTAAGCACCCTCTCCAACCCCTCCTCCCATCCCGGGCCCTGCCCCCCCTTACCGCCTCAATCAATACCCCGCTGTCAGTCTTCGGTGCTGTACTCCACCCTCCCTCAATCGGACCTAACAGTCAGTCAAAAAAAAGGCTTCAACCTGGCTGGGATGATACACTATATATAAATATCCAATGTCTGTCTGTTTGTATGTCTGTCTGCTTTTCACATAAGAACTACTTACCGGATTTAGATGTTTATTTTCTATAATTTGCTTGAACATTCCGGTTGATTTTGTGACTTCTCTCATTGCACCAAGTATATTAGTTCATTTGCGGCACCGATTTAATTGCGCAAATCTGAGAGAGAGGCTGCAGGCCGAGGGGAGGGCCCTGCCCCCCTCAGTCATGCTCAAGCCTCCGTTGGAGTCGCTCTACCTCTCGCCACGTGTTGGAGCACACCTTGTCTCCACTTACCTGGGTATTCAACAGACATTATTATCTACAGACTGTTAAGGAGTAACATTTGACGTTTTTGAGAGAGAAATCAGAGCTAGATGTGTTTTAGAAAGTAGCTGATCGTTGGTAGAGATATCACGGCCACATGCTCTTCTCCCCACGCAGGGGACGCTCTCCCGTCAGAGCTGAACACGATAAGATACAGTGGCAATGTTTGACATTTGAGCGTACCTACCTTCGGCTTGGCCAGAATTACATTACAGTTTCACTACTATGTGGGCGGAGCTGTGGGGACAGGTAATATATTATATATGTATATATTATTATCCCCATGATCCTGTGTTAGGACATAGCGGGTTGGATAATGGATGGAAGGATGGATGGATGGATATATTATTATACCTTGTATTATATTATGTTATATTATATTGTATTGTTTTATATTACATGTTGCATACTTCGTAAACTTTTTAGTTATTTATTTACTTTTACTTATATTATATTTTCCTCAGCTCTTCTACAAGTGTGAATTTCTTTGTACTACATACACATGACAATAAACTTGACCCAACTACAGTTTGCTCCTTTATCTCACTGCAGTGCCCATTAGGTTAATTGGTATCTCTTGCTTCAGGAAATGGATTGATTTTCCTAAGTCTGCTTCTCCTCCAGTACATGTAATCCTAAGAATCATATTTTTTCCCAACTGCAATTTGCTCACTTCACCTCTGCGAGTGTCCATTATCTCAATGGCACAAAGCCTGAGCTCAGCTGATGCTTTTCAGACATATGATGGCTATTAATTTGCAGCTTGCCAGAAGACACCTAACAAGAAGAAGATGACAAGAAAGGTGCTCCTTATGGTAATAGAGGCAGCTGGCCTGTTTCTACATGTCTCCCACTGAAATGTCAGATCTTTGTGAAAAAACTCTCTAATTGAGCTGAAGACTGTGGCCCAGGCAGCCTGTATTAAAAGCCTGCTACTCCATCACTGACCATTGTGTTTTAGGCACAAAAAAGAGGAACTAAAGTATCCATCTACATGTATGTTATTAAAAATGAAACTCTCCTTGTTATGTTGTAATATTAATGGTAACATCTGTCACTTTATTTAGGTCTGAAGTGAATAAATTTACATAGTGCACAATTCAGTTTTACCTTAATATGGTGGGGCTGTCCAATTTGTTTGAGCTAAATGCTTAAAACAGAGGGTAGCGCAGTGGTTACTGTTGCTGCTTCATGAATCCAGTGTCCTGGATTCAAATCTGTGCTCAGTCGTAGATCAAGTGGATTTAGCACAAAGACCTGCAGTTTACGTTCAATGGAGACTTTAAATTGTCTCTGGTATGTGAGCATTAATTGGCCCTGCAGTGGCCTGACACCCAGTTTACTGCTGGCAGGATAGGCCCCACCACAACTCTGAAATGAGATTAAGTGCCATGAATGTTCAAAATAACTACAAAGGGTAAGGAAATAGACAATGGAGATGCAAGTCCTCAAGGAAATACAGTATCCAGTAATTGGTGCATTTAAAAGGAAATTGTAAATAGAGGTTCTGACCGGGGCTCCTGAGAGACTGAGCAAGGAGTCTGAGTGTCTAGACTTGTGAGTGTCCTGATAAAAGCCTCTTGCGCACAGCCATCAAGAAGTCTGTCTGTCTGTGTCTCGACCACGTCGAGAGGTTTACTTACCTCGGCAGTGACATTCATGTCTCGGGTGACTCTTCCCATGAAGTCAGTAGATGGACTGGGAGAGCATGGGGGGTCATGAGATGGCTGGAAGGGGTGTGCGGTGCTCTGTAAAAGGATGAAGGTCCAAGTCTTTAGAGTCTTGCTGCTTCCTGTTTCACTATATGGAGTCCTGAATGAGGCACATTACCTGTATTGTGAGGGAGATTTAAGTCATGGCACTACGGCTATGTGGTGTCATTACCTGAGGGTGATCTGGCTCCCAGTATCCTCATTGCTGAGAACCTGAGCAGCTGGACCAGGCCAAGGGGACACCCATGTAACACCTGGCTGCGGCAGATAAGATGGTCATTTCCGGGGGGTGGGACTGGACCACGTGTCTGCCTGGGGGGTGTGGTGGGTGCAGCAACATGCTGTACCAGTACATGCTCCCCAACCTGACCTGGTCTGACCTGAAAGGAAAAGTCTCTTAAAGTGTTCCTTGTAATCTTTATATTGTCCATTCATTCGTTTGTTTTATAAACCTATTTTATCAGTTTCAGGGTTGCATTTCAGCTTCTTATTCACCCACATCATAAACACATCAGTGGACAACCTTAAATTACCAGTGTGTGTTAGAGTGAGGGATGGTTATCACTTCTAGTAGTAATCATGCTAGTAGTAGGAGTCATATTGTTATGTGACAAGTGAAATTTGTGTTAACATGTCTGGCCAACATGCAACATGTCACCACTCTCCAGTGCCATGATAAACAAGAATGTATACATACTGCATGCAGAAACCAATATCACTCATAATTGTCTCGTACTAAATGAGCATAAGAAGTTGGGATACATAAATAAGGGTGTGCGTGTCAGATGACCTGACCAGTTCTAATATGTCTGCTTCTCTTTCAACAGAGGTATAACTGGCTGGGTCAGTGAACTCAACACAGTGGGATTGGCTAGGCCTCATGGTCCTTAATAGGAGGTCTGTCATAATGCTATTCATTCTCATAAGTATTTGAGACATGTAGCTGAGGGATTTGGTGAGGGTAGACTATAAAGTGATGTGTAGGTGTTACGCAGCAGACATTAGGAGCGTGTAAGCTATGTTGGGCTAATTGCTCTGCTTCAAGCTTATTTCTTTTTCTATTAGTCTGCTTGTTTTTATTTACATGCAAATTTTCAGATTCTTTTATAAATTCTGTTTTGTTTTTGCTTGTATTTTACTTTATATTATGAAATTTATTAAGATGGTATTGTTTGTTAATTAATTTTCAATTTTCTATTGTCTCAAGGATACATGAATTAGCATTATTGGTTTTCAACCCTGTCCCCTTAAATGAACTCCAACCAACAAAAAATATATGAATAAATATCTGTATCTATATATATATATATATATATATATATATATATATATATATATATATATATATCCATCCATTTTCCAACCCGGAGGGTCTGCCGGAGCCAATCCCAGCCAACAAAGGGCACAAGGCAGGAACCAATCCTGGGCAGGGTGCCAACCCACTGCAGGACACACACAAACACACCCACACACCACCCTATATCCGAACTACAAGGTCATGGGGCTCTACTGGAGCCAATCCCAGCCAGCACAGGGCACAAGGCAGGAAACAAACCCTGGGCAGGGTGCCATACCCACACATCAAGCACACACTGGGGGACAATTTTGGATCGCCAATGCACCTAACCTGCATGTCTCTGGACTGTGGGAGGAAACTCACACAGACACGGGGAGAACATGCAGACTCCACGCAGGGAGGACCCGGGAAGCGAACCCAGGTCTCCTTACTGCGAGGCAGCAGTGCTACCCACTGCTTTAGTTGCCTCACATTTTTATGCAATCGTTTTGTTCACCCCACTGAATTAAAGCTGAAAATCTGCACTTCATCTGCATCTGAGTTGTTTCATTTAAAATTCATTGTGGTAATGTACAGAACCAATATTAGAAAAAAGTTGTCTCTGTCCAAATATTTATGGACCTAACTGTATGAATGAGATATTTCAGTTTTTGATTTTTAATAAATTTGCAGACTTCTCTGAGAACATGTTTGAACTCTGTCATTATAGGTTATTGAGTGCAGATCGATGGGCAGAAATGGCAAATGTATCCATTGAAATTCAATCTACACTACAATAATGTGTAAGAAGTAAAGGGGTTTGAATACTTTCTGAATCAACTGTAGGGAGATAAGAGCCAGTTATGGCAACGTCTGTCACAGGATAGGGTGCCAGTCACACTTAGAACTGTGAATCCACCCAACCTAGACTGAAAGACAACTTACATGGTGATAGGAAGAAACGTCCACCCAGAAAGGGACAGAGCGAATCAAATCCAAGTCCCAAGAAATATGAAGCAGCACTGTGCCACGCTGCAAGGTTCCTTACAGTTAATTCCAAATTAATGTCCCTGCTTATTCTACGCATTGCCTTTTTATGTTTCTCGTAAGCTGCTTCAATAAAGTCTGTAAAATATAACTTCATCTCTAAAAAGCAACTTGAGAACCAGGTTTCAGTTTTACTATCTGCATACGACAATAAAATTTGCACAAACCACAAGAATGTTATGCATAAAACATGGCCTCTCCTTCAGAGGAGCTTGTGATAATAGCAGCATAACAAAATGTAGCATTCTCAGACCCACTAAATTCAGTTTAGGTGGCACGGCCTTTCCTGGCATCAATCCCCACAAGGGACAACAGACCGCTGCAGGATCAGAATTATCATAATCATCATCGTTATCATTGTAAGAGATGCACAGTACAGAGAAGGGGGCTAACATCCAGGATGCTCTCTGCATGGAGTTAGAATGTTCTTCCTTTGGGTTTCTAACACATGCTCCAGTTTTCTCCCACAGTCCAAAAGACATGCCGATTAAGTAAGCTGCCACTGGTAAACTGACCCCTTGTGTGTGTGTGTGTGTGTGTTGGGGTTGTTGTGCATTTACTCTGTGATGGACTGGCATTCTGTCCAGGGATTGTTCCTTCCTTTTGCCCGAAGGGTTCTATCTGCTCTACAACCTTTCCCTGGGTTAAGGAAATGGATGGATGGATCATCATTTTAATAATATAAACATCCATTTTTTAACCTACTATTACCATCACTGGCATAAAAAAACATACAATTATTAATTCACATGCAATCTACTTTAAAGCTGCATCTATGCTGAAAGAATCAGGGGCAAGGCAGGAATCAAACCAGGATGGGGATGCCAGTCCAGAGCCAGTAATTATCTTCACCATCATCATGAAAAGAATAGAAAAAATTAAAATCGACTTAATCCAGTTCAGTGGCAGAGGGTGCTGGTGGATACCTTAGCAGGAGCAGACACAGGACAGCAACTGACACTGGATAAGGTGCTAGTTCACTGCAGGACCAGTAATAGTAATTCTAATCATAAAACGTGCCATCATTATCATCTAAATCTTGGTAGCATAAAGTGTGGGACTGAAGCTAAATACTGTGCCCTTGCGTGCCCCTAATAATAATAATAATAATAATAATAATGAGTGGTCATTTACATTTATTAGATCTTCTAAAATATATTGCTAAAAACAGGTCTTTAAATGGACAGATGCATCTATTTCTTGGAGGACAAATTTTATGCAAATCTTACATTTTAGGCTGCCTCTTTAGTTTTGCTAGAGAGTACATTGCCCCATTTGCTTTTTTCCCATTATTACACATTTTTCCTAGTGAATGTTATAAATTAAAAACTAGTATTAGATCAAATCATGAATGAACAAATAATACGTTTTTTTTTTTAGTGATTATTATGTTTTTTTACTATTTTAGTGGGTCCAACAGTGTGTGTTATTTGACCCTAATACTGTGATTCTATGATTTTGCCATGTTCTATGATTTTAATAGATAGATAGATAGATAGATAGATAGATAGATAGATAGATAGATAGATAGATAGATAGATAGATAGATAGATAGATAGATAGATAGATAGATAGATAGATAGATAGACACTGCACATATAGGCAATGCTCAGTCTGAAAAAGATAAGGGAAGGTCTACAGGACGGTAGTGAGACCAGCTATGTTATATGGGTTGGAGACGGTGGCACTGAACAGAAAGCAGGAGACAGAGCTGGAGGTGGCAGAGTTAAAGATGCTAAGATTTGCACTGGGTGTGATGAGGATGGACAGGATTAGAAATGAGGACATTAGAGGGTCAGCTCAAGATGGACGGTTGGGAGACACAGTCAGAGAGGTGAGATTGCATTGGTTTGGACATGTGCAGAGGAGAGATGCTAAGTATATTGGGAGAAGGATGCTAAGGATAGAGCTGCTAGGGAAGAGGAAAAGAGGAGGTTTTTGGAACTGGTGAGAGACGACATGCAGGTGATGGGTGTAACAGAACAAGATGAACAGGACAGGAAGATATGGAAGAAGATGATCCGCTGTGGCAACCCATAATGGGAGCAGCCAAAAGAAGAAGAAGAAGCCTGAAAAAGCAACTGCTCTCAGTCTCATTATCTGTAATTTACAGTAATATAAAAAAGTTTGGGAACCCCTCTCAGTCTGCATAATAATTTACTCTATTTCAACAAAAAAAGATAACAGTGGTATGTCTTTCATTTCCTAGGAACATCTGAGTACTGGGGTGTTTTTCAAACAAAGATTTTTAGTGAAGCAGTATTTAGTTGTATGAAATTAAATCAGATGTGAAAAACTGGCTGTGCAAACATGTGGGTCCCCTTGTAATTTTGCTGATTTGAATGCTTGTCACTGCTCAATGCTGATTACTTGCAACACCAAATTGGTTGGATTAGCTCGTTAAGCCTTGAACTTCATAAACAGGTGTGTCCAATCATGAGAAAAGGCATTTAAGGTGGTCAATTGCAAGTTGTGCTTCCCTTTGACTCTCCTCTGAAGAGTGACAGCATGGAATCTTCAAAGCAACTCTCAAAAGATCTGAAAACAAAGATTGTTCAGTATCATGTTTTAGGGGAAGGCTACAAAAAGCTATCTCAGAGGTTTAAAGTGTCAGTTTCAACTGTAAGGAATGGAATCAGGAAATGGAAGGCCACAGGCACAGTTGCTGTTAAATCCAGCAGGTCTGGCAGGCCAAGACAAATACAGGAGCAGCATATGCACAGGATTATGAGAATGGTTACAGACAACCCACAGATCACCTCCAAAGACCTGCAGGAACATCTTGCTGCAGATGGTGTATCTGTACATCGTTCTACAATTCTGCGCAATTTGCACAAAGAACATCTGTATGGCAGGGTGATGAGAAAGAAGCCTTTTCTGCACTCACACCACAAACAGAGTCGCTTGTTGTATGCAAATGCTCATTTAGACAAGCCAAATTCATTTTGGAACAAAGTGCTTTGGACTGATGAGACAAAAAATAAGTCATTTGGTCATAACAAAAAGCACTTTGCATGGTGGAAGAAGAACTCCACATTCCAAGAAAAACACCTGCTACCTACTGTCAAATTTGGTGGAAGTTCCATTATGCTGTGGGGCTGTGTGGCTAGTTCAGGGACTGGGGCCCTTGTTAAAGTCGAATGTCGGATAAATTCAATCCAATATCAACAAATTCTTCAGGATAATGTTCAAGCATCAGTCACAAAGTTGAAGTTACGTAGGGGTTGGATATTCCAACAAGACAAAGACCCAAAACACAGTTTGAAATCTACAAAGACATTCATGCAGAGGGAGAAGTACAATGTTCTGCAATGGCAGCCACAGTCCCTTGACTTGAATATCATCGAAAATCTATGAGATGATTTGAAGCAGGCTGTCCATGCTCGGCAGCCATCAAATTTAACTGAACTGGAGAGATTTTGTATAGAAGAATGGTCAGAAATACCTCCATCCAGAATCCAGACACTCATCAAAGGCTATAGGAGGCGTCTAGAGGCTGTTATATTTGCAAAAGGAGGCTCAACTAAGTATTGATGTAATATCTCTGTTGGGGTGCCCAAATATATGCATCTGTCTAATTTTGTTATGATGCATATTGCATATTTTCTGTTAATCTGATAAATTTAATGTCACTGCTGAAATACTGCTGCATATATTAAAAGGAAGTTGCTACTTTGAAAGCTCAGCCAATGATAAACAAAAATCCAAAGAATTAAGAGGGATTCCCAAACATTTTCATATGACTGTATATGTATAATTCTATGTACATAATGCTTGGTGTTCTGTTTCCAGATTATAAATTGCATTTTAATTGCCTGCCATTTCAATGTGCTTGATCAACCTTCTCCATAGGATACAGCTCAGTCCTGCATCTCCTCGCCAGTCAGGCCCTTTTCCTTCAGGTTGTCTTTTACTTTATCCATCCACCTCTGTGTTGATCTCCCTTCACTTTCTCTTCCTCTATATTTCCATTACCATCACTGTTTTCTTACACATCCACTGTCTCTTCTCATCTCATGTCTATTCTACTTCAAACTACATTCCTGATCTTTCTTAGATATCTCTCCCACTATTGTTGTACCTCTGACCGTATCACATGTAGGACATGACAGGGTGGTCTGCTTTCTCTTATGGAGATGTATTTCTCAGCAGGGCTTTTCAGGATGGAAAAGTCAATGTAATGTAATATAACATTCTCAGCCCATTTAGTCCAATGTTTTAGACAGTCTTCTGGTGCTGATGTCCTCTTAGTGAACACCCGTTCAACTTGAGTACTCCAATCTCTAACAACATTCACACTTGTGAGTTTTAATCGTCCCTTCTGTACGATAAGGTGGTACTCCACATTGTCATGTAACATGATTTCAAAAACTTTAATACAGTTCATGGTTGTGGGAGGCCTAAGCCAATCTGTACATTATTCAGCCAGAGTCAGCCTTGGACAAGGATGCTTTCTGTTAATTGTAGTCATCAACAGTGCCAGTGCTAGGTTATTTTGCGCCCTAGGCAAAGCTTATTAGTGCGCCAAACGACTGTTCAGTAGCTAACCTGTATGGCTGGGTTTTACCCCCCGTTATGATGTGCGCCCTAGGTGAATGCCTAATTTGCACTGGCCCTGGTCAGCAATTAATTTAAAACTTGCCTTTGGCATGTATAAGGAAAAAAGCTGAAACTGGAGAAAACCCACCTAACACGGGAGGGAGACTGAGCAAAAGAAACACAAGCTCAACAACACTATCTACTGCACCAAAGAGACATTTTAATAGTGTGAAATATACCACCTGCTCTACCGGTGGTCAAGTCAGGACCTCTATCTGCACAGCAAATGAGGGCCACCTTACAATGTTCTCCCAATACAGATTGGCCAAAGACACATAGTTCCTAAAGGAGGAATCAAATAGCAGTGAAGAGTGTGACATTCAAAAGGAGACTCAACTGGGAATAACTACATTTTGGAAAATGTTAAGAATTATTCTTAACTTGAAGATTATGTATAATTTCAACCTGGCCTTGAATTTTGACAAGGTAAGGATTAATGGAGGTGTGTAGGTCAGGCCTATTAATGTCTCTTAATTGGCCCACAGGGTGTTTGTGCATCTTGGGGTAGACCGGGACTCCATCTTGCCTTGGTTCCTGCCTTGCACTCCATGTTGTGGACATGGATTCTTGTTCTACATAACTGCATTGCTTATACTTTGCCAACTTGAATTTAAATGTATTAAGACTGTGTGCTAAATAGAATGACTATTGAATGTGTGAGTGAAAAAGGAAGTAGTGTTATAGCATATTTGGTCCAAATCATATTATGTGATATCATCTACTGTTAAATTCTGCTCTGTACTTGTAATATTTTTTATTTTACTATTATATTGTATTGAGGAATACTTGTGTTTTGTTCTGTGTATTATATTGTATTGACCCCCTTCTCTTTGACACCCACTCTACGCCCAACCTACCTGGAAAGAGGTCTCTTTCTGAACTACCTTGCTTAAGGTTTCTTCCATTTTTTTTCCCTACTAGGGTTTTTTCTGGGGGGAGTTTTTCCTTGTCTTCATAGAGAGTCAAGGCTGGGGGGCTGTCAAGAGGCAGGGCCCGTTTAAGCCCATTGTGGCACTTCTTGTGTGATTTTGGGCTATATAAAAATAAATTGTATTGTATTGTCTGCTATTATGGACTTTCTGTTGTGCCCAGGACAACATCATGGTTGTGGTTCCTGAATGGCCATTCCCTTTCCATCAAGTCACACTGGTTAGCACTGCTGCCTTGCAGATTAAGGAGACCAGTGTTTGTCATTGTGGAGTGTTCATGTTCTCCCAAAGGCCCAAATACTTCACTGTTCCTTCAACGTCTGGTTAATAGACAGCTCTATGTGTGTGTATGTGTATGTGTGCGTGTGTGTGTGTGTGTGTATGTGTATGTGTGTGTTGAGTGTGAATGGCCCATCCAGGGTTGCACCCTGCTTTGTACCAACCCAGTGTTGTTGGGATAGGCCCTGGTCTCCTAGAATTGGTTTAGGGTGCTAGATTTAGATTTTTTTTTGTCACATATACACACACAGAGTATGCAGTGAAGTGCAGCTCATCTTGCAGCCTGTACTGTGCAATAAAAATTAAAAATTGCATGTTAAAATTAATATTAAATATTAAAAAGTGAAGATTTAAAATACCTCAAGTAATTGTAATTTTATAACACATACAAATCTTAGAGGTATAATAATTTGTTAAATAATTATTAAGTAATAAATTTAGAGGAATGTCTGACAAGATGACCATTTATTTTTATCACCTAGGGATATGAAGCTCTTTCTCAGTCTCTCTGTTTTTGATTTGAAGTGCTTACCAGAATGGAAAGGGTGACAGAAGTCCTTCATGATCCTAGCTACCATGGTAGTGTTATACTGTAGGTCCTGTTGTGACATTCCCATGATGTGCTCAGCTGAGTGCAGACCTTTCTGCAGTGCTGAGTGGTCCATTTTTGAGCCATTTCATTACTGGGCAGTAATCTCTTTCTGACTCTCTGAATTTTTTCATTTGTTTGAGATGATAAAGACGCTGCCTTGTCTTTCTCACCAGAATGTCTGTTTGTGTGTGTGTAGGTTTGAGAATATAATGCTGTGTTATATATGCATGAATTAAAGGCTATCCACTTACCAAAGTTTAAAACAAGAGTGATATAATAATAATTATTATTCACTACATTTATATATCGCTTTTCAAAGTACTCAGATAGCTTTATGTACTGAGCAAGGAGCCACTTCAATCACTACTAATTTACAGCATCCACCTGGATGATGCAACGGCAGCCATTTTTCCGCCAGTACACTCACCACACATGAACTGTCAGGTGGTGAAGGGGTGAGAGATAGTTAGCCAGTCAGAGACAGAGGATGATTAGTGGACCAGAATGACCAGACCGTGATGGGAAATTTAGCCAGAACATTGGGATACACCTTACCGTTTACGAAGGATGCCCAGGGATCCTTAATGACTACAAAGAGTCAGGACCTCGGTTTTATGTCTCATCCAAAGAACGGTGCTATTTTTACAACACAATGTCCCCATCACTGCACTGGGGCAATGGGATCCAAATTTAAACCACAGGATAAACGCCCCCTGCTGGCCTCACCAATGCCTCTTCCAGCAGCAACTCAAGCTTTTCCCTGGTTGGTCTCCCAGCCAAGTTCTGGCCGGGCCCAAACATGCTTAGTTTCAGGTGGATGACCTGTTCTGAAGTGCATGTGGCATGGATGCTATGCACCAAATAAAAAATCAGTACATACAACTGATAAAAGTTTTCCTGCATGTGTTTTTGTTCATGATAATGCTTTACCTTTTTCAAATGCTGCAGCAGAACAATGACATCAACGACATCTGCAAGAATGAGAAGCCTCGTCACTGCTGCCAGGAGCGCCCGGGCGGCCTGCACCACATCTTCTCGGGTTGGCAGGTGGCAGGGATTATCTGTGAACACACTGGCTGTCTTTGAAAGGGAGCAACCTGAAAGAAAGGAGGATACGGGACACCATCAGTTTAAAAAGAAAGGCTGACTCCTTATACAGTACTGTACATATGAGACCTTCACAGTGGAATACTAAAAAAGCGCTCAATTTAGGAGGCCTGAGCTGTTCATTGGGTTCAGAGTAATGTGATTCATAACAAAGACATATTAATTGTGTTGTGCTTTAATATGTATCAGAAAGATCTATTGATTATTATTCTAACATAAACTGTGCTTTGACTGATTGATTAATCGATGTGCAGCATGGTGGCTGAATGCTGCTGCCTCACTCTTACAGAGTGGTTGATTCAAATCTCTGGTTGGAGCAATGCCTTTGCAGAGTGTGTATTTTTTCTCTGTGTATCTGTAGGGTTCCCTTCTATATCCAAAAACATTTCGATTATCTGGACCAGTAAGTGAAGGAGCTTGGGTAGTGAACTGGAGCTTCATTTAGGATTACGCCCCCTTGCACTTGATAGTGCCAAGACAGACACTGGCTATGAATAACCTTGAAATAAGCAGGTTAGGAATTTGAAGGATTGATGGATTGATAGGTGTGGATTGTAATTTATACCACGTCACAAAATACTCCAATATTGCTCACTGTCAAATTAAAATGTAAACCATTCATCTGATTTTCACTGTAAGGTGGATTACTTTGGTAAAATGCTATATGGTCATCTGCAGTGTGAAAGGTGCTATATAACATAAGTGACTGATTTGTGCCATGATGCACAATACGTTGCTTTATAAATATTTTCTATTGAAGGGACTACTGGGCATTTTGGAAGGCACTATATACTGAAATATGGATCTGCACCAAAACATAAAATTCTTTGTAATAACACCAACAATTAAAAGTGTTCCATATATTGTACTAATGATTCATTGTTTTCTCCTATAATGAGAATTGGAGTTTAATGCACTTTAATAAGGAATCCTTTTAATAAAAATGAATATTGATTAGAGTTGCAATAAAAATTGCTGTTTAAATACTCCATAATTGTGCATAATGAATGACTTTCTTTTAAATAATAATGTATTGATTAATTGATTTCTAGTAAAATTTGAAAGGTATTGTGCAACAATTTATAATATACACATGCTAAATATGTAGCAAACTATGTAAAGAAGAGCTATTAAGCATTCGATTTATAATTGAACAAATTATTTTATAAAATTCTATGAAATGAACTACAGTATTTAAATCTGCTTTGAAAATATACCATTCAATTTTCTAAACCCAATCCTGACACACACACATCAGGGGGCAATTCAGCGACGCCAATCCACCTAACCTACATGTCTTTGGACTGTGGGATGAAAACCAGAGCACTCAGAGGAAACCCACTGAGACACGGGGAGAACATGCAAACTCCAGGCAAGAAGGACCCAGTACATGAACCCCAGTTGCATTACTGCAAAGCAGCAGCACTACCACTGCACCACTATGCAGCCCTGCTTTGAAATTACAAAGTTAATTTGCTTCATATTCAAAATGCTAAAAATATCCATCCATCCATCCATTTTCCAACCCGCTGAATCCGAACACAGGGTCACGGGGGTCTGCTGGAGCCAATCCCAGCCAACACAGGGCACAAGGCAGGAACCAATCCTGGGCAGGTTGCCAACCCACCGCAGGACACACACAAACACACCCACATACCAAGCACACACTAGGGCCAATTTAGAATCGCCAATCCACCTAACCTGCATGTCTTTGGACTGTGGGAGGAAACCGGAGTGCCCAGAGGAAACCCACGCAGACACAGGGAGAACATGCAAACTCCACACAGGGAGGACCTGGGAAGCGAACCCAGGTCTCCCAACTGCGAGGCAGCAGCGCTACCACTGCGCCACCGTGCCGCCCATGCTAAAAATATCCATATTTATTTACTAATTTCATCAATAATAATGATAGCAATAATAATCATAGTCATTCTCAAACCCATTTAATCCAATCCAGGGTCATGCAGTGCTGAAGATAACCTTGTAAGCATTTGATGTAAGACAGGTAACAGACTGACAAATTTCAGTTCATCACTCACACATATTCACACTTGCACTAATAATAATAATAATAATAATAATAATAATAATAATAATAATGAAATAAATTAAATCTGTTATAGCAGTGTTTCCCAACTTATGTCATGTCATGACCCAGTTTGTCACACACCTGTGTGTTCACCACCCACAAAGTGGATCTGTGGATTCAGCGCAACCCTGCAGGAAGGTGTTCCCCTCGGTTAATCAGGCACGATTGTCTAAGCGCAGTCCCGCATGATCACCACAGCATCACAGCATTAGATGAATCAAGCGTCACTGTCAATGCTGTTCCTCACTGGTGAATCAATTGTCAGTAAGGAGATTGGGGAGGTCATCCAGGAGTGATGCAATTCACCTGTGAAGTTGCTGTACTGACTCAAGTGTAACTGTCAGAGTGTGAGTGGAAGGGTTCGTCTAAGATTAGTGGCAGCCCACCTACAATACCGCCACGGGAAACACTGTGTTATAGAAACACTGATTATGGCAGTGCTAACCACCTAAACAGCTCTTTTTTTTCTTGGAGTTGTTACTGTACACCCTTGCTGCTGTCTCATATAATTCACAATAATAATAATAATAATAATAGCACAATATTTTGATTAACAATATGCTTCTGGGCCTGTTTGTTCTAAAAATGTAAGAGACTCTGATGAAAGTAAAATGGGATATATTATATATTTCCATAGTTAGCTGGTAGGACTGTGATCACTAACACCTTTCAAGCTCAGTTACACCTTAATAGAGAAGCTGCTCATCCAAAGTCAGAAAGGGCAAAGAGCCGGAGTTAGGATAAAAGTAATAAGGAAAGGTTTCAGAACTGGCCTGCCTTCATATAATAAGGAAAGATCAATTGCTGTCAAATGAGCTGGATGGACTTTTCTACGACTTTTCTTCGATGGTGGGGGAGGATGCCGGTCAGGCGTGGTAGGCCCAAACGTGTTGTGAGGGTCTGCTGGGAACGTCTGGCAGAGCCCCCTGTCAGAAGTAGCTTCAACTCCCACCTCCGGCAGAACTTCGACCACATCCCGAGGGAGGTGGGGGACATTGAGTCCGAATGGGCCATGTTCCGTGCCTCTATTGTTGAAGCAGCTGACCGGAGCTGTGGCCGTAAGGTGGTTGGTGCCTGTCGTGGCGGCAATCCCCGAACCCGTTGGTGGACACCGGCGGTGAAGGATGCCGTCAAGCTGAAGAAGGAGTCCTACCGGTCCCTTTTATCCTGTGGGACCCCGGAGGCAGCTGATAGGTACCGGCAGGCCAAGCGGAATGCGGCTTTGGTGGTTGCTGAGGCAAAAACTCGGGCGTGGGAGGAGTTTGGGGAGGCCATGGAGAACGACTTTCGGACAGCTTCGAGGAGATTCTGGTCCACCATCCGGCGTCTCAGGAAGGGGAAGCAGTGCAGTGTCAACACTGTATATGGTGGGGATGGTGCGCTGCTGACCTCGACTCGGGACGTTGTGGGTCGGTGGGGGGAGTACTTCGAAGACCTCCTCAATCCCATTAACATGCCTTCCAATGAGGAAGCAGAGCCTGGGGACTCAGAGGTGGGCTCCCCCATCTCTGGGACTGAGGTCACCGAGGTGGTCAAAAAACTCCTTGGTGGCAGGGCGCCGGGGGTGGATGAGATACGCCCGGAGTTCCTCAAGGCTCTGGATGTTGTAGGACTGTCTTGGTTGACACGCCTCTGCAACATCGCATGGACATCAGGGACAGTGCCTCTGGATTGGCAGACCGGGGTGGTGGTCCCCCTCTTTAAGAAGGGGGATCGGAGGGTGTGTTCCAACTACAGAGGGATCACACTCCTCAGCCTCCCTGGAAAAGTCTATTCAGGGGTCCTGGAGAGGAGGGTCCGTCGGATAGTCGAGCCTCGGATTCAGGAGGAACAGTGTGGTTTTCGTCCTGGTCGCGGAACAGTGGACCAGCTCTATACCCTTAGCAGGGTCCTGGAGGGTGCATGGGAGTTTGCCCAACCAGTCTACATGTGTTTTGTGGACTTGGAAAAGGCATTCGACCGTGTCCCTCGGGGAATCCTGTGGGGGGTACTCCGAGAGTATGGGGTACCGGCCCCCTTGATAAGGGCTGTTCGGTCCCTGTACAATCATTGCCAGAGCCTGGTCCGCATTGCCGGCAGTAAGTCGAACCCGTTTCCAGTGAGAGTTGGACTTCGCCAGGGCTGCCCTATGTCACCGATTCTGTTCATAACTTTTATGGACAGAATTTCTAGGCGCAGCCAGGGCGTTGTGGGGGTCCGGTTTGGTGGGCTCAGGATTGGGTCACTCCTTTTTGCAGATGATGTTGTCCTGTTTGCTTCATCAGGCCGTGATCTTCAGCTCTCTCTGGATCGGTTCGCAGCCGAGTGTGAAGCGGCTGGGATGAGAATCAGCACCTCTAAATCCGAGACCATGGTCCTCAGCCGGAAAAGGGTGGAGTGCCCTCTCAGGGTTGGTAGCGAGATCCTGCCCCAAGTGGAGGAGTTCAAGTATCTCGGGGTCTTGTTCACGAGTGAGGGAAGAATGGAGCATGAGATCGACAGACGGATCGGTGCGGCATCCGCAGTAATGCGGGCGTTGCATCGGTCTGTCGTGGTGAAAAAGGAGCTGAGCCGCAAGGCGAAGCTCTCAATTTACCAGTCGATCTATGTTCCTACCCTCACCTATGGTCATGAGCTATGGGTAGTGACCGAAAGAACGAGATCGCGAATACAAGCGGCTGAAATGAGTTTCCTCCGCAGGGTGTCTGGGCTTTCCCTTAAAGATAGGGTGAGAAGCTCAGTCATCCGGGAGGGGCTCAGAGTAGAGCCGCTGCTCCTCCGCATCGAGAGGAGTCAGATGAGGTGGCTCGGGCATCTGATCAGGATGCCTCCTGGACGCCTCCCTGGTGAGGTGTTCCGGGCACGTCTAACCGGGAGGAGGCCCCGGGGAAGACCCAGGACACGCTGGAGGGACTATGTCTCCCGGCTGGCCTGGGAACGCCTTGGGATTCTCCCGGAAGAGCTAGAAGAAGTGGCCGGGGAGAGGGAAGTCTGGGCATCTCTGCTCAAGCTGCTGCCCCCGCGACCCGACCTCGGATAAGCGGGAGACAATGGATGGATGGATGGATGGACTTTCTACCAGTTACATCTCATGGTGAGTCATGGCACATTCAGGTATTGTACCATTTTGGGTATTGTGGAAAATTTGGAAAAACTTCATATTCCATATGCTATCTTATTGCTGAAGTTCATCTGATATAACTAGCTGGAATGTAAAAAAGGCAGGAGGAGGACAACACATCTATATGTGAAAGGTGTAACAGCTAGCAGGTGACAAATAAAAGTAAATAATACATATTCCTAACATTAAAATACTGGTTGTTAGAATTTATATGCATTGCTGGGAGAGAATATACGTCATCCAGACTAATGTTTAGGTTACTCCTTCTGCAAACTATTTTCCCAACTTTTGTGATGTCATGACAGTTTTTCACACACCAGTGTATTCACCACCCACAACGTGGATCTTTGGATTCAGCGCAATCTTTCAGGAAGTCAAGCACGATCATCAAAGTGGGAGTCAGCAACAGAAATGATTCACTCTGTTACATCTAAAATTACACTTCGTTCAATCTAACGATGAACCATTCCAACCTTGGAATGGCAGTGATTTCAAACAGGGGAACAATGAAAAAAATCATTAGTATGTGTCATGCTCCATTCTTGTGCACAACGAGCTGGACTTACTTTATCTATATGTTAAATATCTTTAAATGTATACCTATTGCACCATTGGGCAGATCTGACCACAATCTGATCCATTGTACTACCAACTACAAGTCTGTTGTTAGATGGCAACATCTATCTATCTATCTATCTATCTATCTGTCTGTCTATCTATCTATCTATCTATCTATCTATCTATCTATCTATCTATCTATCTATCTATCTATCTATCTATCTATCTATCTATCTATCTATCTATCTATCTATCTATCTATCTATCTATCTATCTATCATTTTAGTGCCTTATCTATCTATTTCACATAATCATGGGTGATACCCATAATTAAATGTTTGGTATCTTACACTTGACAAACCTTGACAAAAACCGTTCAGTAGGTGAAAATGACTGAGGACAGCATGCAAGATGAACAGAAGGAAATGGCCAAGGATCAAAATGCTAGGAAGTCAATAGAAGATTTGATGTCCACAACCAGTAACAGTAATTGTAAGAGCCATTTGTTAGTTAGTTAGTTAGTTAGTTAGTTAGTTAGTTAGTTAGTTAGTTAGTTAGTTAGTTAGTTAGTTAGTTAGTTAGTTAGTTAGTTAGTTAGTTAGGTTATGTTAGGTTGATAGAAGTGTTTTCTTAGTAATTTTAAAATGTTTGCCTATATATTAGTGCTTAGTCAGTGGGAAGTTCTATTTTCTGAATTTTGTGGCTTGCTTCTTATTTAAAGTTTCCCTAAACTCTTTTAAAATAAATGTTACTGGACTGAGAAATAAATTTTGATACGAGTTTGACTCGTGCTGGATCCTACCTCGCCAACTCAAAGGCAGCTCAACTTTTCAAACATAGAAAAGATACAGCTAGAGTAATGAAAAGTCAAAAGAAAAACATCATTAAATAAATCTTTCCTTTAAAATATCACAGATCAAAACAAAGTTATTTAAGAATTATTTAATCAAAAACTTAAATGTGAATCCTACCTCACTGCCATCCTAAATGCCAGCAATGTAAAGACACATCACACAGCAGCCACGCAATCACAAGACTGTCAATAATAAAATGAATAAATGACAATGATGAATTCAGTAAAAAGGTTAGAGAATCAGGGTGCTGTATAATTGTTCCTTGCCTGAGTATCAAAACAGTCTCTCTGACTGCACTTTATATTGTTGATTTTTGTACCAGTTGTTAACCTTGTCTGAACCTCTGTCTTATTTGTGAGGAATTGAAACACACCAGAGGAAATCCTTTGGACTGATGGTACTTGTTAAAATAAAACTGGTTGTGGTTGTTATGTAATTTATATGGTCTATAAAAGGAAATGCAAGTAAATACATGCACTTTAATGTGGTGTCAGAAGGTGGCACGGTACTCTCCACTGGGGGCATGCTTTTTAAGTGCTTTGATTTTACTGAGAGCCTGAAGCTAGCCACTAGTGTGAATCCTGGTAGTCAAAAGGGATTCTCTCAATTGCTGTTTTGGGGTCCTGGAGTCCACAATTTTGTGGCGAGTCCTTATGTTGAAGTAAGTCTTCAATGGACCCACTTTGTTAATGCTGTTCCTTATCTAGTAAAGATGCGTCCTACTGTTTCCCATCACGTGACTGGCATTGTGCTTAATCTTCATCAATAAAGTAGAATCTTAGTAGGAATTAGGAAACCCATAGGGGAGCAAGTGGACTTAGAGAAGAGCCAATGCAGACACCAAGCACAGCGGCTCTGGAGTGTCTGAGAGTTTCCCTGAAGGAGCTGTAAAAATAAAGTGAACTGGTTAGTTTATGTGCATGTTGCCAAGAACCTGACAGAATGAAATGTGGCTTTCTTCAAAGGTCACTGCAAATCTGCAATGTTTTCCCGTGGTGGATCACTCTATGTTCAACTTGTTTCTGTGTTAAAAAGCAGGATGCTGATTTGTGATGAGAGGTCCATGACATTGACGTTAGATATTTGCTCATCTGTGATGACATTTTAGAAAGCAGTTTTTTGACCCAAACCAAGAAGACTAAAACCTATTTTGGCTAGTGATGTGAAAAGCTATACCTTAATGCACAAAAAGAGTAAATAATCACACTAAATATAGTGAAAAGGGGCTCATTAAAGGTGTAATTTAGCATCTGACCACCATTACTACTACTTCTAAAGTTTCTCCTACTTCCATATGGGGTCACTATATTTGAAGAGCTTCTCCCATTCTTGGCTGTTATACACTTCTTTGTCTGTTATCCCTTTCATCTCTTAAATTAAATTTCACCCAGACCATCCACTTTCTCTTAGGTGGTCCTCTGCTCCTCCATATCCTGCAGTTTGGATTCATGCTGCAGAGTCCAACACTGTACTTCCCTCATCACCGACTTAGCACACTTCAGTAGCTGTTTGTAAGCAGGCAGTAGAAGCAACGATGTGTTGTCAGACTTTCCAAAGTGTGAACGCAGGGTGAGCTTGTAGATGTCTTTAATTGTAGTGTAGCAGTGATCAAGTGTCTGATTGTTCCGGCGAGTGCAGATGACATGCTGGTGTAATTTGCCAAGGACTTTCATGAGGTTGCAATGGTTGAGTCGCAATGATAGAGATCATTTCCACATCACTGCACCAGGAGCTGTTATTACAAAAGCACACACCACCATCCTTTGTCTTGCCGGTGATTGCCAAGTTGCAGTCCAAACGGTGTACATGTGTGTTACTGATGCTAATATGTTTACATCCTCATGACTCAGTATTTCATTAAAATTGATACTTCATGATAAACACATTAGTGTAAAAGATGCTTACTCATCTGTTATTACCATCTCATTAAGAAAAATCCAACAACAAACTCAAAAGTAGCAAAAATAAGGCAAAATCTATTCCCAGAAGATAAACCTGAAGCAAACAAGTCCCAAAACACAAGTCCAATATTTGTAATCCTTAAACAAAAGCACAGCCAGCAAAACAAGAAAATATAAAGAAAAACACAATACTCACAAACCTACTCTCTGTTACAAAAGCAAAATGGTTCTCTGCTGAGGACTCCTTATCCTCCCCTTATAAAGATCAGAGGAGGACTCAGCAGTTTGTGAGATGATGGTGACCAACAACAATTTATTTCTTATACAGCCCAAAATCACACAAGAAATTCCTCAATGGGATTTAACAGACTCTGTTAGGTGACAGCCTCCCTGTCGTCACTCTCTAAAAACAGAAGAAAAAGCCTCCAAAAAAAATATTGTAGGGAAAAAATGGAAGGGCAGTTCAGAATGAGACCTCCTTCCAGGTAGATTGGCCAAGCAATGGGTGTCAAAAAATAAGGTAAATGCATCATGCGAAACAGAATAAAAGTAGTCCTATACACAGAGTTAGTTGGCCAGTCTATCATTGGTTATCCACAAAATACATGTAACATAAAGACATTTAAAGACCTAGAATATACTTACAAAATAACAGAAATAACATAAAATATAACAAATAATAATTCATAACAATAATAATTCATAATTATGAATTTTGTTAATTCATAATGAACAAAACTAACAATAAAACACTAAAACATAAATTCATACTTAACAGTCACTGGACCAGTGATGACTGAAAATCACTGAGAATATCTAATTTAGTGACCGGATGATGAGTTTCCAGCACACTCGTGCTCACCCCTATTTCTGACAGCCAATAAGTGCTGCCTGATGGACCCGGAAGGGTAAACAAGTACGGCGAGTTTAGCCACAATCTCAGCCCGTGTTTTCTTTTTTCCATTCTGCTGTGGTACATAAAACACAAGGCATTAGACGGAAGAGCTTCTCTTCTGTTAGTGAGGTCCAAAGCACCCGTGGTTCTTATTTTTCATCACTCCATTATACGTATTGTACTTGTGGATGAGCATTCATTTTCTCTCAGCTCTCATGCACACAGATCCACCAATATGACTAAGGTCAAAATCAAGCCTGTTTGATTTTGTCAGAACGAGTCGCGGACCAGTTGGAGTGAATCGCTGAGTATGTCACACTAAACAAATTGTTTCATGGGAACACACTGCAACTGTTTCTGACTTGCTAACATTATAGAAATGAAGACTACAACTGAAAATCGCAGGAAAATCACCTAATATCACCATGGTCTTAAGAGTTAGGAGTCTTCACATTGAAGCAAAAAATGTTTTTTCAGCAACAACAGTTGACTTCTAAATAAGACACCAGTTTGGAAGAAAAATCTACAGACACTGCAGCCCTCCAGGACCAAACGTTACCACCCCTGCCTTGAAATCTCCCTGTGCAATTCCAATACCATCTTGCCGGAGATTTTCCTGTTATTTTTTCACCTGCCGTTAGTGAGTATTAGCATATTCTCATTTATTTGAATACCACTTGAAGAAGAATGGCCGTCAGCATTCCCTTTTTATATTACAGTCGCTAAGCTGCGATCTACCTTTCATGTAAATGCAAAACTGCTTCAGTGGCGCCAAGAGGGCCTTAACCTCCATCAGAATCTACAATCACTCAGTAATCACACAAGGGGACAAACCTCCAGGTAAAAAGATAAGCACATTTTCTACATCAGTGCTATAAACCCTTCAAACAAGAACCCATTTCTACATTTTATATGCTGTATATCCAGATGCTTTGATTTATCTACGTTATTTATTTATTGCTTTTGCCTTTACATTTCCACATAGTCCCATCCAAAACAGACAAAATACAACACATTTGAAATACAGTATTTATAATCCATTATCCAACCCGCTATATCCTAACTACAGGGTCACAGGGGTCTGCTGGAGCCAAACCCAGCCAACACAGGGCGCAAGGCAGGACACAAACCCTGGGCAGGGCGCCAGCCCACCGCAGGGCACACACACACACACCAAGCACACACTAGAGACAATTTAGGATCACCAATGCACCTAACCTGCATGTCTTTGGACTGTGGGAGGAAACCAGAACACCCGGAGGGAACCCACACAGACACGGGGAGAACAAGCAAACTCCTGGGAAACTGGGAAGCGAACCCGGTTCTCCTAACTGTGAGGCAGCAGCGCTACAACTGCGCCAACGTGCCGCCCTAGACTAACAATCTTCAACTTAATTAAATAACAAATCTGACTGATTTTATAACATCTTTAGTAAAGAGAATTTGTTGTTGCTTACTGGGATCAAAAGTGAAAGCAAAGATTCAAAGAGATATTATTGCCCATTCAGAATTTCAGATGACCCCCTACAGATACTTCTCTGGCACCGGCCCTGGATTGCGCCCATCTTATACCATCTGCAGAACTCTTGCAAATCACTGAATTCCATGGACATGACCATACGCTGACACGCATGAGCTTGTGAAGCTGCAGTCTTTTAATCTGCTGCCTTTTTTCTTTTCCCCCCCTCGGGAACTCTGCTAACAGCTGCCCACCAAAGCTCCTTACACGAAATTTAATTCTCATCTCAAACGTTACACAGGTGCTAGGAGACACAGGGGAAGCGGAGACATTTAGAAGCCTAGTGATCCTCCTGTTCATCAAATTAGAACAAGAATAGGAGCAGACATCTTGTCAGTAAGGTGCTTGTTTGAAAAAGTAAATATGGTGACCTGGTCAACATCACCTATGGGGAGATTTACTGTTGCATTATATGGCCTTACCTGACATCAGAGCTGTGCTCCCTAAAGCAGACTGAGTTTACACTTCATTTCATTTTTTTGGTTTAAAGGTTCTTTACATAATTAAATCATATACTGTATCAACACTGCTCTACTACATCCATGTTACAACCTCTAAATGTCAGCATGTTTTTGCTTGAACTTGTTTCTGTCTTTCATGGCAGGAGTGTTCTAATCATTTAATCCAGTTCAAGATCATCGGGAGCTTGAGCCTAAACCAGCAGGACGAGGCATGAGGCAGGACCCAAACCTGTAGGGGGACAAGTGTTCTGTTCTGTGTATTTACACCATTTTTTTGACACCCACTGCATGCCCAACCAACCTGGAAAGGGGTCTCTCTTTGAAGTGCCTTTCCCAAGGTTTCTTTCATTTTATTCCCCTACAAGGGTTTTTTTTTTTTTGGAGTTTTTTCTTGTCTTCTTAGAGAGTCAAGGCTGATGGGGCTATCAAAAGGCCCATTGCAGCACTACTTGTGTGATTTTGGGCTATACAAAAATAAATTGTATTGTACTGTACAAGTCTATCAGATGGTAAACCCACGCACACCACCTCTCTCATGCTGGATCAGTTTAGAGTAATTGAGTAATCTAAATTGCACATCTTAGAGATGGTGTGGTACTACACAACTATCCGGAGAAAATCGATGATTATACGTTACAGTGAGAAACAACACACAGGAAGATTCCAAATTGTAAATGAACCCCAGTCCCCAACACTACTCCAGTCTTCTGACCACAGGTATTCTTTTAGTCTTTAATTTTGTTTTTTTTTTTTGGTTGCACCTGAGGCCAACCTGTAATATAAATATTGCAAGGGGTTGAAATCAGAACAGAGTCCCAGACGTAATCATCTGAAGAACAGCAGTGTAGTCGAGTGCTGACCTGCTCATATAAAATATAAGCTTGCACGTTCAAATAAGACCACAAGAGCTTTTTCGTGCTTGTCTGTGTGATCTGACTCTACAAGTTTGTATTACTATTTTATATCTGTGCAGCTGTAAAAAATTTAGGATGTGCAAAGGCAATTACAAAAGAGGTGTTAGTTTGTTTAAATGAAAGACATATAAGCAGCTAGACAGAAAGAAACTATCAAAGTTTACTTTATAGAGAACCACACTGTGATGGTGCGGGTGTGCCCCATACTAATGGGTCCTTCCGGGTGCCTCTGGAATCTGCCACCACCGATAACATACCCAAGGGATGAGCCTGGCAGATGAGGACACTCACACAAAGCAAGGGGTACGTGCATAAGTACATCAAGGCTTTTATTAAGATCCAACAAAACAAACATCCAAAAGTGCAGGGCATCGAAAGTTCAATAAATACATGATTCATAAAAACAAGTGATGGTGGAGATTAAAATCCAAATAAATATATCCAGAAAAACAAGGTTAAAACCTGGCAGGAATCTTCTATTTTAAATACAAGCCCCCGGTACAGTCCTTTAAAAAGCACATCTCCTCTGGTAACCCCAAATGGCACCTTTCTGCAGAGGGGACTCCCAACCGACAAGAACAACTATCCTTCTTTCTCAGGTCCGGCTTTCGACCGTCCCATGGCTCCCAGCAAGGCTCCCAATCTGGACCTCAACTTGTGAAGGCTTGAGTCCTTGCGGCCATTCGTGGCCCCAAAAGGGCTCCCCATCCAAGCCTCCCTGACTCTCGCTGCCATCCTGGACTTATGCAGTGAGTCCCAACGTCAGGATACTCCAGCTCCCTGGTCACTCAGCTGGAGTAGTCTTCCCTATTTCCCTGAGCGTCAGCCGTGCGTTCTCCACAGGTCTCTCCTGTCTGCACATATATGTGGCGCAGTCAGCCAGATGCCCAGTTAACTGCGGAACAAAACATACTCACGTACACCTACATCCGATTGGAGCCTGCACCTTCACAGGGCACAATTATTTATTTAAAGTTGGCCACCTATTGTTAAGCCGCGGACCCGCTGTATCACACACACCAAAGAGATGTGTAGGCACAGATTAGTAATGCAATGGTGTAAGAATATACTGCATATACATGAAATAGGACATTACTGAACTTGATGGACAACACATACCTACTTTAAAATTCTTTGTTAGTTGAAGTAATGGTAGTTTGGATGCCTATTATATTGTATACAGAGTACCAAAAGGATTTATATTGGGCCTGCTGTTTTTTCAATCAACATACTTCAAATAATAAAGATTGTTTTGAAACATGAACTACCACAGCTATGCAGATGACAAGCATCTTTATTTATCAATAGCACTTGATGAACCCTGACCAACCTTTCCGTTGTTCCAAATTAAAACATAGCTTATATGCTGTATCGGGAAGGGGGATTAAAATAAGATGGGGGAAAGTCAAAAACAGTGTTGATATAGGGACTACAATTCCCATCAGGCAGCATGAACTCACAGGGGCGGAGATATTGTCATTATTAAGTACAAAGTTTGGCAGTGGATAATGCAAAAGCTCATCTAAGACTACAGATACATACAGTGTTTTCTTCCCAATGAATTTAGTTAGCATTGTCTCATATGGTTACAGCTTTTGTCTAAGAGTAAATATTTTTGTTGCATCATGGTTTCTATTTATAGCCAGGCTGAATTTCCAAAAGACAATTTTTTCCCATTTATTTAATGCTGGGTACTTTGACTAGTCATGTTATATAACCAAACATTCTGTTAGCCTTCCTAATGGCTTCTGTACACCATCTGGACATTGATAGTGATGAGTCTACCATGACTCCTAGGTTTTTCTCATAAGGTGTACTTTCAAGTTTCAGACCTCCCATTGTGTATTCAAACATTTCTACTTATTACATTTAATACTTTACATTTACTGCCATTAAATTTCTTCTGCCATAAATCTGCCCAAGTCTTTATTTTGTCCAAGTCTCTCTGTAATGATTTAACTGATTCCAGATTATCTGACCATCCACCTAGCTTGGTATCATTTACAAACGTAACCAGTTTGTTATTTATATTTCATTCCAGATCATTGATATACTGTATATTACAAATGGCAGAGACCCCAGCACTGATTCCTAATGGACATCACTTTAACCAACATTATACTTGGCGTGCTGATTCAAGGCATTTAATGGGATAAGTGGAATCATATACACATTTGCTGTTGTATCACTCACATTAGCGGCTAGCATCACCTCCAAGAACTAGGCCTAATATCTTATGGTGGCTACCTGGGACCTACATACACCAACACACACTTTCAGGATGGGGGCTTGCCTTAGTTTTCTTCTTGTCTGCTTATCCTTCTATTTCCCTTCACTTTCTTCCTATCCATGCTTCTTGGCATTGTGGAGGAGCTGAACTCAATTTCCTCCAGATCAATGTTTAACTAGAAGAAGAGAATATTGGGAACTGAACAAAGAACTGGTCTTTATTTTTCATGAAGAACTGGATGGAGAAGACCTTCTCAGTTGTACCTAAACAAAGTATGCCAACTAATATGTGTCTCACAGGCCTGCGGTAATTAGTTGAAAATTTGTGGTTATGCATTTCTTAGTCTTTGCATTGAACTAACTTTAGTTCCTCTTTTGTTAGAGAAAGACAGAGTCTAGAGATGTGGGCATGTGGACTTGCTTTAATTATTGAATTTCTTGTGTCATTGGAAGGGACACGCTACTTTTAGTTGTTGATCAATAGGTCATTAGTTGGTTACGGTTTTCTGACCCATTTTCTGGGGCAGGATTTTATGATGATCGTGGCACTGATGCAGACAATCAGTGGGTTATTATTGGAATAAACAGGTTGTGTGTTGTGCAGAAGGGCAACATGCTAAAATATGGGTTGGAAAAAGTCTTTGGGCTTCAATTAGCCAAATGTCTTGAAATCTAATTAGCAACTTTTATGAATGGATCAACAAGATTCCTATAGTTCCTACTTGCTCTCTAATGAAACCGCAGCCAAGAGAACAGGCTTAGCAGATTCATCTGAAAATGAAATGAAGACCCTGTTGAACTTGACTCTAGTTTGCCAGTGTGAAGAGACATGAGAGGAGTAGCTTAAGGAGGAGGTAGGAGGCACCACCAATGAATCACCTCTACACTTGCAGTGTTTTGTTCACTCAGCCAGTGAGACAGGAGGGTGAGGGGGGACTCCAGGTATTAAGTGTCCTCCTGGAAAGTGGGAGGTTTGACTGGAAGGTTACACCTGTCACACTGTAACACAGGTGTCTTAAAGTTGAGCTAAGGAAGGCCAGAAACAGCCCATGAAACAGAATGGGAAAATCTTGCTTGATTGTGATTTTCAGTATGAGTACAGACCTTGAAAGTGGGGCCTCATAATCCTTCTGGCACTATGAGGTTCTAAGTAAAAAGGTTACCACAGGGATAATTAACATTTGGTGGGTCAGTATATATAATGATGACACTTTTTGATCCTTTGATGTAACATTCACCAAAAATTGGATCATTCATTAACTAATAGGTAGCATGATCTGGGCTCACAATGTAATAAAATCGGTTAGTTTTAATCTAATGAATGTGCTACACAACAGTGTGAGAAAACCTGTGGGTTCAGATATTTTGCGTATGAATGTAACAGGAGGGGTGAGCACCACAAGACTGACAGAAAAAGAGCAAGGTGTTGTACAGAAAGATCCTTTGTGGCTAGCAGTCTGATAGACCACTGGCTGATGGACATCTGTTTAGTTCAGTGGGCTGAAGGTTGCTAAGGCAGAACAACTGATAACATCACTGCTTGTTTGCTGTGTCTGTGTGTGTTGAAGTGGTAGCTCCCGTTTCAATAAATACCCTTGCTGTTCCTGTTTTGAATTGAATAAAGCTGGTTATTCTGAAGCCTCTGGAATCAAACTCATTTTTTGGGTGCAAGACAGTGACTCACATGTCACAATATCAAAAGAAAGAGTATGGCAGAAATCTTAAAGATGTGAGGCTTAGGATAAAACTCTTAATTGACATAGTGTGAGTAAGTGTGCCCTGTGATGGGCTCATATTCTGCCATGGCTGTTTCTTGCTTGGTGCTAAATGTGACTAGGATAGACTTGCAATGACCCTAAACTGAATAACCAGGTTCTGGAAAATAGACAAATGGAATGCACTTTAATTAAAATATAGAAATAGGACTGAGAGAAAAAGAGTGCTATTTTAAAGTTCACTTCTTGTCTAACCAAATATTAATATATTTTTTAATTTGAATTGTCATAATTTCAGAATTAAGGACGGGATTGTAATAAGAAATAAAAAAAAAAATGAAATTAAATATTCTGTGCAGGATATGAACTGCTGTACTGCCAGTGTTTGTTATTCAATCAACTTAACAGAAAGGCATTACTTCAAAGTGTAGCCCAATTCTGCGCAAAGGAAATCAAATAATAAAATAATTCCTTAAAACGAGTCTCAGCTTGATTCCTCTCCCTGCCAGGCCATCCATGGGGTTCCTTGTAAATAAGATAGTGAATCCCCACAGGTGCCGGATTTGCATAACGCACTATGAGGCGCCCCAGCGCTTTAAGTCTTCTTTGCCTTTTAATTATATTTTTCTCATGGAGGTTTTTCCTTTTGACTCCTTGCCTACTCCACTTATACCCAGGGGGAGATGCTCTGTCTTCTAATAGTTCATGGCAGGTATTAGCCTATTCCCTGCACATCTCTGCCCTGGAATTTGTGAATACATGACAGTTAGATAAATGACAGATCACATCTTCACGGCATGAAAGTGAAACACTCAGAGAAGGAAAAAGGCCACCCGCAAGGAGCGTCTTACCTGCATTAATCGCACTCTTTAGAACACTTGACTGGATACGCAGTGCAACCTGTAATGTGATGGACTATGCACTGCTACTGTAGCGCATACGATATGTGTAAAGCTGGTGCATACATATACAATGTCAGACGTTAGTAGTGTAAGGAGTAGTCGGTTTTGTTGAAGCCCCTATACTGTACGATTTTGCTTTTTAGTAAAAATCAACAAATGCAGAATTGTCTCCTTGGCTTCATTGAGCTCTGCATAACCAACATGTTTAGATAAGAGGACTATGGGGAACATACGCTAAAAATGGGGATTGCTTTGGCTTGGATAGGAATACTTCTCCAATCTGAAGAAGGGAGGCCTCATTGTTGTCTAAGAAGACAGTTTAATTTACAATTGGGTGCTACTTGTACGTTCCTGCAGGGCAATCCTAAAACTGTAAAGTTGTAACATCTGTTCTACTCTGAGGAAGCAGCCAGCCATTTAGATAATTCAGGTAATATTGTGATGGCCTAGATCAAGGGTGGCAGACTCAACAGTGTGTGTGCCATGCACTGGTAGAGCGTGTTGTCACAAAAACCACACAACAAAACAATTGGGGATCCCAGTTGCCAACCCCCCAGGCAGACATGTGGTCCAGTCCCACCTTCTGAAAATGGCTGTCTATCTGCCTCAGCCAGGTGTTATGTGGGCATCCCCTTGGCCTGGTCCTGCCACTCAGGTCCACAGCAATGAGGATACTGCAAGCTGGATGACCCTCAGGGAATCACACCACATCGCCGTAGTGCCATAACTGACGCTCCCTCACATTCGGGACTCTGTGAGCAACTGTTCATTCGACACAAAGTCAAACCAGCGGTACCCAAGGATTCTCCAAAAAGACACAGTACCGAAGGAGTCCAGTCTTCATCTCAGGTCACTGAATAACATCCATGTCTCACAACCATATACTGTAGCAAAACAGGAAGCACCAGGACTCTAAAGGCTTGGACCTTCATCATTTTACACAGATATCAGGAGCACCACACACCCCTTTTCTGCCACCTTATGACTCCCCCCATGCTCTCCTAATCCATCTACAGACATCATAGGAAGAGTCACCAGACATGAATGTCACTGCTGAGGTACTAAACCTTTTGACGCGGTTGACACTCTGTTTGCAGACGGACACACTGCTGATGGCTGTGCCCAAGAGGTCATTAAAGGCCACACTATTCAAAAATATCACACAAGGGGACCGGATACCTTGTAAAAATCCAATTGTTATTATTTAATATATGCCCATATATAATTTAATTGTAATATTTATTCAGATTATCTTTGTTGGACCATCAGTATGAATATAATAATTAAAGTTATAGTTTTGTATTGCTAAAGTGTATTTCTTTAAACATTGTGCAAAGACACATATGGCTAAAGCCCCTTGAATGACTGTGCTTGCAATTAATAAATTATTGACTGAATTACATATTTTTAAGATTATTACACATTCACTGAGAGTAGGAAAAAAAGTTAACCTCAGTAGAAACACGAATAACTGAGCCGCTTCTTCAAACTTCCCAACAGCTGGACTTCATCAGTTTTAACCAGCACATTAAACTCTGGAGTAAGCCTCTGAGTAACAGCTCCTGCTCAGGCAATAGTGTAGTTTTAATTCATTTATGTTCATAACAGAAAATCCTAAACAAGGCATCAGGGGTGGATGGAATCAACCCCAGGGTGCTGAAAACATGTGCCAACTGGCTCTGCAGGGTTCTTCAGCACCTATTCTCCCTTGCCCTGAATTTACAGAAGGTTCCCCAGCTGTAGTCCCAGTGCCAAAGGAAAGACATTCTGGTGATCTCAAGTACTTCAGACCAATTGCTCTTAATTCATACATCATTAAACAGTTACAACCCCTGGTTTCAGAACTTCTGGATCCTCTGCAGTTTACCTATTAGACACAAATAAGTATGGAGGATGCTCTGATCTACTCCCACTTGGACAAAGCCAGCACCACAGTCAGGATCATGTTTTTATAAAATTTCCCAGTTCTTTTAACACTATTCTGCTTCCTAGACTGGGGAAAAAGCTCAAGGCTTTCCATCTGGATGCCCCTACAATCTCTTGGATCATGGACTACCAGACCAAAAGGCAGCAGTTTGTGAGGCTAAGGGACTATTTGTTTGAAATGGTGGTTTTTAATGGTGGAGTACCCTGTCTCTTTTCCTGTTCACCCTGTAAGGCTTCTAAACTCTTTTGGGGCTCTCCCCAACGGGACAACATGCCGAAGAGCATCCCAAAGTGCAATCGCCACGTCTATGGATGATAGCCTGTCAGTTACTGGGGCTACCACGGGCTCCTACCTCTGTGGCAGTTCGCATTGAAAACAAATCTATAAAGACCGCAGTCATGCTATGAGCGACTGCCGTTACTGGGTGATACAAGGGAACATTATAACTGCAGGGAACAGTATTACTTGCCCACTAACCTGGCCACGACCCTGCCTGATTGCTGTGTCTATGTATCGGAGAGTGGTAGATCCCACTACAATAAATAACCATGCAGTTCCTGTTTCAAGCTGAATAAAGTTAGTTTTGCTAAAGTACTGAGACTCAGCCTCATGTTTTGGGGTGCAAGACAGGGACTCACACGTCACAACCTTTTACACAACAGACGTCCAGCACAACACCATTACTTGTCATCTACAGAAATTTTCAGATGACTCATCCATCTTAGGATGAATTAATAATGGAAACATGTCAGAGCACAGGAAGGTTATGGAGGACTTCATCTTGTGATGCAGGACAACAAGCTGCAACTCAACATCAGCAAGACAAAACAGCTGGTGATGGAGTTCAGGCATGCCAAAGAGCAGCCACCATTCAGGGGGAGAACATGGAAGTGGTGCAGAGCTACAAGTACCTGGAGGTTCATATATACAACAAACTGGACAGGTCTGACAACACAGTGGCACTGGACAAAAAGGGCCAGAGCAGACTGGACTTGTTAAGGACACTCAGCACATCACATAACAATCCTGGGGAAGCAACCTGAGCTCAAAAGATGCACAATAGCTGAACAAACTTATCAGGAAGGCCTGTGCTATCATAAGGGGAACCCTGGACAATGGAATCTGTTACAGAAAAGAGGAAGGTGGCAAATCTGGATACCATCAAGAATAAATCCTCTCCATCCCCTCCAGGAGGCACTGTCTTGACATATTTTTAGCCACAAGCCCATTACACCACGCCTTCCTAAGAAACGCCTCTGGGGGTCTTCTCTGCTCACTGCTATCAGGTGATTCAGTGCTTCCATCCTTATCGATTGATGGACTGATTGATTGATGGATGGATGGATGGATGGATGGATGGATGGATGGATGGATGGATGGATGGATTGATTGATTTATTGGGTTTATTATTACTTTGTGCGTCTGTTGTCGGTGGATGAGGCCTTTGCATGTGTAGTATTTTCTGTTTTGATAACAACACTTAGGACTTCTGTTTAAAATGATTTGCTGCATAGTGATATACAATAGAAATGCACACAAATCTGCTTGATTAAACTTTTTACTTGAAATTCTCCCCAAACAACATGTAGATGGTGCTTCATCAGTGGCCTGACTAACAGTGTAAGCCCAATCCACTTCAAGGATCCAACCAAACAATATGAAAATGTCACTAGTAGAAGATGTGTCCACCATAGGAATTAGTTCAACAGACTCTTCAGTGACATTAAAAGACCCATCAAAACCTCTCATGATCAAGTCGAGGCACACCAGTAACATTGGAGCGTTCTTCTATTTCAGTGGAAAAAAAATAAGTGCAGAACAGATCTACAATTAGAACATTTTGGGTGCACAGCCAGGGTCCTGTGACAGCAATGGGCCATTTTAGTAATACCTCACACACTGAAACAGGTCCAGAATCCATGTGTCAAAAAGACCAAGGAGGATACCCCACAATCCTGGGAGCAATGAAGCAATCGAATTTTATGCCAAAATCAAGAGACAGAAATACCACGCTATCTTACACAATCCCGTGTCCGCATGCTACATTGTTAAATGTGTGATCGACTCTCTGTTAAGAAGCTAAGTAACTCAGGAGCCTGTGGAGAGGTTTTAATCCAACCTTTAAAAATGCCTTTACTTTTTTCTAGTGCCCTCCTAGTTGAGTATAATAGTAAATTTAGACGTTAGCCTCAGTGACACAATTTTTTTTTTTATTTTCTTTTCTTTGGGTAAAAATTTAATTGATTTAAGTTAAACTGCAATCATATCCCTTGAGTGGAGTGTTTAATAAATGTGCTTTATTTTTTTTTTTTTGTTGTTTGGTTTGTTGTTTCCTATCCATGTTTGTGTGGAGTGCTTACATGGTGGTTGCATTCAAATTATTAATAAAAGGAGTGTTTACAAATCATTACTTTGAAATATTGTAACAGTAGGGATAAATATATTATTTCATTGGACCCAGTGGTTATTAAAATTTATAGGGAGGTGTTTAATCTGGATCCCACCAGTGAAATTTCATCCTATGTCATAGGTAACGTGTCAGTTCAATGGTGGGAGGGCTACATTTTCTTTTAATTGCCTGTACAAATTTTGCGTTAAGTCCGTAACTCTGTCTTCTGTCATTTGTCTTGACAAACTTATTTTGGCAAAAGCCTGTCACTTGTCGAGATACACCAGTTTAGCTGGCCTCAGCATGCATTTTCTTGATAAAGGACCCCTTTAGAATATCGCTTGGATGCTGAGGCAATTTCATTTGTAATAATACAGCACACCTTCACAGCTGCATCATTTGTCTCTCGACTATGAGTGTAAATAGACAGCTGCTTTTTAAAATCGGGAATTACAGTAACTCATTGACATTGTCTGTTCGTAGCTTCCCAGTTTATTTGTGGTATTTATCTGCAATGGATAGAAGTTGATGCGGTACATGTTCACAATGGCCTGTGGGTAGTTTGAACACACATAGTGTGGCGTCTTGCTGTTGATCTAATTGAAGCCAAGGACAAATGAAAATGGACACTCCACTGTGGGAATGCACCACTGATGAATAATGTGCCGTAGTGAGATTTGTTTGGCGCAGGAAGTGAAATCTGCAGAAATTCACTAAAGGATGTTGGCTTGTGAGATCAGTAAGCTGTTCAGGTATCCATCTTGTATAAGCTTTATCCCAGGTCATCGCAAGTCACCATGCACTGTGGTATGTTCCGATCCATAGTGGATATCCAAATGTGCAGCAACAAAATGCAACATAATCCATCTGTCTTCTCTGATGAAGGCATTTGCCATGTCAATGTGAGCTTGTGTGAGTGATGGTGTTCATCGACCAGATCAAGCTTCTTTAGTTACACTTTAAACCTTTCTATTCATTCATAAACATTTAATTTATGACCTTTTGAGTCATGCTGTTTTCACATCCACACTGAGCCACTATTCATCCTTAAGCGAATTTTAGCAGGTTTCACTCTCAGTGCCCAAAGAAACCTCACTAAGGCACATTGTTCAATGATGGTGCAATCCCACAGTGGAGCTTCTATGTTAATTTGACCTTGGTTTCAGTTAGACTAACAACAGAGAACTGCACTGTGTGTGTTCAAACTACCCAAAAGCCATTGCAATCATGTTGTATTGCATCAGCTTCTATCCGTTGCAAATTTTCAAATGGCCTATACGTTTTAATTTACCCGTGTAAAACGCTATTGGAGCTTCCCTAACTCTGTTACTACAGGTAGAATCCCATTACAATGAAACTCATGGGACCATAAACATATTTTATTATAACAGAAATTTCATTATAATGAATGAGGAGAAAGCACATATCCTATTGTGAACGGGGTCACCATCATTAACAGCAGTGGTGCAAGGACAGCTCCGTAGCTGCTCTGCTGCGCCTGGTAAACAGTAAACCAAGGGCACAGTAATTAGTTGTCCTCTACAGGATCAGGCTTACTGCATAATGTACTTGTCACACAATGTTTAGAACATTTAAAATGAGGCTTTGATCTGCTCTTCCTCATATTCTCCTTATCTCTCCTCTCTAGACCGCGTCTGCCACAGCAGTGTTTCCAAGCCACTGCTGTTGTTCTAATCTGAAGATGGGAGCTAAAGCAGGACACTTTCCTGTGTTGCAGCTCAATACAGCTCCTATTTTGAATGAAGTCTTGAGACTCTACCTGCCTTCTCTACAGTAACAAAACACCTATATTTTCCTTGATAACCTGGACTCATCTTCCTGTTTCTTGCACCATTCTGTGACCCAAGCTTGACAATACCTGTATAAAAAACAAGTTTAAACAGGAAAAATATTTTATTTGAAAATGAGACTTTAGATGCAACTTTTTTTTTCTTATAGAAACACAGGTATGAAAATAGAGAATAAAAATGAAACGTTAGATGTAACGTTTTTTTCATAGAAATGCAGAATGAAAACGAGACATTACATGAAGATGAAGGCTCGATTCCCAAATGTTTTTGCCACGTTGTTTTTCTTCATTCCGGAATCAACATTGTTCATTGTTCTTTCAGCATAAACTGATGCCGTTTCTCACTATTTTTGTTCGTCTCAAAGAAAACTTTGAGAAGTGCTATGAAACTCGTACGGTACAGTATCCACACACAATACAACTACCCATGCGGAGGCTAGGTGAAGTACTGACTCTGAATTCGGCTCTACCTGGATGATGTCATGCCTATACTCACGCCAAGACTTGCTGAGACTGCCCAAAACTGGAAATTTCACAACAGACTGTCTCTTTCTTTGAGACAGCCTGTTGCATTGTTCCCAAAATATAAGGTTGGCATTAAGTATTTTTGGCATTGCATTATTATCTTCAGTGGCCATTTTTGGTTGAAAAAACATTCATTATACTGAAATTTACATTTCGTTAAAACAAAATTCATTTAATATGATGTTGTATGAACGTTTGTCCATGCCCACATAAGATAGATAGATAGATAGATAGATAGATAGATAGATAGATAGATAGATAGATAGATAGATAGATAGATAGATAGATAGATAGATAGATAGATAGATAGATAGATAGATAGATAGATAGATAGATAGATAGATAGATACTTTATTAATCCCAAGGGGAAATTCACAAAAGTATTAATTATTTTGTATAGGCCTGTATAGGCTCTTAAGAAATGGCGCAAAGGAGAGTCAGTAAGAACATCTAATGGATAAAACAGAATCTGTATCATACAAGTTGAATTTTTTTCCCCATATTTGACTCATCAGACTGCTGGCCATACGAAACCATCAGGTGGGCTGCATTTTTCATCCCTGGCCTGGATGGCTATATCACCAAGGTGTCTCTGCATTTAGAGCTTGTGGGGCAGTGGGCACCAATTTATCAGAAGATGGTGCTGTTGTGCAAGAACTTGCCTTAATACGTAATAATAAAATGTTACAGCCAATGGCCTAGTCACCATAATTATATTTTTCAAATTTTCCATAATGTATTCATTGCAATTTCTTATCTAGAAAACATTTATTTTTGGAGTATGCATCATTTTCTTTGTCCCTGGTGCTGCTATCCTGTTTTCTGGGTGGCTGGGGCAGAACCCATTATATACATTTTTTTTTAGTTCATCAAATAAATACATGGATGGCACAGATTATCCACAGTAAGTCGCTGAGTTGCTGTTTTGAACGTCTATTGAGACAATAAGTTCTAAGTTGACAATCCCTGTTTATGTGGACTTCTGCACTTTTGCTGTGCTGTGTGGATTTCCTTTAAATGGGGACTCTTCATTGACACTACTTGAATGAGTGAGGGCCAACTCGCCCTGTCCACTATTGTTGTTCTTGCCCTGCACATAGTGATGCTGGGAAAGGCACTGGTTTCTTGTGACCCTGAACTGGAAAGGTAGGGTGGAAAATGGATGGATGGTTAGAATTACATTACAGCCTTGCTGCAGTGAAGCAAATCAAATGGTGCAAGTTTAGTTCACACTACTGACTTAATGGCATAAAATGAATAAAGAACTTTCTAGAAATGTACACTACTGCATCAATTGTTAAACCACTTACAAGTCCCCAGATTCATTAATTGAGCCATATTGCTTGCCTTCAGCACTGCTGACTGAATTTTGTGGAATTTTTCTATTAGGATCTTGACAGATCTGCCTCTAGTGAACAAGATGGAGATAAATAACATCTGTGAAATGCATGCACACCATTTCCATAACTGAGTAATTGATGGGAAAAAATGAACACCTACTAGGCTTATTTACAATATTATTTTTTTAATACACATTGTTTAAGGGCTGACTTCCCAAAAGATTTCAAGGACATGGGAGTTCAGCATCCCATATAGGCAGGACACTTAAAGAAAGAACCTGTAAAGAGTCAAATGTCAATTCATGGCACATATGTGTACAAATGTGAGATTAGGTACAAGGAGGGCCGCGGATAATCATTAGGTGACACAAGTTGTTCCCTTTCATCTGGCTAGCAATTCTCAAAGTAGTTTTGGGATGTGTTACAATGATATAAATTCAGGACCCCTGGTGCCCTAAGGTAGAATACAATGAATGGTGTGTCCACCAGAGGGAACTCAGCCTGCTTGAATGGAAGAATTTAACAGATGTTGCCAGATAATGGAGAGCTAGATTTAGAAATAAACCACAGAATGCAGAACCAGTGGTGGCTCTGACGCTAGGGATCTGCGTCGGCATTCAGAAGGTTGCCAGTTCGATATCCTGTAAATGCCAGAAGTGACTCTACTCCTTTGGGCCCCTGAGCAAGGCCTTTAACCTGCAATTGCTCCATCCTGGGTATGACGTTAATCTGCATGCAGCCTAGCCAGCAGGTCCTCCAATTTACAAAGAAAACCTGGGGGTTGGTAGCAGGATTGGCACTCCAGCCACTGTAAAACATCTCACACTGTTCCAGTGTGGTGCTGAGGTGTCACCTGCTGAAGTCAGGTCCCAATCCAGGGGGTTCGTCATGTGGTGGGTGTGGCAACCCCCCTCTCATAGAATGCAAAAGGGTATTGGAAGTGTTATATGACCAAAGAATTAGTGCAAGAGTGAAGGGTGAAGTGTATAAAACTGATCAGAGCAGCATTGTTGCACGGGCAGTTAAAAATTTGCATGAACGTAAACTAGATGCTACAGAAATGAGGCTGTTGAGAGGGATGTGTGGTATAAAAAGCTTGATAAGAACAGAAATGAGAGAATCTTAACAGTTAATGTTGGGAAAATCTTAAAAATGGCACAGGCACGTCATGAGAAGAGAGGAAAACAATGCTGAGAGAAGAATCAAGGATACAGTGGAGAAGAGGACAACCTAAGATAATGTAGGTGAATTGTGTGAAGGGGGAATCTAATGGACAAAAGGTTATTGTGTAAAGAGGTGTACAAAAGACAAGAATGGAGAAGGCTGGTGTAACATAGCGACTCCACATGAAAGAGAGAAAAGCTTTAGAAGAAGAAGGACAAAGTTGCTACCTAACTCTGGAGAGCAAAGCTGCCATTACCCCAGAAGTTACCCGTGTGGTCCACAGTGAGCCCGCATTGACAGTAAGATCAGGCATCCAAATGTCATAAATGACACTATGGATTAAGCAAGTCAGGATTTGTGAATATTTTGAGCCTCTTCCATTTTATTCTTTTTAATTTTCATTTAGTATTTGTAAACATGTCAATTCTTTCTCATTACTTTGTTTTTATTTTACTCATCCGGGGATGTAGCTGGTCTACTTACCTGTGCATCTGCTGAAGGAGATGTACCTGATCTTGCTAGGTGTGCATGTCCACTCATGCCATTGTGTGATGTTAGAGCAGCCATTTTATGAATGGCTGGCTTCTCTATGAATAAAGCCTACATTTTCTTTTAATAAAACATCTTGTTTCAGTTTAAATACTTCTAAAAAATCTGGAATACAACATACTGTATTGACTTAGAGCTTTGCTATATCCTTGTTTTAATCCCAATTCTTCACATATTTTCTGATTCTTGCTTGCAAGGCAGAGTCTGTCTCAGCAGAAATCTGTACTGAGAAGGATGCCAACTCACTGCTGAACAATGAGCCATCATCCCACCCACGTTATGAATATAATGATGATCATGTAAGATACAAGAAGGTGTCATAACTTACCAAAATCTAATCAGAAGTCAAGCAAAATAACACCTTTTATTGGCTAAATAAAAAGATTACAATATGCAAGCTTTCGGGAGCAACTCAGGCCCCTTCTTCAGGCAAGATGGAATACAGAAACTGGAGTTCTCTGTGTTTATAGAGACACCAGGACACATATGGTGTGAGTAAAAAATTAATAGACCTCTCCAGGCAAAGATTCATTTAGCGAGAGAGGAGAACAATGTATAGTAAAGACCTTTTGATAAAATAACTGTCCAACAAATTCTTTTAAGGTTTTTGATGAGTTTTTCCATACAATGTGGATCTGTAGTCAAGTTGTCTGGGTAAGTCTGAGAGATGCAAACAATTCTCATATCAGGCCATAAAAACTCTTGTCTCTACTTAAACTGTTCAATTTTAGCATGAATTTGACTTCCCATTCTTTTCTCTCTTGTTGTGTTCTGAAGTTGCCCATAAGCACTGTGACTTTAAAGTCCTTCTCACAGTGTCCATAGCTGGTGAAGTGAGCTGCTACAGGAACATCCCTATTGCCATGCTTAATGTGGAACCTGTGGAAATACAGTCTGCCAAAGAATGAATTTACACAGGTCTCACTTAAAGGTTTTCCAGCGCTGTACCTATCCTGGTGTCCATATAAACACAGGGAATTCCAGTCTCCGTATTATAAGAAGGGGCCTGAGTTGCCTCGAAAGCTTGCATGTTCTAATCTTTTTATTCACAAACAATCGCAGCAAGTCCCTGATCTTCTTGCCCAACATGTGCCATTTGTATTTCTGTTATACAACAAATCAGTTCCTTTCAAAGTTTTTACTTATTTATATAATTTTAACAAATTACTTTGCTTTAACTAATATTAATAGCTAGACGGCGAACTTATTTCAGTTCCCTTTCTACTTTCATTTATGTAGTGAAAAGTCAAGCAAAACCTTTTATTGGCTAACTAAAAAGATTACAATATCCAAGCTTTCGAGGCAACTCAGGCCCCTTCTTCAGGCAAGATGTAATCATCTTGATTTCTAGCGTTAGTCACAACAGACCATATATATATATAATTAAAACTGATTTTTTTATAAAACCTAGCAAATCACTTTTGAATAATTCATTAAGAATCATAAAGAAGGGGCCTGAGTTACCTTGTAAGCTTGCATATTGTAATCTTTCTAGTTAGCCAATAAAAGGTGTCATTTTGCTTGACTTCTCATTACATCCAGAATGGCCAACACGGTACCCCACCCTAGTACCACAAAAACTAATCATAAAGTGTTTTGGTTAGTATTTTGGATTAGAATTTACATTACTGTGTATTTTTATTTTTACACTATTGTTTGTCCCTTCATGTACAGTTCTAAATCTAGCCTGTCCTAAACTTCCCATTTTCTAGTTTAAACAATCCTCAAATAACCTACTCATATACCTCCCCAACACATTGGTGCCCCCCTGGTTCAAATGTAACCCATCACAGTATAACAGGTCCTATTTGTTCCAAAAGAAGTCTCAATGTCCCATAAACCTACAGCCCTCTATCCAACACCAAGATCTGAGCCACACATTAAGCCTTGTAAGCTCATCAGTATTACCTGGAGTGTGTGACACAGGTAGAACTTCAGAGAAGACTACCTTGTCAATTCTCCTCAGCCTGGTACCTAAATTTTAAAATTTGGATTGCAAGATAGTGCATTCCATACACTATGTTAATGCTGCACAGATTTCTTCTGACATGATCAGTTGGAGTGGAGAAAGGGCAGGAAGGGGACTGCTCCATCCATCCATTTTCTAACATGCTTATCCACTTCAGTGATGGGTTCACAGCAGAAACCAATTAGATCAATATAAGGTTGACTGTTAATCCAACACAGACTTCAGCATGTTGAAGGAAAACCCATCAAAGGGAGAAGGAAGCACAGTGATACTGGGCCAATCTATATTCTATTAACTCATGTCAAGACAATGCCAAAGGATGCTCCTCAACAGAATGCCAATCCAATAGACATTACAAAGTAACCTTCACATCTGTACTGCATTCAGTTCAAAAGCCTGGTAGTGCTTATGAACAAAACCTACACATCTTTGAGAATGTGGAAGAAAAAGTGGAGTACCCTGGTATGTATGATGGAGATTATGTAAACTCCACATGGACCATAACTGGGAACATAGTTTTTCATACACACCATACATCCCAATATTATATTATCCATCCATCCATCCATTTTCCAACCCGCTGAATCCGAACACAGGGTCACGGGGGTCTGCTGGAGCCAATCCCAGCCAACACAGGGCACAAGGCAGGGAACCAATCCTGGGCAGGGTGCCAACCCACCGCAGATATTATATTATATTATATTATATTATATTATATTATATTATATTATATTATATTATATTATATTATATTATATTATCCATCCATCCATCCATTTTCCAACCCGCTGAACCTGAACACAGGGTCACAGGGGTTTGCTGGAGCCAATCCCAGCCAACACAGGGCACAAGGCAGGAACCAATCCTGGGCAGGGTGCCAACCCACTGCAGGACATACACACACACCCACACACCAAGCACACACTAGGGCCAATTTAGAATCGCCAATCCACCTAACCTGCATGTCTTTGGACTGTGGGAGGAAACTGGAGTGCCTGGAGGAAACCCACGTAAACACGGAGAGAACATACAAACTCCACGCAGGTAGGACCTGGGAAGTGAACCTGGGTCTCCTAACTGTGAGGCAGCAGCGCTACCACTGCGCCACCGTGCCGCCCTATATTATATTATATTATATTATATTATATTATATTATATTATATTATATTATATTATATTATATCCTGGACTTCCAGGATATTCTGTCCCTCCACAACTGGAGCGAGATCTCATTGTCTGCAGTAGGTCACACTTGTTCCTGGTGGATTCTGTCAGGGTTGTCCTTTGCCACTATTCATTGGAAAGAATTTCTATGTGCAGCCATGAGGTGGAGGGGGTCTGTGGAAGGGCAGGTCCATGGCTTAAGGAGTAGAGGCCCATTTTTGAATAAATAAGTAACAGACACGCTCGCACTGGGGAGACAGGTTGTCTTCAGTTTGGTGGTAAGCAGTTGGCCGTCCCTGCATTGCCTTGCTGGCATGTGTGAGCAGTCTGTCTCACTATCAGCCCGGGGCGCCATTCAGGCGTTGGCACCTGCAACCACTCCTAAGTCTATAAAAGGGGAGTGGAGGATCAGAAAGAAGAGAGACAAGAACAGAGCTGAGGTTAAATGAAGGAAAGATAATCAGGCAGGAAGATAGGAAAGAGAAAGAATCGGTACAGATGCGAAAGAATGAATGAGGAGACAGGAAGCTGTGAGGAGAGCCCCTCAAGGGAGTGGCTGGCCACCGCTCAGGGGCTGTTGTGGAGGATCACTCCGGACTAGCCAGGTGGTGCAGGAGGCTTGTTCAGGAAGGTAGTGAAGGTCAGCAAGGCTTGGAATGAGAGCCCCATTGTTGAGTGGTATGGCATTTGCGGACCTGAGCCTTGGGTCTGGATTGAAGCACCTTGTTATAGCCATAAAGTGGTAAGGACCTGGACCCGTAGAAGGATGGTGGTGCCTGTCAAATAGCTGCCTCCTCAGCTGCAGGGACCCATCAGGATAAGCTGTGGAGACAGACATTTTAAGGGATGGCATCGGGGTTCATGTTTTTAAGAATAACTTTCTACACTGTTTGTTTTGACCTAATTTTAATGGCTTTATTTATTGGATGTGTTTTAACCTCCACCCTCTATTATTTTATGGATTATTTATTTACTAGCAAAATACCCGCGCTTCGCAGCGGAGAAGTAGTGTGTTAAAGAGGTTATGAAAAAGTAAAGGAAACATTTTAAAAATAACGTAACATGATTGTCAATGTAATTGTGTTGTCATTGTTATGAGTGTTGCTGTCATATATATATACATATACACATATACACACACATATACACACATATACAGATATATTATATATACATATACACATATATTTTTTATATATATATTTTTTATATATATATATATATATATATATATATATATATATATACACATACATACATACATACATACATATACACACATAGATGCACTTACAATAACATAGAAATCAATATAAACAACATTAACATCATTATCATATGAGAATATGAAGTAATATATAAGAAGCACATTTCATATAAATATAAATTATTAAACAGTAAAATCTTCTTCTATAATTTGCTACCGTGGCTTTTCGTTGGTCTGTCCAGGATTTTAAATCACCTGTAGCTTGCAAATCGTTTCACTTATTGACTTGAAATCTGGTACACATATAATACGTCACGTCTGCTATCCGCTTTATGGGTGATGATTGTATTACTCTTTTTATGTTTATTTTATTTTAGAATCAACTCCTATCTGCGCACACCAGGGGGGCCGTGGGCAGATGCGTATGGTGTATTCACTCCATGTTATCGTGCATTGCGCTGTCACTGGTATTTTGATAAAAGAATTTGAACAATATATAAGAAGCGTATAAATTATTAAACAGTAAAACATTAACATTTAAGAAGTAAAGTTACATTGAGTACTACTGCAGTGCCTTCGGGTATACCTCATTTTTTGTTTGCCCATTACATACTTAAATGTATACATTTTTTGGTGTACCTACCCGAGAACATGCGACATATAACCGAGCGTGGGAGAAGCATGGATTTTAAACACGCATTGAGTTCATCTGCTGGTCTCCCTCGTGGAATAACTGGTAATGTTTGAGTAAAATGTACAGCGAGTAAAACGACATTACCTCCTTTTTTTTTTTTTACGATCTCTGAGATCTTGCTTTTTTCGGTTCAAGGCTTCATAAGCTCTTTTATGTGCCATGGTGTACTTAATAAGTACTAATTATCCCAAACCATCATCTTTGAATGTTGCAAGACTTTCGCCTTGTATGTAGATCGGGGTAATTACATTCATTGCATTCCTAGTCTGAATCACAATCTGATTGTATGGGTGGTTACCTGGTACTGTAGGGTTGCCACCCGTCCTTTAAAATACGGAATCGTGCCGCGTTTGAGAATGAAATTGCGCGTCCCGTTTTGAATCAATACTGGACGGGATTTATCCCGTATTTTTTTTATCATTTTTTTTTTTAAAGCAGCGTGTCATGCAAATCATCCCACACGCATTTTATGAAGATGCCTCCTTTCCTACTTTTGATTGGGTAATACTTGATGTCATCGTTAGTTTGATTGGTGTTTTTAACTGTCCAGTGAGGAGGGCGTGTCTTTTAAGTAGAGTCTGCAAAGTGTTGGCACTGAGATGTGGCGTCAGCGCCATAGTTGAAGCCCCTAACGTTGCGGTCAGCAAGTCGGCTAACATCCGCCATGTGCCGTCTTTCAGTTGCGAGAAGCAGATCATAGAATGGTTGAAACTGTTGCCCCTAACGTTGCGCCACGGCGTGTGGTTCGTTTATACCACGTGTCTTCTCATTAAACTTTTATCTCGCGAATATGTTATTGCAATCTGCAGCGGGAGCGTTTCTATAAACTTAATTTAAACTTACGTTTTACACCGTGCTTTGTTTCCCTTATGAACATGCTTGTATGCTTCACTCGCTCCGTTCTCAATTGTTTAATTAATTTTTTGCTCTTCGCTGTTTCCGGCTCTTCCTCCATTTCCCCCTACTTCGTTCTTTTATCTCGCGAATATGTTATTGCAATCCTTAACGGGAGCGTTTCAATAAACTGATTGAAAATAGTTTTGCATTTACCTTTTTAGTAAAAGGCGAGCTTTTAAGCCTGAGAAATCACCCCGTAAATGCACACGTTTAATTGCACATGTGTTAATATGTATGGTTACACAGTATTAAAAGACAGTGAACAACGTCAGTTACCTTTGTTCCCGCGTTTGATAAAAGGTGAGCTTTTAAGCCTGACAAATCACCCCGTAAATGCACACGTTTAATTGCACATGTGTTAATATGTATGCTTACACAGTATTAAAAGACAGTCAAAAATTAACGTCATTTACCTTCGTTCCCGCGTGTGACTCGTGATGTAAATCTCTTCCTTGTTTTTAGTTCACGTGATTACGTAGGAGGCGTGATGACGCGATACGTGACTCCGCCTCCTCCATTACAGTGTATGGACAAAAAATATGTTCCAGTTATGACCATTACGCTTTGAATTTCGAAATGAAACCTGCCTAACTTTTGTAAGTAAGCTGTAAGGAATGAGCCTGCCAAATTTCAGCCTTCCACCTACACGGGAAGTTGGAGAATTAGTGATGAGTCAGTCAGTCAGTCAGTCAGTGAGTGAGTCAGTCAGTGAGGGCTTTGCCTTTTATTATTATAGATTGAACATTGCACTGCACTAATTAGAACACTGTTCTGAGTTGAGGATTGTTTTAATAAAAGCACTTTTGCACCTACCTCTTTCAATGCATAAGTATTCTCATTTGCTCAGCTCATCCCTTGGAAACATTATCGGTGTTGGTGGGTTCGGGAGACTCCTATAGGGAACCAGTAGCATGAAGCGGACTCACACCGCCACAGGGTCCAGTTTGGTGGCCTCAGGATTGTATCTCTGCTTTTTGAGAATGGTAGTCCGATTGACTTCAAAGAGTGGAGACGTCAGATGCACACTGGGGCAGTTTGAGGCCAAGTGTGAAGTGGTTGTAATATGGATCAGCCCCTAGTTGTGCGTTATTACGCTTGTCCAGAAACGGATCCATAAGCCTCATGATGACATTCTAGGCAAGTCCTTCCCATGTGGGATGACTGATAGCACATGTGGGGTTTATATGCAAAAGTGTTACGTGGTGTTTCAATAGAATGCAGACCCTTTTCAGAAATAAAGATGGCAAGACGACTCAAAAGGTTCAGGTTCAATGCAACAACTTATTTACGAAAGACAACAGACAGCTTCTTCACATTACTGTCGCTAGCTATTAGACTGAAGCAAAGTTCACAAAATACATTCACGCTCCTCCGATCTGACACTGTTAGTATTATTTCGTTCCTACTTTTGTGACACAATAATAATGTATATATTGAGCTTATGTCACATTCTAACCCTAAGTCAAAGCAATATGTCATTTGAATGATGTCTTTTTATTCAGTTTTATTCCTGGAGAAAAGCGCACTTGTCTCATTACTGCGAATATGAAGTTCAAATGGTGCTTCTAAATAAAGACGCTTGCATCCGTGTCTGTGTTAGTGTGTGTTTCACATTCAAGCCATCATACTGGATATAATAAATGCATGTCTTTAGAGTAACAGTCTGTACAGCTTTGTTTGTTGCAAAAGTTAAAATGCTAAATGACAACTTATGTCTGAGTGCCGGTTGACGTTACAGAAGTGGTTATGTTGATATAGTAAACACATACATTTGCTTTGTGTCTACAAGACCTAACATTTCTTGTTTCGTCGTACATTTACACAGATCACTGTGGACACAGAACACACATGAAATGCATGTATTTCAAATAATGATATATCATTACTAATATAGTTCCTTACAAGTCTTTGCCATACAAAATCTTCAATGTAGACTTGAAGATGAGCTGTAAGTGAGAGGATTTGGGCTGGCAGTGATAAACAGAAGGTCTAAGTGTCGTGGATTGGGGCGAGGGAGGCAAACGGCTATCTGAATGGGGGATGAGTGAGCTCAGGTTCAGCACTGCAAAATGACATACTTGCAAAACAAGAGCGGCTATCAGAGGAAAAGGGTCATAAGGTCATATGAGTTTCCTCACATGTGTTGGGAAAAATAGGGTGATTGAGGGAAACAAAATTTTGGTGGGGATCCTTGTGTTAATAGGGTGGAATGTACATTAAAAATATAACAAAAAGCCTTGCAAATATTGAATAATGAACCATTTAATAATGCTTAGCAGTGCACAACAGTTGGAAAAAAAATACATAGCTATTATCTTTAGGCTGGCACTTAGTGTAGGATATGCAAATGATGTTATAATTAGTTGAACAATACATTGCCAATGGGAAAATATTTACACATCTACTGGAGTCTGTGCTGACAGTCACTAATTATGAGATAATTAAGTTCACATGCGTAGCCCTTGTATAATATGGTGTCACACTGGGCATCTCAGGGTTACATCCAGAATCAGAAAGACATTTTCACTGTGCTAGAAACCACAGCTTGTGGGTTCACTTCAGACGGACACTCTTACAAATGTCTTGTAAAGATGACATTTCACACATTTTCTAAAACTGGAAGCATATTGCCAGCTTGTTTGAAGAAAGTGCTCAGTTGATCTGTTCTGATCTCATCTATCAGCTGTAAATCAATAACATATCGAATGCAGAAGAGTTTCTATATTAAAAGGTCAATCAAAAAAAGACTGACTACTGGGATATCTGGGACATGGACTTATACTGAGTACAAATCAGGTATGGCTTTGCATTGATAACATCTGGGCGTGCCTTTATCTTAATTAAAACAGGTTGCAGATTTATGTTGACTATAGTGGAGATGTCACTGTATTGATTTACATTGACAATGACTGACGTGTGGCTTTATGTTGCTGTTAACTGAGGTGTGGTTATGTATTGACTACAATTGGGGTTGGGCTTTTAATGATTAATATGGTGGCATAGCTGTATGCTGACAGCTGAAGTGAGGGTTTACAAGGATAAGAACTGGACTGTCACTATACACTCATATGAAAAAGTTTGGGAACCCCTCTCAGCCTGCATAATAATTTACTCTACTTTCAACAAAAAAAATAACAGTGGTATGTCTTTTCAGTGGTATGGAACAGCTGAGTACTGGGGTGTTTATTGAACAAAGATTTTTAGTGAAGCAGTATTTAGTTGTATGAAATAAAATCAAATGTGAAAAACTGGCTGTGCACAAATTTGGGTCCCCTTATAATTTTGCTGATTTGAATGCATGTAACTGCTCAATAGATAGATAGATAGATAGATGGATGGATGGATGGATGGATGGATGGATGGATGGATAATTTATTAATCCCAAGGGGAAATTCACATACTCCAGCAGCAGCATACTGCTAGGAAACAATATTAAAGAGTTATAAAAAATGCAGGTAAAACAGACAATAACTTTATATAATGTTAACGTTGAACCCCCCCCCCCCCCCCACCCCCCCAGGTGGAATTGAAGAGTCGCATAGTGTGGGGGAGAAATGATCTCCTCAGTCTGTCAGTGTAGCAGGACATTGACAGCAGTCTGTTGCTGAAGCTGCTCCTCTGTCTGGAGATGACACTGTTTAGTGGATGCAGTGGATTTTCCATGATTGACAGGAGCCTGCTCAGTGCCCGTCGCTCTGCCACAGATGTCAAACTGTTCAGCTCCATGCCTACAATAGAGCCTGCCTTCCTCACCAGTTTGTCCAGGCGTGAGGCGTCCTTCTTCTTTATGCTGCCTCCCCAGCACACCACTGCATAGAAGAGGGCACTCCCCACAAACATCTTACTGCAGATGTTGAAGGACGCCAGCCTTCTAAGGAAGTATAGTTGGCTCTGTCCTCTCTTGCACAGAGCATCAGTATTGGCAGTCCAGTCCAATTTATCATCCAGCTGCACTCCCAGGTATTTATAGGTCTGCACCCTCTGCACACAGTCACCTCTGATGATCACAGGGTCCATGATGGGCCCGGGTCTCCTAAAATCCACCACCAGCTCCTTGGTTTTGCTGGTTTTCAGGTGTAGGTGGTTTGAGTCGCACCATTTAACAAAGTCCCTGATTAGGTCCCTATACTCCTCCTCCTGCCCACTCCTGATGCAGCCCACGATAGCAGTGTCATCAGCGAACTTTTGCACGTGGCAGGACTCCGAGTTATATTGGAAGTCCAATGTATATAGGCTGAACAGGACTGGAGAAAGTACAGTCCCCTGTGGCGCTCCTGTGTTGCTGACCACAATGTCAGACCTGCAGTTCCCGAGACGCACATACTGAGGTCTGTCTGTAAGATAGTCCATGATCCATGCCACCAGGTATGAATCTACTCCCATCTCTGTCAGCTTGTTCCTAAGGAGCAGAGGTTGGATGGTGTTGAAGGTGCTAGAGAAGTCTAGAAACATAATTCTTACTGCACCACTGCCTCTGTCCAAGTGGGAGAGGGATCGGTGTAGCATGTAGATAATGGCATCCTCCGCTCCCACCTTCTCCTGGTATGCAAACTGCAGAGGGTCGAGGGTGTGGTGGACCTATGGCCTCAGGTGGTGAAGCAGTAGCCGCTCCTTGGTCTTCATCACATGTGACGTCAGGGCGACGTGCCAGAAGTCATTCAGTTCACTAAGACATGATACCTTTGGGACTGATTACTTGCAACACCAAATTGGTTGGATTAGCTCATTAAACCTTGAACTTCATAGACAGGTGTGTCCAATCATGAGAAAATGTATTTAAGGTGGTCAATTGCAAGTTGTGCTTCCCTTTGACTCTCCTCTGAAGAGTGACAGCATGGGATCCTCAAAGCAACTCTCAAAAGATCTGAAAACAAAGATTGTTCAGTCTCATGGTTTAGGGGAAGGCTACAAAAAGCTATCTCAGAGGTTTAAACTGTCATTTTCAACTGTAAGGAATGTAACCAGACAATGGAAGGCCACAGGCACAGTTGCTGTTAAACCCAGCAGGTCTGGCAGGCCAAGAAAAATACAGGAGCGGCATATGTGCAGGATTGTGAGAATGGTTACAGACAACCCACAGATCACCTCCAAAGACCTGCAAGAACATCTTGCTGCAGTTGATGTATCTGTACATCGTTCTACAATTCAGCGCAATTTGTACAAAGAACATCTGTATGGCAGGGTGATGAGAAAGAAGCCCTTTCTGCAGTCACGCCACAAACAGAGTCACTTGTTGTATGCAAATGCTCATTTAGCAAGTCAGATTAATTTTGGAACAAAGTACTCATTTGGTCATAACAAAAAGCGCTTTGCATGGTGGAAGAAGAACACCACATTCCAAGAAAAACACCTGCTACCTACTGTCAAATTTGGTGGAGGTTCAATCATACTGTGGGGCAGTGTGGCTAGTTCAGGGATTGGGGCCCTTATTAAAGTCGAGGGTCGGATGAATTCAACCCAATATCAACAAATTCTTCAGGAAAACGTTCAAGCATCACTCACAAAGTTGAAGTTATGCAGGGGTTGGATATTCCAACAAGACAATGACCCAAAATCTACAAAGGCATTCATGCAGAGGGAGAAGTACAATGTTCTGGAATGGCCGTCACAGTCCCCTGACTTGAATATCATTGAAAATCTATGGGATGATTTGAAGCAGGCTGTCCATGCTTGGCAGCCATCAAATTTAACTGAACTGGAGAGATTTTATGTGGAAGAATGGTCAAAAATACCTCCATCCAGAATCCAGACACTCATCAAAGGCTATAGGAGGTGTCTAGAGGCTGTTATATTTGTAAAAGGAGGCTCAACTAAGTATTGATGTCATGTCTCTGTTGGGGTGCCCAAATTTATGCACCTCTCTAATTTTGTTATGATGCATATTGCATATTTTCTGTTAATCTAATAAACTTAATGTCACTGCTGAAATACTACTGTTTCCAAAAGGCATGTCATATATTAAAAGGAAGTTGCTACTTTGAAAGCTCAGCCAATGATAAACAAAAATCCAAAGAATTAAGAGGGGTTCCCAAACTTTTTCATATGACTGTATGTTGCTAAAAACCGGGGTGCGGACTGCTATTGATTATAACTGTGTAATAATGCTTTATTTTAATTACCTTTTAACATTTTAACTGACAATTAAGAGTCATTTCAAAGTAATTCTTTGTGGAAGCAGAACATGGCATTTGAAGAGAAGACATCTGGAAACCCATAGGGTTAACTAAGTTCTGAGTAGCTAAGAAAAGAGCAGGTTGTTCTGTTTGCTTTATAGCTCCTCACTTGTGATGGTCAATTTTGTAACCTTGCTTTGTAACACTTGTGGACACCAGGGGACACTTCAGCTTCACAAACAAACAACATAAACAGGCATGGACACAAGTTAAAAGGCTAAAGAGACTTTATTTGTGGGAAACTCTTCTCAACCAAGCGTTTCCCACCATAGCCATATGTATATGTAATAAGCACAATTATCAGCACAATGAAGCACTCTTTTCTTCCTTCTTTCCTTGTTACCACCTTCTCCACGCTTCCTCACAAGCTTCATCCACCTTCCACCCAACTCTGGCTACTTGGTGTGATACAGGCAGCTCCATTTATCTAATCCTGGGAGTGTTTCTGGTGATATGACTCTGCAGCTCAGAAATACTTCCTGGTGAGAGTACACAGTAGGGACTCCCAAATCCCGTAGCTTCCCCTGGTGACTCCCAGGGGACCCAACAAGGCTGTCCCATGGGATTACAATACCCGACATGCCTAGTGGGCACCCATGCGGGGTTCAGATTCTGGGCTTGCTGCCATCTAGTGTCCATGGGAAGACAAACACCCATATCTCCCCCTGTCCTTCCTTCCTGAGGGTGTCCAGGCCTGGAATGGACACTGGTCATCCCTCAAGCACTTCATTCAAAACAGTCCCCAGACTGTTACTTACTCAATTATATTGAACCTTCTTTGTAAATTGCTTTCAATAAAAGTGTCTGGTGAGTGAATAAATTATAACAGAGTCGCAGGTGTAGATACATTTATAGATTCTTAAATTAAAAAAAATAGGCTGAAGGACCAATATGGTCAGGTTATAGAAGGCTCAGAACCTTTTCTCTTTTCTCTTAATTCATCCATCCATTCAGCAACCTGCTTGTCAAGTCCAGGATCCTGACAGCCTTGTGCACAAATTGAGACCCCACCCTAAGCAGGACACTATTCCACCACAGGCACACTCATACGCATATTTACACCAGGTGGTATGTTTTAAATAAACAAGGTGACTTTGGCACTGGCAAGAAACCACCCAGTGTTCCTCCATCTCTGGTTCACATCGTATCACACAAACCTGAGCCCTTGAGTCAAATTGTGGCACCCTGTCCAGCCGAGTTAAGGAGAACGTCCCTCTTCACAAATAAAGAAGCTGGCTTCTGGCTAAAATGGAACTAGGAGGGCATCACACTACTCAGCAGCGTCACTGCCCCCTAATACAATCTTTATACAGTGCATATACTGTATAAAGTTTTCACCCCTTGGGAGTTTTCACATTTTATTAATATACACGATAAATCACAATGGAATTAATTTCACTTTTTTGACACTGATCAATAGAAAATACTCTTCAATGTCAAAGTGAATATAGATCTCTGTAATGTGGTCTAAATTAAGTGCAAATATAAAACACAAAATAATTGATTGCATAAGTATTCAGTATTTAATAGGTGCACCTTTGGCAGCCATGACTGCCTTGTGCACAGGTCTCTCTGTCTCTATCAGCTTTGCCATTTGTCTCTGCTCTTCTTTCCAAAACTGCTCAGCTCTCTCAGGCTGAATGCTGATTGTGAGTGAACAGCCTTTGTCAAGTTCAGCCACAAATTCTAAATTGGATTGAGATCTGGACTCTGACACGGCCACTCCAGGAAATTCACATTGTTGTCTTTATGCCAGTTCTGTGTAGCAGGATATCTCTACAAAAGGACAAAGGTCCAAGTCTTTAGAGTCCTGGTGCTTCCTGTCTTGCTATAGAGACATGAACGCTATCCAGTGACCTGAGATGAAGACAGGAGTCCTTTGGTACTGTGTCTCTTCAGAGAATCCTTGAGTACCACTGGTTTGACTTTGTGTTGAATGAGCGGTTGCTCATGGAGTCCCGAATGAGGCACATTACCTGCATTGTGAGGTAGCGTCAGTTACAGCACTGTGGCCATGTGGCGCGTTTCCCCAAGGGTGATCCAGCTCGTTAAGATCCTCATTGTTGGGGACCCGAGTGGCTGGACCAGGCCAAGGGGTCGCCCACGTAAACCTCTGGCTGCAGCAGATAGATGGTCATTTCTGGAGGGTGGGACTGGACTGTGTGTCTGCCTGGGAGGTTGCTAACCAGGATCCCAAACTGTTTTGTCATTTGGTGGGTGCAGCAACACACTGTACCAGTGCATGCTCCCCAACTTGAACTTAGCTGACCTGTGTAGCTTTGACTTTGCACTTGAGGTTGTGGTCTTGCTGGAACACAAATCATCTCCCAAGGTGTTCTGTGTATTTTGCAGCATTAATTTTACCCTCATTAGCCTTTGAGGGCCTGCTGAAGAGCATCTTCACCACAGCATGGTGCTACCACTGCCATGCTTCATGGTGGTTGACTGTGTGTTTTTAACAATGTGCAGTGTTTGGCTTACACCAAACATTGCATTTACCCTAATGGTCAAAAAGCTTAATTTTCATTTCATCAGACCATAGAACCTTCTTCCAGTTAACTTCCAGCAAACTCTAGTAAGAGATGTCGGATGTGTTTTGTTTTTTATGTATTTTATTCTTTTCATGTTTTCTCTTTACCCCTTTCCCATAAAGATGCAACTGGTGAAGCATCTGGGCAACAGTTGCGGTCTGCACAATCACTCCAGTCTGAGTCACTCTAGCTTGTAACTCTTTCAAAGTTCTCAGAGGTTTCTTGTTGGTCTCCCTCAGTCTATTTCTTCTTATACGATCACTCAGTTTATTTGTGGATGGCCCGCTCTAGGCACATTTACATCTGAGCCATACCTTTTCCATTTCTTAATGATTGATTTAATTGGATATTCAGCCCTCCATCCTCTGACTTCAGTCACCTTATTATGGAGCTGCTTGGAGTGTTGTTTTGTCTTCATTGTGTAGGCTAAGCCACCATGCTCACCACAAGTTGGCCCTTCCATGCTTAGGTGCATTTAGATTACAATCAACTGAAACCCCAGACAGGTGATTAGTGCCACCCTAGCCAAACCAGGGACCTAAGCAGAATCCTCTTAACTAGCTTACCAGAAGTTAGACAAATTTAGATTCATGAACACAACTGCAAGTGCAACATGAGCTGTATCTTAAAATCTTCATGGTTTCATGTTTTTCTTTTTCTTGCACTGCTGACGTGTTGAGTTGAAGCTACTGTATCTCTCCATTTGTTAATGGAAAATTATCATAACAGATGACCATCAACAACATTAATTTGATGATTAATGAAACAATAATAACCCCAAAGGAGTCAAGCTACAGACCTCCACTGATCCACTCCATTGAGGAGGCTGTTGCTTTACATTATACGTTAGTGATGTCATGTGATATGCCCAGTCACACTATGATTAGGGTTGTGGGAGGAGTTATCTGATTTAAGCCAAGAAAACAAGTAACAAAAGCATGCAATCCAATTGGCTGTCCAGCGGAGCGCCTGAGTCGCTGAGGTTTGCAAGTGGTCTTTGCATTGGTCTTCTAATAACAGGAGCCATATACAGAGCTTGTTCGAGGTTTAGGAAACAAATTCTGTGACTTTTTAAACCAAACTGGCTGTACCAGTGATGATTTAGAGGTGTCAGATTAAAGGGGTGAATACTCGTGTGAGCAATTGCTTTGTGTTTTAAATTTTTAATCAATTTAGACCACTTTGCAGAGATCCGTTTTCACTTTGACATTAAAGAGTGTTTTTCTGTTGATCAATTTCAAAAATGCCAAATTAAATCCACTGTGATTAAATGTTGTATAACAAAAATATGTGAAAACATCTGAGGGAGTGAATTCTTATTAAGAGCACTGTAGTGTAATGTAGGGGAGCATATGGTTATTTAGAAGCAAAGCAGTACACTAAAAAAGAGAAATCAATAATGAGAAATCTTGTTTAAACAAGTGCAAGGAGACAATAATCCATCTCATTTAGAACATTACAAGGGGGCTTCGCCCCCTGCTCGCTTCGCTCGCCTACCCCCGGTGTTTTGAACCCGTGCCCGCTGGGCAGCTACGTGTCCGGATGACGCACGTTTAATACGGCGCGTTTGCCCGTGTCATTCTGGAGTCCCCCACCGGTAATACACAGCTTCGTCCGTACTATTACGTGGTGCATTGTGGACTACTGCGGACCCCGTAGTTTTTCTCGTTTCAGTTTGTATCTGTGGTCAGTTGAGCTCATGTTTTTCAAGCTTTTGAATTCCGGTCTTCATTATCTGTAACCTGCTGTCCATGTGCGTGGCCCCCTTGTTCAACCTGTTTATGACGTTTTAGTTTCCTTTCTACTCTGTCTTTAATTTCTGACCGTGCTTTATTCTGGTTTTGTTTCAATGACACTTGGTCCGTGGTGATTATATGTAAAGGAGGCAGTCTAATTTTCCCCTTTTGACAACAACGTGTAAATTCATTATTTGTATTGCCAGTTGTTTCTTCTGGGAAGTTAAGTGAATGACAATGATTGCAAATAACATTCATTAATCCCAATGAATTTTCCTCAATAGTGGACTCATTATTGAAGGCGTTGTCAGCCAACTGGCGTAAGCATTTAGCAGGTGTCTGGCGTTGATGTCCGCGACGGGCATGTTTTGCTTGTGACGTTTGACTGCCGCGTTGTTGCATGTACATTATTTGTGACGCGCTATTTTGTAGTTTTAATTGATTTGCCACCGCTTTGCGAAAAGTCCGTTTCAGTCTACGTCGTGCATTGGATAAGTAATAAGGAGGATCGCACTCACTGTTAATATGTAGCCTTTTCTGCAGTTGAACGGTTAATAGTGCTATATTGTAAGGAGATCCACCTATGCTCACACCTATGCTGCCTAGTGTGAAGGTGTTCAGATGACGTATGTTTAATATGGACGTTTCCTTTAGAAATGTGGTTTTGGGTGTCACTTCTTATTTATGATGGGGGGGGGGGGGGGGGGTTGAGGATTGTTGTTGCGCGAGCGTCTTCTTTCTTTTTGTGTTCCATGGGCTTGACACCTATGCCGACACCTATGCTGCCTAGTGTGAAGGTGTCGACGTTCACTTTAGAAGATGTGGCTTTGGGTGTGTGTGTGTCCCGTCCCTTTCTTGTAGGGTCTGTGGGGTGGTTTTGTGTTCTTTTTTTTTTGTCTTCCATGGGCTTGTTGAATCCCCCTCTTGGTGTGTGTCCCGTGCCTGTAGGGTGGGGGGGGGGGGGGGGTGTGGTCGTGCCTTGCTGTTGTGCGCTCGTCTGTTCTTTTTTTTTGGTGTGTTTAGTTTCGTGTGACTCCTTTTTGTATGTGCTCACTCCTTTTTTCTGTGGTCTTGTCCGCCACTCGCGGCCCCTAATCCGCCTTTGTCGCCCTCTTTTGTCCGCCTTTCTCCAACTCTCGCGGACTCTTTTTGTGCCTGCGCCTCTCGCGGACCCTCATCCGCCTCTCTCGCCCTCTTTTGTCCGCCTTTCTCGGCTTCTCAGACGACTCTCGCGGACTCTTTTTGCGCCTGCGCAGTACGTCTTTTTGCAGCTACGGCCCATAGCCGGATGTGCCTGCGTCCATCATCCGGTTTAGCATTCTCAGTTAGTAATATAGATCCTGCACTTTATTTGGTGGGTCGTGTATATTGGTCATTACTCCTCCTCCTAAGCCAACAGTGTCCCATTCTGCACCTCCATTGATATTCACTGTCAAGTACATCTCCGTATCATCATGGACATGAACATCTCTTGGCTCCCAATCCCATCTTTACATCATTTAAGGTGACTGCAAGCAAGAAATCATTTTAGAAAAATCCTTCCTGCCTTCCACATGGGAAATCAGCATAACTAAAGAAATCAATCAAAAGATTTATTTTTTTTTTAAATTAAACCAGCAATCAATATGGGGTGCACTTTGAAGCTGGATTTTCATAACACTGACTGAAAACACAGAAAAGAAACATTTAGGGACCATTCAATCAAGAGGCGTGTGTGAGGAACAATGGGTTTCCATGTACTGAATGCTTGTTTAGGGCTGGGATCTATGGGACTGACATCATCTCTCCTATTGTAAAGTAGTTAAGCTTGATCTGATTTGTGTTAAGGAGATCATTAAAAATACATACTGTGCATGTATGAAAAAGACATTAAGGGGAACTGAAGAGACATGAACAGGAGAATCAGAAAGAATCAACAAGTGATGTGGCTCTCTCTACTGACTCATGATTGACAGGATTTAGCGTTGATTACGTTTTGGAATAGAGCTCAGCCAGATCTCCAAAGAAGATTCTACAAACTGTCAACAGCACAAGAAACCGCTTTAACTACTTTTGCTGGTAAGTTGAACAGTGAAAGCTTTTGGGAATAATAAACATGGGACTCTCATCAGTGTATCAGAGTATAATGTAACATCATTGAGGACTTAATATCACATAAGTCAATTAATGACTCTACTTTAAAAGATCACAAACACTTTATATTTTTCAGATTATTTAATTTATCTCACATAATCTATCAAGTGAAACCAAACAATTTCCCGAATTGTTAAAATAAACCGTTATTATAAAACATACAGCACTTTCCTTTTAGTCATCCTCGAAATTCTCTCCTCGAGATGCAGTACACCTGTTCCAGCTCTCCTGCTATTCCTTGAAACATTTCCTGTTCTCATCTTTTGTTGTCATGTCTACACCCTCCCTTTGCTGGATTTTTTCCACTTCTTCTCTTCAGGTTCAATTTTAATTTCATTGACAAAAAGAATTCACAGGTAGTGAGATCTGGGGCCTCATGTGTAAATGGTGTGTACACATAAAATGTTGCATATTCCTGTTTCCACGCTCACTTTGAGATGTATAAAAACTAACCTTGGTGTAATGCTACACACATTTTCACGGCACCCTCATAACCATGCATACACACATTTCTGCTCAATTTTATAAATGGGTGGCTCCCAGCATCAATGCAGTGCTACTATTTTTGTGTGGTTTCCCTTTCTTTTTTAGATTCGTATCGATGATGTGGTCATCATCAAATACACTAAAATTAATTGTATATCCTTTACAAATTTAAGTCACTTGATTGTAATCATTCTGTAAGAATATAATTGTGCACAGAATGGACAAACTATTCCAGCTACCATGGCTGCTTTAGCGTTGTTACAAGACATCACAAATGGAAGAATTAAAAGAGAGAGACTTCTTGATCCATGGCTTCTAAGTTGATTTAGATTTCCAAGAGCTATCCTCTTGAAGCTGCGTGCTGATAGAATACTAGGATGTATAGTTGATATCATTTTTAGGATGAAAGGCATTAAAGTATGTATATTACATTTTACAGATAAATTTTAACTTCATTTAATTAATGTATACTGTTAATAATTTTACATGTGGGGTCACAGTGGTGTGGCGGAAGCGCTGCTGCCTCGCAATAAGGGGGTTACGTCCTGGCTGTACCCTGCTTGGAGATTGTATGGTTTCCTTCCAAAAGCATGTAGGTTAGGGGATTTGGTGTTGCTAAACTGACGCTACTATATGTGTGTGCTCGTATTCACCTTGCATCCAGGGATTGTTACTGCCTCGCGCATGATGCATGCGGAGAACACTTACTTATTTAACACTTACTTATTTATATTATATTTATTAACACTTATTTATATTATATTTTATATTTTATATAAGTTATTTATATTATATTTATTAACACTTACTTATTTAACATGCTACTTTAGTTACGACAGGGTTTGAGAAACTCTGGAAAATGAAACTTTGATTTTAAGATGAAGTTTACAACATTCTACTTTAATGAAAAAATAAACTACGAGATTAAAGTGGAAATTTTGAGATTAAAGTCGATATTTCGACTTTAATCCTGACATAGACCTTTTTTTAAGATGGCAGACTGTGACTCGCCTTTTCATGCCGACTTTGATATGTGACCACTTTTTTTTTTACTGTGACACTCCATCAATTTCCTTTTGCTGCTTATTCCACTGCTTAAGCCACCAAATAGTACGTTTTTCCTTGCCTTCACTTCACTGAGCTCCATTTCACATTCCCTGAAATTCTCCTTTTTTACGTGTGCTTTTGCCATTGTCTTTTAAAAAAACACTGAATAGCATGGGCTATTTATATTGATTTGCATATTCAAATAGGTGAAATTCTGGGAGGAGTCTGAGTGGGGCTGTAGGCGTGTGCATGTGTGTTAAAATTCACATTGATTGGGATTTATAAAGGGAAAGTGCATCAGACATTGCTTACACACAGTTTTATGCAACTGAATTTTTTTGTGCATACGCACATTTCAAGTTTGTCCGTACACCATGTTTTAGTATGAATTCTAAGCTAGGCATTATACATGAAACCCCTGGTGAGTACAGGTGGTGCAAAGCAACAATGACATTGTTCTTGGTTTAAAACTCTTTGACTGACAAAGTGATGTGTGCGGTTGCATTGTCATGGACCAAAACCTGTTTTTAGGGGGCACCACTGCTCCAGATGTCATTCCTGATGCATTCATGTAGACATCTCAGCAGTTCAATGTAACATCACTGATTCACAGTCTGTACATGGGGAACAAACTTTTTGAACAAATGTCTGTTCAAAAACGCAATCATCATTTTCTTTTGAAAATCTTCAATGGTGGCATGGAGAAAAAAAAGAAATTGCCCAAGTCACCTGCACAATTGTAGAATAAACACTAGAAATACAGAATCAACCAAACATGATGCCACTTAGCAGACTGATTAACCAGTCTGTAGTATTCTGATATTTTGGAGCATTTTCAATAACTACACCCCACTCCTGTTCTACTGACCGATTATTGGAATATTTGGGTTTCCTCTAGTTTTATATTTTACAACTCATAATTTTTACTTGGGTTAAACAGTGATGAAGTGGTAAGAACTATTACCTCAAAGATCTTGCCCAAAAAACTTTCTCCTGGAGTTTTCATGGCTTCCTCGTGTTGGCACTGATGTTCCCCACATATTCCCATAGACCTGCATATTAGGTCAATTACCAATTCTTAATTGCATTGATGGGGACACAGGTGCTAAAATTTCTGAAGTACCTAGGGTGCCTTGAATGGTAAAATGTCTGTGGAGGATTATAGCAACCTGCTTTTCCCAGTTGGGTTCCAGACTTATTGTCTTTCAATCCTGCGGGCCACCTTTTGAGTCCACTCGCTCTGAGATTTCATACATCAACTTTGGGTGGTCGTTCAGAGGCATATTCTAGTTGCTGTTTTTTGGTTCCCTTTCTGGTTAAGCAGAAACAGCCAGTGTCTTCTTTTGGCACACAATGTGTCCTCTAGTGAGGAAATTCAACACAAGTTAGAAAATGTCTGCCTATTCAGCTTACGGTGATTTTACAGTCACTTCATCAAAGAGTTATCCAAATTTAGAATCTTACATTTTTGTAGCAACAAGTCATAATCAAAAATAATAGTGACAGTAGAATGTATTTACATGTACTAGTACAATGCATAAAATAAGTTTTTAAAACCATTTTACAATATCATGAGGCTGAAATTGCTTTCATACACAGCAGAGTCAAATTCAAGTGATGGAAAGATTCCTCTGCTCTTGCTAGTCATTGGATGTGGAAGGACTGTGGCTGATTTTAGTTCAAATGTCTTATGTACCCTAAGGAGTATTAACTTTGTGCTGAAGTTGCAAGCTAAAATTTGTGGCTGCACTCAAAAATGATAGATTGCAGATCATTGTGATGCTTTACCGATAAATGATAGTGTCAGAGAAATATTTTATCATTATAATTAGGTAATATAGCCATGAGGTTGTTTTTATGTAATGGAAATAAAGGTTTAGTCACTCTAACTTAAAGTGTCCCCAAGCCATCTTTTATACATAACATCATAATAAGTTGTCAATTACCTGGTTTGATTTTTTGGTGCAGGAGAAGTGAGCTGCTGTGACTGAGGTTCATGTAAGATGCTACACAGCTGCTGAAATGAGCATGGGATGGGTTAGTAGTGTTTTGACGCTGGAATGTCAGAATTTAATGAGATCTGCCAGTGCATTCTGGTATACTAAAGGCCCGTATTTACCTTGTATGGTCATAAATAAATAAACAGTATTATTACTACCTTATTGAATAAACAAAGAATGCCTTTATTAGCAAATACATTTTTATTTTAAGATCTCATGTTTAAGTTGTCCCTTTCTTGTATGGTAATAAACAATCATCCAGACCCACCTATTTCTGACCCCACCCCATCCTGTGTCCTGCGGTGAGGTGCCCCTGCTTCAGCACGCACAACTGCTACTGTTTCACTGCTTTGCAGTCAAGAGCAAACGAGTAAATGAAAAAATATTAAAAATGTATAAGTTGAAGTAATAGCTCTCAAGGTAAAATTGTAGCAGTAAACGAATTGAAGTCACACAGAATGTGTCTCTGTTTTAAGATAGAGATTTTTGCAAAATGAGATTTATGAAATTTCAAAAACGTGTAGAGCACGCTGTATTTGAGATACCATAAAAAACAACTGAACAGTTCTGACAAATTTCCTTGTAGAATACATGTTTCAAATTTCAACAAAGATATTTCCCTGGGAGTTGAGTTGTTTCATTCATTCAGCAAGACAGACATGGCTATTGCAGTAGGTGCTTTCACATTATATGTGAATGTACCTAACATCTCAAAACAACATGGAGAAAGTGGGATGAGAAATTAATAGATAGACAAAGGTCACAAACTACTTACAGAGATCTGGGTTAATAATAATAAGAAGAAGACGACACACAAATCTATTTAAAGCTGTCATCCTCTTGGACCAATTAACCGCGCCAACTGCGGTTCGACAGCCTAGTGTGGCCTAGCAGTTAAGGCTCTGGAATGTAAGCACCAAGGCTTCCAGTTCACTTCTCCCCTCTGCCTCACTGTGTGTACTGAGCAGACGAACTGTAGCTTTGTTCTTAAACGGTGCTCTGGTATTACATTGTAGAAAGGTGCTTAATAAAAAAATAAATGTTAGTTTGATTGTGTAATGACTGATGGGTATATTGGTTAATAAAAAGAGGTTTGGTGAAAAATGTACAACATGCACCTCTAAAGAGGAAATGTAGTTTTCTCATAGTGGATAAATAATTCCTTTGTGTAAAGCCCCAGACCTTAAACAAGGTTTTAGTGTGGTGGGTGGCTGTGCCCTTCAGCAGGGTACCACTGAATGTGCTTTCATCTTTTAAATATCACACCCTTCAGCTCAGGCATTGCTTTTCAGATTCATAAATACCATGTGAACATGAAAAGTAATCAACATGTGCTAGGGAAGCCCACCTTTGAATACATTGTGTATTAACAAATGCATTGATACACAGTAAACAAGGGAGAAAATTCATAGCAGAAGTGTATTGACCTTGTGAATAAATGCACTGTGGTTACGGCAAAGTGGTCTTCCTACGGCATGAAAGCACGAAAGCACTGGGTGGGTTCAATAAATCCATCTTTATTCACAGTCTGTAGGCATTCAATAAGAAAGGAGAGTATAAACGTTCACACTTTTAGTCGGGCAGCATGTTTGTGGGGAGTCATTTCAATCAATTTGTCTTTATGTTGTATAGTGCCATTAACAGCACCGTCACAAGTGCTTTACAAAGCAAACAAACAAAATAAAAAAAGAGAATCAAACACACAAAAAGTCAGTTTAACAAATACATATTGATAATACAGGAGCGACCACCGCGTGCTGACACATTTTAACGGTAAGCATCAAAAATGAGTTTTGTGGGCCAACTATCGGTGGAATAAAAAAATCCACACAAAGCACAAAGCAAAGTTATTGAGTGGAAAAAAAATAAATTTAGGGTTGACTGTTCTGCAGGTTAGGTGGATTGGTGATTCTAAATTGGCCCTAGTGTGTGCTTGGTGTGTGGGTATGTTTGTGTGTGTCCTGCAGTGGGTTGGCACCCTGCCCGGGATTGGTTCCCTGCCTTGTGCCCTGTGTTGGCTGGGATTGGCTCCAGCAGACCCCAGTGACCCTGTGTTCGGATTCAGCGGGTTGGATAATGGATGGATGGATGGATGGATGGATGGATGTTCTGTTTTAGAGTTACGTGTGTTTATGTACAGTATTTCAAAGGTAATTTGGTTTTGTTTTTAGCTATTATGTGGCATATTTCTCTATATTTTGTACAGAATTATATTCTGACTCTTTAAATGTTCTCCTGATTCCTGTTCTTGGGGGGTAGAGCCCTAGGAGGTGGGGCCACCCTGACATGACCAGTCTTGAGCCATCCCTTAAGCTATTTAAATTGTCTGAGAAGGCTCAGGATTTGGGAATGATTCATTTATTAGAGTTTTTTGTATCACTATTTAAGGTCTCCTGTCCTATCTTTGCATGTTTCACTGCAGGACTCCTTTTAGATAAATAATTGAATATTTTTCCTAATTCATCTCTATTTTTTATTGGATTCTCTGGGTTTTGTGACTTTTTGCTTCTGTTTGAATGATTCTAATATCTTGGTTTGGGCTTTTTTGCTTAGGATTGCTTTTTAGCCAATTCAATTATGTCTCTTGTTATATTTTATATCTTTTGAAAAATAAATCCTTGACTTATAAAATTCCATTTGGCTGTCCTTTAATAGAAGCCAAGGGTGTATGGTTAACCCTCCTCCTTTAGGGCTTTTGTTTTGTTTTTGGGATTTTTATGGTTGTTTTTGCCAGTTCCTCATTTTTGGGTCCTCTCCAGTTGAAGCTAGCAGGAAGCGTTAGGGGGCTTGGTGAAGTCAGGAGTGCCACTGATGGGTAGGTAAACCAAGTAAGATTTTTGTCTGCTGCCTGGCTTGTTTTAGGGGGGCTCAACCATGCAGTATTTTGTCTTGAAGGAAACTCTGAGGGCGGCATGGTGGCACAGTGGGTAGTGCTGCTGCCTCGCAGTTAAGAAGCCCGGGTTCGCTCCCTGGGTCCTCCCTGCGTGGAGTTTGCATGTTCTCCCTGAGTCTGCATGGGTTTCCTCCGGGTACTCCAGTTTCCTCCCACAGTCCAAAGACATGCAGGTTAGGTGCATTGGCGATTCAAAATTGTCTCTAGTGTGTGCTTGGTGTGTGTGTGTCTGTTCTGCGGTGGGCTGGCGCCCTGCCCAGGGCTTGTTTCCTGCCTTGCGCCCTGTGTTGGCTGGGATTGGCTCCAGCAGACCCCCGTGACCCTGTAGTTAGGATATACAGTAATCCCTCCTCCATCGCGGGGGTTGCGTTCCAGAGCCACCCGCGAAATAAGAAAATCCGCGAAGTAGAAACCATATGTTTATATGGTTATTTTTATATTGTCATGCTTGGGTCACAGATTTGCGCAGAAACACAGGAGGTTTGTAGAGAGACAGGAACGTTATTCAAACACTGCAAACAAACATTTGTCTCTTTTTCAAAAGTTTAAACTGTGCTCCATGACAAGACAGAGATGACAGTTCTGTCTCACAATTAAAAGAATGCAAACATATCTTCCTCTTCAAAGGAGTGCGCATCAGGAGCAGAGTCTGTCAGAAAGACAGAGGAAAGCAAACAAATCAATAGGGCTGTTTGGCTTTTAAGTATGCGAAGCACCGCCGGTACAAAGCTGTTGAAGGCGGCAGCTCACACCCCCTCCGTCAGGAGCAGGGAGAGAGAGAGAGAGAGAGAGAGAGAGAGAGAGAGAGAGAGAGAGAGAGCCAGAGAAAAACAAACAGTCAAAAATCAATACGTGCCCTTCGAGCTTTTAAGTATGCGAAGCACCGTGCAGCATGTCGCTTCAGGAAGCAGCTGCACAAAAGATAGCAACGTGAAGATAATCTTTCAGCATTTTTAGACGAGCGTCCCTATCGTCTAGGTGTGCGAACAGCCCCCCTGCTCACACCCCCTACGTCAGGATCAGAGAAAGTCAGCGCAAGAGAGAGAGAGAAAAGTACGTTGGGTAGCTTCTCAGCCATCTGCCAATAGCGTCCCTTGTATGAAATCAACTGGGCAAACCAACTGAGGAAGCATGTACCAGAAATTAAAAGACCCATTGTCCTCAGAAATCCGCGAACCAGCAAAAAATCTGCGATATATATTTAAATATGCTTACATATAAAATCCGCGATAGAGTGAAGCCGCGAAAGGCGAAGCGCGATATAGCGAGGGATTACTGTAGCGGGTTGGATAATGGATGGATGGAGGAAACTCTGAGTCATAGCACTTCACAACAAGATGGGAGAGTGATGACTGTTGTTCCTGCACTATGCCAGAGGCCTGAGTGAGAAGCAGTGATAAGCAAATCCTGCTTCACTATGAGTTTCGCGAACTTTTCAAAACTCCATGAAATGCATTGAAGTCAAAGGGAAGGAAGAACTGAACGAATTTTGAGTGGCTTATAATGCAACAGTGTTTTAACTGTCCCTGGGGGCTAGGGAAGTATTTCCCAAATATGCTGGACTGATTTTTGTGGCCAAAAATGTGATCTGAGCTATGAAACAGCAGTACTAACCACTATGTTACTGTGCCTCAAACAACAAATGATGCAAACGGAAAGGTACACACAAACAAAATACAAGAAATGGCCATAAACTAGTAATGACAAAAATATAGACAGATTGTGCCCAGGTCCGGGGTTTCCAATTTCAGTCTTGTGGCAAACCACAGCAGGATTTTATTACAACCAGTTTCACAATCAGCAAGTCATTATAACTCAACTCACTGCTGAACTAGCTGGACTTTATTTCTTTTCTTATACTGCATTTAGAAAAAAACTATAGTGTGAGATTTTTGAGAAGTTTTTGCCAACGTTCTTAACTCTCTTATCATTTCCTATTAATTCACCTTTTCTGTGGAGTTTGCTCCCTTAATAGTATCCTAATAAATATTTAATGACAAATGGTAAGCATAAGGCAGTTTTTATTCCTCTCAGTGACTGGGAAAACCACATCCACTACTACTGCTGCTGCTACAACAGCACAAATATGCAAGCAACTGCATTATGTACTTTTGATTTATAAATGACTATAAATTAAGGAAATGAAATGTAATGTGAGAAGGTTCCTGGCAGTTGCTTCCTGGCTACCTACAGATCATCACCTTTTATCCTCACTCTTTTTGAACTGTGGCAACATGGTGAAACAGAGGCCCTGGCTAGCTGGGGTTGTCCTGAGTGAGGTCTATAGGATCAGATGGAGTTCCTCTAATACTCCATTTCACTCTTTAAATTCAAATACATTCTTTAACACAGACAGATGTGTGTAAATCAACTCAGTGGATATGTGGGTGGGTATGAGTGGGCCTTGCTATGGCCTGAGTTCCTCCTGGAAGAGGCCCTAGGTTGGTCTTCATGATTCTGTGCTGGGTAGAGCAGTTTTAGTAAATAGGCAGATGGAACACCAACACACCATAATCATAAATTAACCTTAAAGACAATTAAGATCACTCTAAAGTGGGCAATCTAAAGCACAGTGGCCATCTTTTCACAGCATATATTGTGTTTATAAAATAATAGGCATGCACATTTTAAACAAAGCGCCTCAATACACGACAAGCATCTTTGAAAAGCAATATGAAAGTCCTCAGATATATAGTTCACAAGTATGTATTCCCTCTGCTTAGATTTCAAAATAACCCATGTCTTCTTGTACTATCAATATGTACCCATTGTTCTAAAAGGTATACACATACTATATACTCAAATATGTTTTAATTTGCAGAAAAAAGGTAAACATATTTTCAGTCATGCTAGCAGTGGGAGTGTTTCATGGGCTCTGGTGAAAGACTTGGGTGGTAGTCTAAAGATGTTGCACTGTCACTAACTGCATATCCATTTCCATCATTAAAGTTGTGAAGAAATCACCAGAAGGTGCCTGATGCCACTATGGCACCAGAAGCTCTGCCCTTTCTGGTGCCAACGGTATTTAAACCAAGAGCTCAATAGTAGCTGCTCATTGTTACTAGACAAGCTCCTGAAGAGGACGGCACTCTGCAAGAGAAACATACGGTAACACGGCACTAGGAAGAAAGGAATTTCTGGATCGATTTGGGTTTTTAAAATGACTGTCTTCCTGATTTACTGAAGTTAAGTTCTACATGGGGCAGCACAGTGGCAGCGCTGCTGCCTCGCAGTAAGGAGACCTGGGTTCACTTCCCGGGTCCTCCCTGAGTGGAGTTTGCATGTTCTCCCCGTGTCCGGATGGATTTCCTCCGGGTGCTCCGGTTTCCTCCCACAGTCCAAAGACATGCAGGTTAGGTACATTGATGATCCTAAATTGTCTCAAGTGTGTGCTTGGTGTGTGGGTGTGTGTGACCTGTGGTAGGCAGGTGCCCTGCCCGGGGATTTGTTCCTGCCTTGTGCCCTGTGTTGGCTGGGATTGTCTCCAGCAGACCCCCATGACCCTATAGTTAGGATATAGCGGGTTGGATGATGGATGGATGAAGTTCTACATGTAATGGATGTGTGTCATCAGTTGAGATAACGTCCAGCTTCTTTAACATTGTACGCTGACACACACTTGCCAGATCATCTACATCAGTCCCAATAACTTTAGTTGCATTCTTAGTAATCTGCTGGCACTTTTTTAAATTTTGGTTTGTTGGACCACTAAACCAGGCAATGAAACTGAGAGTGATAACAGACTGAATCATACTGTGATAAAAGGACAACATGAGGTCCTTGTCTACTTTAAATAGTTTGAGTTTACGGAGGAAAAATAAATGCTGATTGAATTTAGAGAATATTTTTTTCATTTGCATTATAGTTAAGATTATTATCTAGGTTAGTTCCTAAGTATGTGTATTCATTCACTATTTCTACCTCCTCTCTCAAAACCACAATGGGTGAACATAGAGATTTCTGTCTCGCAAAATCAAATAAAATTTCTTTGTTCTTTTTACACTCAAAGTGAGAAAGTTTTTATTAAATCAGTTTACCATACAGGGTGCAGTTCTTCATTAAGTCTCCCACCTCTAGTCTTGTACCCTCTCCCCTGGCCCAGGGAAGCCCCTACAGCTGAGGAACAGAGACTCATTTTAAAGAGTAACCTGAGGGTACTTCTGGAATCCCAAAAGCATAACCCAAGTAAACTTCAAGGTCAGTGGGATTCTCCCAGAAATAGTGAGACTGCCTCCTGGGTGCCACCCCAACCAGCAGCTGCAGAGTCCATCGGTAGGGCTGCTTATTAAAAGTAGAACTCCCTGGCACTCTATGGGAGTCCAAATTGGAGCACATATAGAGGTGCGTCTCCTGGTGTGCCAGGTGAATATACACTATATGGCCAAAAGTATGTGGACACCCCTCCAAATTATTAAGTCCAGGTGTTATATTGTTCACAGATGCATAAACTCAAGTACAAACAGTAGCCATGCAATCTCCATTGACAAACGTTGGTAGTAGAATGGGTTGTACTTAGTCCATGTGTGTCAATAAAGACCCCAATCCTGAAACTGCTCTGTGACATTATCTTTGACATGCCACCTTTGCCTCAGGTGATTACATGAAATTTACACTCTGCTTAGATCTTCCCATGTCAACTGTCAGTTGGTGAAGTGGAAATGTCAAGGACCATCAGCAACTCAACCATTAAGTGGTACACCACATCAACTCATAGAGTGGGGCTGCCGAGGACTGAAGAGCATAGCACATGAAAATCAGTTATTGTCTGGTGCATCACACACCACAGAGTTCCAAACTACCTCTGGAAGGAACTTCAGCACAAGAGCTGTGCATTGGGAGCTTCATGAAATGGGTTTCATGAAGACTGCAAAGCCTAAGATCATTATGCTCAAAGCCAAGCATCACCTGGAGTGGTGTAAACCGCATCGCCATTGTACTTGTGAACAGCGGAAGTGAATTCTCTGGAACAGTGAATCAGACTTCACTATCTAGCAGTCTGAAGGATGAATCTGAGTTTGGCAGATGCCAATAGAATGCTAACTTCTGAAGTGCATTGTACCTACTGTAACCTTTAATGGAAGGAGAGACAATCGTGTTAATGCACAGCATACAAAGACATTTGTATGCTTCAAAGTTTGTGGTAACAGTTTGGGGGAGGCCATTTTCTGTTCCAGCATGACTGTGCTCCAAAACCAGGTCCATAAAAACATTTAAGAACTCCAGAGGCCTGTAAAGAACCCTGATTCCATGATAAACACCTCTAGGATACATTTTGTGATAAAATATCAGGCAGCAGACTGAAAAAGTTTTGGGGATGGCCACCCCGTATACTGAATATCAGCAGAGCAAAAAAAAAAAACACGGCTAACAAAGTGGAGTTCACAATTGTACTGGATATCAAACTGAGACTGCTTTATAAATATGGTGGGTAGGAGGAAGAGGTGGAGTCAGGACAACCAGGAACTGGAACTGATGTGACAGGAAAAGGAATTTTGGGTAGTGGAAATGATGTCATCAAGGTCAGCTGGAAGTGACGTCAGTAGGGGGTGGATCAATGGTGATGTCACTGTGAATCAGGATCCTCAGCTGGGATGCAGGGGAATAAGATTCCCACTATCTGTGCCTGTAAACTGTTCCCCATGTGCACGTGTGTGACAATTTGAACAACAAATGAGAGCAACGTCTGCTCGTTCAACATCAATACTTAGAAATGCTCTTTTGGATGAACGGGCACAAATTCTCACAGGCAATCCAAAATCTTCTGGAAAGAATAGTGGAGTCTGTAACAGCTACAAAGACGGAGCCAACTCCATATTAATGTCCACAGTTTTGGAATGGGATATCCAACAAGTTCATATAGGTGTGATGGACAGGTCTCCACAAATGTTTAACCATAAGTTGTAACCCTTAGCTGTCCTTCCTTTATCTTGCCTTCCGATCCACAATGTACCATTAACCAACCTGGATGGCTTGCCAGCCTTGGAAACACCATTATTTAAACACACACATACACACATATACCATATATATATAGTATTCTCCTTTTTTCTTTTTGCAGTGGAACTTGTCACTAACACTGACTCATGAAAAAATACAATAATATGATATGCTGTATAGAGAAATCGTTCAAAGCTGTTTGTTCTGTTAATCAATTTTCTTAAGCTCACCATCTCCGCAGACAGAAAGATGAACCTAGGCTCCTAAAAAGAAAGACTGCGAGGCCACTGCATAATTCAAAAGCGATTCCCCATGTGACTTTGAGTTTAATTAAATTACACAGAGGCTCAATCAATTATAATATTTAAATTACGGCTGGAGACCTCTCCCCCATACAAACACTCTTTCTTCCGTCATTAATTCTCTATAATGAACTCTAATGTGTTTCACTGAGCCACAGCCTCTGTAGCTTCAATTGACTCGGCGGTTTCCACTGAGCAATATTCTCTATTCCTATTACCATTTAATTTCTAAGTGCCTCCTAGTATTTGGCAATATTACATTCTGTTATTATTGTATTATTAGAGATGTTCAACAATTTGTTTTTTGAGTCAGAGAGTTGTCAGACACTTCGCAAAGGTTTGAAGCTGAGGAGATCATTTTATCTTTTATGGAATTTATGGTTAATCATATATATATATAAAGTAGACTGTAACAATCTTGAGGTCTTGTATGCATGCCGTCATCAAGTTGACATATAGTAACCACAAGGGGGCACCAGAGAGCCCCAGACACAGCAATACAGTCCACAATATAAGAATATAAATACAATAAAGAGTTTTTATTCCACAAAGCACCTTCCAATGTACACCTCTCCAACAATTAGCCACAATCTTATATATAAGGCAGACTGTAACAATCTTGAGGTCTTGTATGTATGTTATCATCCAGTTGACGCTTGGAACGTTTCTGGTTTGTTCCATAAAAGCAACCGGCAATTTTATCATGAAAAATCTGTACGATTATTTGTTAGTCGTTTAATATTTGTTTTTGTTAACTATATTTTAATCTTTCATTATTCTTATTGTAACAATGTTCTAATTTAATTGACGTTTCTTTTTTTGTCAAAAATTAATCTGTTGTGTTTTTTTTAATTATATTTTTCTCAAATAATTATTTTCCTCCCTGGCAACACCAGGTATTTCAGCTAGTATATAATCTTTCGTAATTTATTAACTCGCCACAAAAGTCCAAGAAGGCAGACGGAGTTGGTGAGGCTCAAATGGGGAGAACTACTGGAGCCATGGACAGTAGTGACCTGAGTCTGGGTTTGGTTCGGGGAGCCCTGCTGGACCCATTGGATAGCAAGTAACTGGACCTGTGAAAGAAGGTCAGCACCGCTTGTTGGTTTGACGTCTCTCTGGGCTGTAAGATCTGAGCTGGGTAAGCCGGGGAGACGTCCATTTTAAAAGGAAAGCACCAGGCGCTTGATTGTAAAGGAAAGACTCCCGCCTGTGAGATTTTAACCTTGTTTTAATGGATTGTTTGTTTTTAACCTCCACTTTTGCACCATTTTAAGGTGTGTTATTTATTATGGACTTTTGAGCACTGCACTGTTTTGGACATATTGTTTGGATTGATTTTGATAAACCACTAATCACTTTGCATCTGCCCCTTGCTTTAATTGTGTGTTGTGTCCTCCTCCTCTGAGTCATCCCTCGAATACGTTATTGGCAGCAGTGGGTTCAAGAGGTGCCCTAAAGAAATTCGGAGTGTGGAGCCAACCTCACACCGTCACACTGCCTTAACTTAGAGAAACTAGCAACTTGAATTTCCAAGGTTAGAAGCGCTAAAGGAGTAATAAACAACCCTCTAGAAAGCAAGGATAAACTAAACAGAAAGCCCAAAGACCCCTCCTATGAAGCAGTGGTAAGTCAACACAAAAGTCAGCAGGACTCCACTTTCAGCGAGGCGGCATTCAGGTAAATTGGAGAGTCGACAAGAGTCAGAAAATACCGGTGGCACTAATTGATTGGATAGAATAATCAAGTTAAGCATATTAAGAGTCGGGCGGCATGGTGGCGTAGTGCCTCGCAGTTAGGAGACCTGGGTTCGCTTCCCAGGTCCTCCCTGCGTGGAGTTTGCATGTTCTCCCCATGTCTGCGTGGGTTTCCTCCGGGTGCTCCGGTTTCCTCCCACTGTCCAAAGACATGCAGGTTAGGTGCATTGGCGATTCTAAATTGTCCCAAGTGTGTGCTTGGTGTGTTCTGCCCGGGATTGTTTCCTGCCTTGCGCCCTGCATTGGCTGGGATTGGCTCCAACAGACCCCCATGACCCTGTAGTTAGGATATAGTGGATTGGATGGATGGATGGATATTAAGAGTCAGATGATGTGATGTATTAGGTGAGGTAAAATCTAGTAGAAAAGCATAAAAGCAAAGTGAATTGTGGATTTGATTGCTCACTGCATGGACTGTAACATTTATGCATGATCTGTGTAAATAAAGAAATGTTCTGCATTGTCTTCTGTGCTCTGTGACTTCCTTCTTTAAAGATGGAGGAAAGATTTTTTCACAAACTTTTAACCAAAACACAAACCAGAATCAAAAGTCAAAATAAACCAAAAGTCAAAACCCAAGTTGTCCTTAACTATCCATCCATCCATTTTCCAACCCGCTGAATCCGAACACAGGGTCACGGGGGTCTGCTGGAGCCAATCCCAGCCAACACAGGGCACAAGGCAGGAACCAATCCTGGGCAGGGTGCCAACCCACCGCAGGACACACACAAACACACCCACACACCAAGCACACACTAGGGCCAATTCAGAATCGCCAATCCACCTAACCTGCATGTCTTTGGACTGTGGGAGGAAACCGGAGCGCCCGGAGGAAACCCACGCAGACACGGGGAGAACATGCAAACTCCACGCAGGGGGGACCCGGGAAGCGAACCCAGGTCCCCAGGTCTCCCAACTGCGAGGCAGCAGCGCTACCCACTGCGCCACCGTGCTGCCTGTCCTTAACTACTTTTTTTTTATTGCTTAAGCATGTGTTTAGTGGAGTCTTCTGTTAAATAATAATAGAGGGCACTTTTGGGGGAGGACCTCCCTAATTTCCTTGCTTCCCGGAAGAAGATGGTGTGGCTCAGGAAGCATTCCTTGGTCAGGCATAAAAGAGAGCCCGCTGCCTTACATGCTTGGGTCAGAGTCCGGAGGCAGTGGCCAACACTCAACTGGAGGAGACAGGAAGAAGAATTGTGTAATTATTGTGCTTTTTGGCTGATTTCTGAAGAGGTAATTATGAAACAGTGCACTGTTGGAATAAATACTCTTTATTTTAACTCGAAAATGTGCTGGTTATTACTGTGTCTTGAATTTGGGGCTGCATGGCGCTCCCTGGTGGTTACAACACACAATGCCAGTCTTCCATTTTTGGGGCCTTGTGACAATGACACCTTTGCACCCTTGACTCAGTCTCTGGGTATCTGGAATTGTAAGCAAATGACCAGTTGGTAAGAAATGGAGATACGCAGGGCCGGATTTATATGAAAAGAGGCCCTAGGCTATTCCACTTATGAGGCCCTTTCACCTTCCATTTTTAAGTTTGTAAATTACATGAGAGATAATAAAATTTTGCTAACAATTTGAATGTAGGCCCCTCTTGATCTTGAGGCCCTAGGCTGAAGCCTAGTTAGCCTATAGGAAAATCCGGCCCTGGAGATACGTCAAAACTGCTGTGGTAAAACAGAGATTCTTTACCCCCCCAGACATGCCAAATACATTTACATAAATAATATCTTGCAAATGCATACACAGTTCACTGTAAGAACATGAAAAATAAAAATAAGGTGCTTTATACAATAATGACAGTGTCTCCAAAACAAAAATGACGAAAAAGAAGAAAGACAAGCAAAATAAATACTGTTCATGAAGGATAAACAGAAAAACTATCAAAATCAAAGAGTGAAAAATTAGGTACCAAGAATAATGAAATTGACACCACCTGAAACACAGATTACCTCCATAAAAATGTACAAATGGAAACACATCTGACTAAGTAGTTGAAGTAAATCCGGTTTTACACAATTTCCTGGAACCACTAATCTCAGAACAACAACAACATTTATTTCTAGGGCACACTTTCATACAAATGATGTAGCTCAAGGTGATTTACATGATAAAGAAAGAGAAAAAATACAAAATAAATAAGAAAATAGAATTAGGGAACACTAATTAAATTAGAATAAAGTAAGGTCCAATGGCCAGGGAGGACAGAACAAATTTTAAAAAAACTCCAGACGGCTGAAGAAAAAAAAAAAAAATCTGCAGGGGTTCCTAGGCCACGAGACCACCCAGCCCCCTCAAGGCATTCTACCTAACATAAATGACCTCACAATTAGTCTTCTTGTATTCAGGGTGATTCAGAAGATGCTAAGGCATCCACAATGCATCAGTCATTGATGTGGTGGAAGTTCTTTATTTATTCCCTTAATTTTTCACACACAAGAGCGGGCAAATGTGTACTCAATCATCGTTCATTCACTTCTAATGGCAAGTATTGTGAACTTTAACTACACACATATGTTGGCAATTCAACTAAATTCTCCACATTTTCGTTTTATTGAAGCACTTGATGACCAACTTTACAAAGGGCCAGTCTGAGCTTGGAAGCATGCTGGTGGCTTATTTGTAGGCCTTCAAATGGCTCGTATGCATGTGGGTATCTTTGCTCCACCAAAGTGTTGTCCCTACTTGGAGCACTAAATCAATATGCCATATATAGTGTGAAGCGAAGAATACTGGAGGCTTCAAAAATCATTGGCATGACAACTTGGCCTTACCTGATTAACAACAAAAGATGAACACAGTTCAGAGAACATTGTCCCACAGGATACGCAGAATCAAAATGTAACAAAAGGCTTGTGCTTCTCATACCACAAAATTCTCCTTGAGATCTCAGTCTCAGGTTTCTAGAGGGCCAAAAGATGCCCTCCTTGGCTCTGTAGCCCACTTGTATTCTTCTGGCCCTGGAAGGGGTAGGGCTTACATCACCAAGCAAGGCATTGTCTCCAGGCGATGGTTCGACACTGTGGAGTTAAGGTAATGGTTGGTGTTGGTATTGTTTGGCTTACCTGAGCCCTTTTTAAGCATAGAAGCAGACAGTAGCTATTCAATCTGTCAGAGGCCTGCTAGGCCAATGCCTGGAGGTAGTAGTTGGAGTCTGGGGTACACCTTTTCAGGCCCGCTTTGATGGTCATTTTTGAAGGCCTCAACTTTTTCTTTGCTAAGTCATTGACTCTACATCATGTATTTTTACTCTTTTTTACTTTTTTCTTGTTGTTAATATATTTTCATTACCATGAAGTTGATGCTTGAGGATTCATTTTGGATTTTTTTATATTTTTTGTTGGGGTTACACCATGCTGTAGTTAGCAAAAGCAATCTGTTACCAATGAGTTGCATCAAACTTTTAAAAAGATGGTGGCTCTTTTACTTATCCATCCATCCATTTTCCAACCCACTGAATCTGAACACAGGGTCATGGGGGTCTGCTGGAGCCAATCCCAGCCAACACAGGGCACAAGGCAGGAAACAATCCTGGGCAGGGTGTCAACCCACCACAGGACACACACAAACACACACTAGGGCCAATTTTAGAATCGCCAATCCACCTAACCTGCATGTCTTTGGAATGTGGGAGGAAACCCACGCAGACACGGGGAGAACATGCAAACTCCACACAGGGAGGACCCGGGAATCGAACCCAGGTCCCCAGATCTCCCAACTGCGAGGCAGCAGCGCTACCCACTGCGCCACCGTGCTGCCCTCTTTTACTTATTCATCCACATATTGGATTCCTTTCTCTAGCTCTCAGTCTTCTACATAGTATTACAGTAATCCCTCCTCGATCGCGGGGGTTGCATTCCAGAACACCCTCGATAGGTGAAAATCCGCGAAGTAAAATCCATATGGTCATATGGTTATTTTTATATATTTTAAGCCCTTATAAACTCTCCCACACTATTATAAACATTTCCAGCACAATTATACAGCATAAACCCTTTGTATTCTCTTGGATATTAGGTAAGATTCGTTGAAATTATGTACGTATATAAACACACTGTTTAAAATAATATTTAGGTTTTACTGTATATAATGATATCGAGTGTCTCCGATATCACATATGTTACAGCCATTACAACAGACAGGCCACCAGCAATAAATATGTACAATGCAAGAAAAATTGTATACAGTAAAATGTGTGTACAGTCACACTAAACTATGTACATGTAATAAGTACTGTACGTAGAAAATTAATTATGGTTACTCACCAACAATGACACGACGACTTGTCCGATAATGATGAGTTTAATTTTACTGCGCAACAAAGGAGAGCGTTACAGCTCTTCTAAAGGAGCCTCTTCAGGCGATTGTGTAGCACCGCCGTTGTTCTTCTTCCGGAAGTGTTCAATCCAAATCCCTAAAGCAGATTCCATCCGGACTACCGCCTTATTACATCCACTTACAACTCATTTTCGCGCCGTGGTTAAAGGACACTGCGGCCGTAGATCTTATATGCTTTTCCGCCTTTTTAAATAAAAAGAATTGTGGACTCATTGATGCCGTAATGGCGTCCTACAGCGGTGTAGCTGTTCCCTGTTTTCAACATATCCAAAAGTTGTACCTTTAGGCAATAGTTAGCATCTTCCGTTTGCGCTTGGGCACGGCCCCTGAAGCAGTAGCAGGAGCAGATTGTTTTGGAGCCATAGCGAAGGGCTTGACTATGCACAAAGATGAACATAAAAGAGCACAAAAGTTAACTTTTTACACAGCGAAACACGTTGATGCTGAATGAGCGAGACGAGACTTCCTGGTTAACGCAGCGGAATCGAATTCGGCGCTCCATCGCTGAGCCAATCAGCACAATGGAACTTGACTGCGTGCTCTGATTGGGTAGCTTCTCAGCCATCTCCCAATATCGTCCCTTGTATGAAATCAACTGGGCAAACCAACTGGAACCATGTACCAGAAGTAAAAAGACCCATTGTCCGCAGAAACCCACGAAGCAGCGAAAAATCCGCGTTATATATTTAGATATGCTTACATATAAAATCCGCGATAGAGTGAAGCCGCGAAAGTCAAAGCGCGATACAGCGAGGGATTACTGTATTCGTAGTTGAGATGTCCTTCCTTGAAGACTATAGTGTTAGGACCTTTTGATTTCTTTCTCCTTTTTGGTTAGCTGTATGATTCTTTTAATACCCCTAGGTTTCTCACCTTTTCTTCTTTTTTGACTCTGCCCCTGCCTTCCACTTTAAGTATTTACATTTGCTTGACATTTGTTCCTGTTTCTTCCTTTTTTGCAACCCGCACCATTAAAACAGGTCTCTTGCCAGCCATAACAGAATCTTTTCTCTTCTGTTTTACCATAGGCAGTGTGGAAAGGCTTATTCATTGAACCCTTTGAGTATAGGAGTATAAGACTAATAAGTCCAATGCAAACCATAGGGTGTATGACTGCATGAGAGCAATGGTTAAAAGGGATATTAGGGAAGATAAATGGCAGCTAGAGAGGAGTACTGCAGATAAGGCAAAATATGACCCAAAAGGATTGTTTCAGTATTTTAATAGTCAAAGAACAGTCGAGGTAGAAATGAAGTGTATCAGGAATGATAATGTTCTTAAGTTTTCACCAGGGCCTTATAACATTTGTTCTCAAGTGCCTAAGGAGGTTAGAGAGTACATATATAAACCCTTGGCATATATATATAGAAAGTCATTGCACACTGGGGAAATGCCTAAGGCCTGGAAAATGGCAAATATTATTCTGCTGTATAAAAAGGCGATCAGGCAGATCCAAACAGCTAAAGGCCAGTAAGCTTAATGTGTATCACAGGTAAAATAATGCAATAAACTATTATTAAGGAAAGGATTGAGAAGCACATGGCAAGAACGGGAGTTATACTGAACCGTCAGCATGGCTTCAGAAGAGGGAGGTCATGCTTTACTAACATACTGGAATTCTATGAGGAAGTAACAAAAGGATACAATCAGAGTGGTGCGTGTGATTTTATTTATGTTGACTTTCAGGAAGCATTTGATAAGGCCCTACATGAGAGGTTGGGCATCAAATAATAAGAGGTAGGAATTCAGGGTGTCTTATGTCAATGGCAGCAGAATTGGCTAAAACACAGGAAGCTGAGGGTTATGGTGCGAAGGACCTTATCAGAGTTGGGTGTTGTTAAGAGTGTTGTCCCTCAGTGGTTAGTGCCGGAGCTTCTGGAATTTTGTAAAAAATCTATAAATGATCTGGATAGGAATAGAAATATTATGGTTAAGTCTGCCGACAATACTTAGCTAGGTGGATGGGCATGTAATCCGAAATCCACTGAATCATTACAGAGGAATTTAGACAGCAAACACGCTAGAAAAAGTCCAGAGAAGAGCAACTAGGCTGATTCCAGGACTGAACTTTTTCAGTTTAAGCAAACAAAGTCTAAAAGGTGGCATGACTGAAGTGTTCAAAACTACGAAAGTAATTAGTGCAATGGATTGAGATGTGATCGCTACTTTAAAATGAGTACAACAAAATCAAGGGGACGGAGATGGAAACATGCTAAGGGGAAATTTGGGGCAAATGTTAAGAGTTTTTCCTCCTTATAGAGAATTATAGACACATGGAATAAGTTACCCAGCAGTGCTGTAGACAGTAGGACTTTAGAGACTTTCAAAACTCGACTTGACATTATTTTGGATGAATAAAGTGGATAGGAGTAGTGAGCTTTGTTGGGCTTAATGGCCTGCTCTTGTCAATTTTTTTGTAATGTTCAAATGTGCTATGTATTTGAATTTATTAATAAGAATTCTATGACACAGTAGGACTTTGAGCTAAATCCCACTACAGTATTCTTCAAAGTGAAGTTGTCTTGTGAGAACTTAATATTTTCCAAAGCAGCTCTCCCCGAGGAAAGAGAATGTGTAGGATATAGTAATGTATAGAATTTCCAAAAAAAATGTGCAAAGTAGTATAAGAAACATCTGTAAGTATCTAATAAAAATAGGTTTAAAAATAAAAGATTTACCAGACAGCTAATTAGGGGAACAAAAGCAGCCATCGTCAAACAAATCCCTCATGTTAGTCAGAGCTCTTTTACTCCAGCTGTTCAATTCAGCATGCACCAGGGATCACAAACTGTATGATTCATCAAAATCTGGAAAAGGGGGAAAATAACTGAAGAACAAAACACTTAATCAAATCCTTAAAAAGAGATGGGCTACAGGAGATGGAGTGGTGGTCATCCCAGGGTTACAAAAGCTGATGTATCAAAACTGATCCAGGCCAGGACTGAATGTTGTAAATGGTACCAAGACTAAAGCCTAACCCAGTGTATTTTCAGTATAGTTGAAAAATGAAAAATCTATTTATTTTCTAGTATTGTGTAAATATTACATATTTAATAAATGTATCAATTTTAGATCAGTTTCTAAATCCAGCAAAATCATTTAGTCTACATGGATTTTTATATTGTTACAGGCTGGGCTCTGTGTTGCACAAATAAAACCACACTTTATTCCAGAATCATAAAAAGTGCATAATTATTAAAAAAAAAAATAAACCATAAAAAAAAAAATCAGCAATTATTTCATAACAACTTGACTCCACTCTAATTTTGCGAGATTCACTAAAGTTTAGAGATATTTTCATCCAAGCTGCTCTCCTGCAGAGTGGTAGGCAAGCTGCCCACCGCAAGGATCTGAAAGACAGAAGATCCCCTGCCAACAAGGGGAATGACTTCCTGCCTTTGGGAAACAGGCACATATAAAGACAATTATTGAGAGATGAGACTTAATGGAGGAGTCGCGGCTATCACAGCTGATCCAGCATCTGTTTGATTTTAGCTCATGGAAAAACTGTGTTGTCTCATTGCAAAAGCATCCTATAAACGCAAAAACTATGTCACCCCATTGCAGAATATATAATAAGCTTGTTATAAGAAAAAAAGACAGGAGCTATGATTTAAGTGATGCCCAATGGTGGTGTGAGGCCTTCAAAAATATCCATAGAAGCAGGCCTGAGTCCCAGTAGCCTACCCAGGAAAAACACACACAAAAGGCAGCGTTGCTTCTACTTGAGTGGCTGGCTTCAGCCTACAACTGGCCAAATTGAGCTTCAGTCACAAAGTTAAAAAAATATATTGAAGACAAATATTTATTTGTCTTCAATTTTTTTTTGTTATAAATTGATCTATTTGTAAGGAATGATTACAACAAAATTAATAAATAAAATTTTAAAAAAATATATATATATATTCCGTAAAGCTCAAAAACACTCCCAAAATTACACACATGGAAGAGGATCACTGTCAACCCCTGAATTTTAAAGAACAAGGCCAGGAAAAACCTTTATAAGAGCAGGATTATTGACAGAAATTGGAATATACTAGAAAAAAGAACGAAGGAGCGACAAAAAAAAAAAATCAAAAAGAATTCCAAGGCAATCGAGATCCAAATTGAAATCCTCAATAGTGAACGAAGAAACAGCATCAAAATGTTAAGAACCTGAGCAAAAATCAAAGAAAATCACAATACTTATGAGAATCACCTAAATCCATCAGAGTACATTCAAAATGAACGGCAGCAGACTTCAATTCCCAGCTTGCCTTTAAAGGATGAGGGCGGTCCCTTAATGGTAATGGATGGGTAGCCCCGCCTCTTATTGGATCCCTCCACAAAATACAAGAAACATCAGAGAATTGCAAGACACACATTAGATACTAAATATTAGCCAAATAGAATAAAAATAACACATGATGCATAATTAAATAAATCATAAATTAGCATAACAATATTATAAAAAATCAGGAGTGGTCCCCCCAGATATGAGGATGAATGTTTGAGGAATAAACCGCATGACAATGATTGTATTTTTTATACTGTGTACATGTCCTCACAGGTGGCGCAGTGGTAGTGCTGCTGCTTTGCAGTAAGGAGACTGTGGAAGATTGTGGGTTCGCTTCCCGGTTCCTCCCTGTGTGGATAGCGCTTTGAGTACTGAGAAAAGCGCTATATAAATGTAATGAATCATCAATGAATCATCATTAAAGAACCATCAACAACAAATCAAATTAATAATATATTGAGCAATTATTATAGAAGTAAAGTTGAATAAATCAGACTTCATGAATAAAAGATAAAATACCACTTCTGGTTAGTGGAAATAGCTCAAAAGTTGATAGAAATCTATGTTTTGTACCTAAAACTTGTATGCAAAATTTGGTTGACCTAAGTGAAACTGCACTCAAGTTACTGTGTTTACATACACACACAGACAGACGCACAGGAATAATTCCAAAAATTGTATTGTCGAGATCCATCAAATTGTCAAAATGGATATTTGGAGGATTCCAATACTTTCCCTATACTTTGTACACCAGAAAGTAAAAAAACAATGGTAAACAATGAATATTAGTGAAAAAAGAACATAGAAGATAAAAAGAAGTACTTTAAGTCTGAACCGGGGAGGAACCCTGGTTAACCCCAAATACTGAATAACATCAAAGGCTATGTATGAACAGAGTTTGCACGTATCAATTATCCAACACTTTTTGCTTTTTCCTGTCTATTCATCTATAACTAATTAGTGTGGTTTCAGCCATCAAAGCTTCAAAAAGACCTGAATCTGATGTTTGAAACTCCAAATAGGCCTAAAAACACATGGAATAAAATACCAAATAGTGTGGTTAAAAGTAGGACTAAGGAACATTCAAATCTCAAACTGATGTTATTTTGGAGAATCTGAGTGACTAACATGGAGATGTTTATTGGGTTGCATTGCTTGTTCTCAACACAATTTTTCTAATGTCCATCCCAATTAAATGAGACTACAAGCTTTGGCAGCAGTTTAACAGACTCGTGAATGACTCCCGCTAATGAGCACAGTGCTCTCGAGCAGCAAAAGGACACACTGTAACATGAGATCCATCTATTAATGGAATAAGGGAATAGTTAAGTCTTTCCATCTTTAATACACTCTCTGCCCTCACATCACCAACCATGGTGCCTATTTCGAACACAAGGTTTGCAGTCTCATGTTATACATGGACTTCACAATGACAGGACCTTTCTCAAGGAGCTGACCATCTGAGCTAAATAAACACTCTTTTAGCCGTATTATCTGTCACCTTTGTAATTCTCATTTGCTAAACACAAGCATGATGACAGACACTCCACACAACAAACATGAACAATATACCAAGTAACAAACTGTAATTCCAAAATGCACTCGCAAAAGGTTATCGATAACCCAAAGAATGATGATGCTGCACATGTAAGAAAAATATTTTAAATGTTGCACCAAAGCATCTCTTTTCCTTGAACTAGTACATCGTGCTCAGTATCAGGCCAAAGCAGTATGGTAGCTGCAGGTAACACATTGGTGCTGCCATACAAATACCCCATCAATTAAATATGAATGTTCATGTTGGAAGGAGTGTACCAGCGTCCACAATGGAGGCAACAATATCAGCACGCCTCCTACTACCTCTCTCTGTCTCACTAGTCACATTTCTGTCTACAGTGAAGAGATGCCCACTACATATGCCAGTGTAGCAGGTTAATGGCACATGACAAAAAAATCCTCACTCTTGGTTATCTGTTAAGAAAAATTAAGAAAGTGTTCTTTTAGCCCAGGAGGCCTCTTTTGCTGTTTGGTATCATGGAGTCTCTGATCATTTTTCTGATTTCATGAGCACGAGAAAGCTTCAGGCAACCGTTTGATGCCATTTGATCAGAAAGCTCATAACAATTATGAATATCCAGTCTTATGAGCCAGAACAATTATGAATATCCAGTCTAAGCAGTCCAGCTGCTTCTCTTTGGGATTGAACTCACATGGACTTGAGAAGAACATGCAAATATGACACTGAAGGCTGCATACAATCTGACCAGACTACCTTCCTTACGGATCCAATGTGCTCCACTAAAGTAATGAAATAAAAATAAAAATCTCATGCTGCGATTCTGAGAATCTGCACTTTAAGGAGGCATTCAGTCATAGTGTATTATCCAGGCAGCATTTCTAATTATACGCCGGTTATTGCAAAACTCCCTTTCAGAGGTTTATTACTTTCATTATCCTGCGACTGATACCTCATATTTGATTTGTCTGCATGAGTCAGGTCAGCTACAACTGCTGCAGTCAGACACAGACAACGTAATTGAAGCAAATTAGTCTTTATTAGGCACCTTTCATTCGCTTCAGATTGTCAACTGCAAGTGGGGAGAATTTCAGTTGTCTATTTACAGTTCAGCACAACATTTACCGGTCATCAGTCCTGATTAGAAGTCTTGTTTTCCTCAAGTTCAGGACACACCATACATAAAGAGATGAAGAAAATAACTGCTTGACTTTGGCACATTAAAAATGGATTTATCATGAGGAGTCTACTAGATTCCAGTTTTTGAATTGTTCCTTTCATACTGTGTACGTATATGTTCTGTGTTTTTATGCGGGTCACTTATTACATTGAACATATAAACATTGCAGGATAATAATTGCAACTAGGAGATTGTAATGTCAGCAGTGTTGCACAACAATGACAAACAGTTACATTATAATCACATGGGTTTTCAATCTGAAAAGTGGTTACAATATTTTGCTATGTTTCCAACACAATTTTTTAAATTTTAATAAAGGGTCAAAGGGGCTTCACCGTTTCTATGTTGTTTCTTTATAATGATCTGCATCCATAATCACCAGCAGGGTTGCCACCTGTCCCTTATCATACAGGATCTTGTATTGAATCATACAATGCTTCGTACTGTACTGAATCAGTAAGGGGCATGACTTGTCCCATATTTTATACACATCATTTCATAAATACACTAGCTCTTCAAAGTGAAGAGAATAGCAAGAGAACAATTAAAATCAAACCATTTATATAAGCGGAGTGAGTATGTTTCACTTTCATGTTGAACTATCATTACAGACAGACAAACACCGTGTGCTGTGTGATATTGCACATTTGCGTCACTCTTGCCATTATATTGCATTCACACATTCACAGTAAAAACAAATAAATAGTCACATCAGACAGTATAATGCCCAAAACCAGACAGTACACTGTAGGAGTTGAATTTGAACCCTGGTCCTATGCGCATCTAGCACTGTTAAAAGGAACAAAGCTTCAGAATTGTGGGATCTGTGCTGAGACTCATATTCTTCTGAGGTTATGCTGAAGGATGAAGGTTTTATTTTGATATTTGCAATGATAAAGGTTAGAATTATTAAGAAAAGACATTTTAAGCAAAAAAGAAAAAGCAAGACTTGGTATAAGAAAAAAGTAATCTTTTAAAGTGTGCCAGTTGCTCTATTGTAATGCTTAGGCTGCGTTTCCTGTTGACAGATCCAGCTGGATTCAAAAAGGGAAACACATTGCCACGCAAAGGGTTGAGAACGAAATGGACGTGCCTTCCCATACATGTAGCGTACTATTTTAAAAGTCACATACTCCTTAGTTAACAAGACTGTCAATCAGATCTATGCTTTGTCACGTCCCATTAGCAACTGGATATCACTAATCATGTTAAAGGTTTTCTGATTATGCAATGAATTCCTTGGAATTGTGATCAAATCAATGAAGTGTACAAATAGAACCCAACAGGTGCACCTCCTTTGTAACACTTGCTCTTAAGGTGCTTGTGCTCTTGTAAGGGTTACCTCTTGCAAGACTTAGATAATAAAGATGACTGGTTGACGCTACCTCCTGCCTGTGTTTAATTCCAATACGAGACACTCAATCGGGGATGCCCATAAATTTTTTCCACAACATGCAGTACTATTTGCTAATCCAAATCTGCACTTAAAAGAGGCTGTCGTGGTACGTCTGAGTGGGAGATGGTGTGTCAGTGGATCAGCTGTGATCTTAATGAAAGTTTTCAGTCACCCACGGAGGGGATATCTGACCTGAAACAGCATGGTGCGGATGCTCCTTACTGTATGTCCAGGCAGGTAAAGAGCAGATGACACAGAGTGGAAGTGCTCGATTCCATATACAGTAATCCCTCCTCCATCGCAGGGGTTGCGTTCCAGAGCCACCCGCGAAATAAGAAAATCCGCGAAGTAGAAACCATATGTTTATATGGTTATTTTAATATTGTCATGCTTGGGTCACAGATTTGCGCAGAAACACAGGAGGTTGTAGAGAGACAGGAACATTATTCAAACACTGCAAACAAACATTTGTCTCTTTTTCAAAAGTTTAAACTGTGCTCCATGACAAGACAGAGATGACAGTTCTGTCTCACAATTAAAAGAATGCAAACATATCTTCCTCTTCAAAGGAAACAGAGAGGAAAGCAAACAAATCAATAGGGCTGTTTGGCTTTTAAGTATGCGAAGCACCGCCGGTACAAAGCTGTTGAAGGCGGCAGCTCACACCCCCTCCGTCAGGAGCAGGGAGAGAGAGAGAGAGAGAGAGAGAGAGAGAGAGAGAGACAGAGAAAAACAAAGTCAAAAATCAATACGTGCCCTTTGAGCTTTTAAGTATGCGAAGCACCGTGCAGCATGTCGCTTTATGAAGCAGCTGCACACAGAAGGTAGCAACGTGAAGATAATCTTTCAGCATTTTTAGACGAGCGTCCGTATCATCTAGGTGTGCGAACAGCCCCCCTGCTCACACCCCCTACGTCAGGATCAGAGAAAGTCAGCGCAAGAGAGAGAGAGAGAAAGTAAGTTGGGTAGCTTCTTAGCCATCTGCCAATAGCGTCCCTTGTATGAAATCAACTGGGCAAACCAACTGAGGAAGCATGTACCAGAAATTAAAAGACCCATTGTCCTCAGAAATCCGCGAACCAGCAAAAAATCTGCGATATATATTTAAATATGCTTACATATAAAATCCGCGATAGAGTGAAGCCGCGAAAGGCGAAGCGCGATATAGCGAGGGATCACTGTACAGTGGAACCTCAGTTCACGAACGTGTCTGTACATGTACAAATCGGTTTACGACCAAAAATTCGCCAAACTTTTGCCTCGGTCCACACACTCGGTATACGAACAAGCCAGGTTCCCTTTCGGTTTGTACATGTTCAGTCTCTCCTTGTGCATTTCCTGTGCAGCAAGCAAGAGAGAGAGAGAGCGCGACACACACACACACACACAGGCAGTGCGAGAGAGAGACAGATGCACACACACACAGGCAGCGTGAGAAAGAGAGCCGCGCGCACACACAGGCAGCGCAAGAGAGAGAGCCACGCACACACACAGGCAGAGCGAGAGAGAGACAGACGCGCACACACACAGGAGCGCGCGAGAGAGACACACAGGCGCTCCAGGCTTGCAAAAGAGAGACACACGCACACACACACACAGGCAGCGCCAGAGAGAGAGATACAGCTGCGCACACACACAGGAGCACGCTAGAGAGACACACAGGCGCTCCAGGCTCGCAAAAGAGAGACACACGCACACACACAGGCGCGCGCGAGAGAGAGAGAGAGAGGTAGGGACGCATAAGGTAGAGAAGGCTTGTTTTTGTTTTCAGTTCTGTTTACAGTGATCGGTTCGTAGCCTGCATTGTTGCAATGTTACTTTTCTTGGTGGTTTATTAAATTACGGATTTTTCAAATGTTTATTTTTTCCCCTGTGCTTAAAACTCATTAAAAAAAAAAGTGCTTTTAGCAAGCGGTTCCTAGCACTATAGCGCGAACTCTTGCAGTGTTACTTTTCTCTGTTGTTCCAGGTTTTCTCAGTGTTATTCAATGTTTTTACATTTAGTTTACTATTACGCTGTGCATTCTATGGTATAATTAACTATATTTGTGCTTAAAAATTAAAAAATATATATATTTACATACAGTTCGTACGGTCTGGAACGGATTAATTGTATTTACATACAATTCTATGGAGGAAATTGATTCGGTTCACGATCAAAACGGTTTACGACCAGAGTTTTGGAACGAATTATGGTCGTGAACCGAGGTTCCACTGTACTGTACCTCTCTCCCCAAAGCAGACATGGTATGTTGTTGTTTAATTAATTGTATGTTACATATGTAGCCCACATTATTGTATATTATACTGTAACCATTAAAACTAGGCAATATTGAGTGCAAACAGATCATGCTAAAATTTCCATCCGTTTGGGCTTGAGGGTTAAGATAGTTAGATTTATTTAATAATTTATAAAGGATACATTTTATGACATTGTGCTATTTATAACATCTAAACAAATAACCCTACTAGATTATTCAGTCCACCTTTTGCTATTTAAAAGCCTAATCTATACACACTGTCAATCTAGTTAATGATGACACCTCTCCACATCTGCGGAGTTGACTCCTGTGTATCACGCAGTTAAGCACAAGCTGAGCTTATAGTAATGCTGATTGTGCCTAAAAGCTGAACCAGCATTTTAGGTTGCTGTGTTTTTTAAAAATATTTATTTGTGTAATTGTTAGTGCTTTTTCTATGTTCTCTTGTGACACAGCAGTTCAAACCATGCATACTGGTTTTCCAAAAACATTGCAATCCTTTTGAGGGGATGTTTGGTGGTTCTTGGGCATTCAATAAACTAACTGGAACTGCTTATTATGCATAGTTAAGCAACTATTAGAACTTTTTTTCAATTATAAATTAATCACTGAGATTTCACATTATAAAAAATATAAATATGCTTGAAGGAGATACAATAAGTTGTGATTAATATGTAGATAATTTCAGTTAAACATTTTATTATTAATTGTATTTATTTTTGTTTAAACGGCACCACTGATACATAAAATTTATAATTCTATTAAAAACACAGTGATTAAAATGAATAAATATGACAATACAAAGTTCATTATCATTATATTTCAGATATAACCACTTGATGAAGGAAGACAGGGAAACAAAGATAACAGTTAACATCACTCCTATTGTTTCTTCCCAGTTATAGGTGAGGCCATTAGCTCAGTATAATTAAAAACCAAGAGAGACAGCATTGTACTTAATATCTAAAACTATGCCACGGCTGCCATGGCATCACGCAGAGTACTCTTGTCAAGTTACCCAGTTGATTCTTCGAGTCAGTGCAGGGCAGAATTGGCTCTCTTTACAAATGCCCAGCAGTCCCCAAATCATATTTTGCTTTTATTCTGTATAGTAACTGTCACTCACCCAGGCCTGAATTAAACTTTGAAGAGACTCATGCTCCACATCCCTTGTTCCATTAGAATTCTTTGCTGTGAATGGCTCCATAAAGGAAAGGATGAATTTGCCATCTGCTTGTTTTGACAAGCGTGAAAACCGTCGGAAGATTTAAATTCTTTTTATTTAACTTCAGTTTTTTTTTAAAATGAATAATCTTTCGTGGAAACTCAATGCCTGCTGCCTCTGTATGGATGACACTTGTATCCATAGTTTCTTGTACTATGTCACTTTTATTTTGTGGGTAATTTTGCAGCACCTCTTCAAATAACAAAATGGGTTCATTACATTTGCAACTGCTCCACCAGCTCCCTTTACTGCCGGGATCCAGTCTGAACCTTACACCCTGCTTGGCTTTATTCATCCTGTATTTGTCTGTATGCTCCTGTGGTCTATCTTGGCCTGCCTACCCACAGCAAATGATTTAATTAAATTTGAACTTAAGCTAAAATAATATATTGTCTCCCAAGGCCTGGAATCAGATTCTCCTCAGCTGCCAAGCCTACTGACCTTCAGGCCAGTGTTACCAGGCTTAAAGACCATGAATGACAACAGAGTAGAAAAGGGGTGGAGCTTGAGATTGATAATGACAAGGAGGTTTAAAATGGGCGGGATTATTGCTAAGATGTGTTAGTAGACATCAAACACAGTTGTACTGACTGCATAAGGTGACAGCAGTAAAATTTAATATTCAAATCAGGAGATGAAGTCAAAGTCAGAAACTTGTCAAGGTCGATATTAAGGAGTGTTATGATTCAACTTAGTTTAGAAATGTATTTCTCCTGAAATACATTTTTCCTCAGACTTTTACAGGTGGTCCTTGAGGTTTTTAACCTTGGCAATAACAATCCTAGTATCAAAATACTGATGAATATTTAGTAGGTAGGTATATAATAGGTAGTTAAAATTATTTATATTTTCCCATGATGCCATCTTGTTTTGGTAGGGGCACCAGCATGTTGTGCTACCATTTTCACGGTAGTTGCATCACTTGCATGATAAAATAACATTGATGAGTTACCTATGCTAAAATGAAATATAAAGCCATAGTCAAAAATGGAAGAAAATTTAAAACCAGAATATCAAAAAATCTAACCAATGTTAGAGTCTGAAAATTTTCCACAAATTTGGATGACCAACTTTGACCTGATGATGACAAGATCTGCACACTTTTGGTTGACCTTATGTAGAAACAGCTTGGTAACCAAACCAAACTAAAAGCACAAATGTGGAAAAACATACTTCGTTTTTAGCAGTATTAAAATGTCACAGTGAGCCCTCAATTCCTTGGTTTACCAGACACCCAAAATGAAGCCTTTCTGAATGACTTTAACAAATGTCTGAGCCTGATAAAAGTCCATACTAGGGAATGTCAAATTGAAGAAAAGAAATTATGAAGACACTACACCTTTGTGTGGAACAAACACAAATAATTGTGGTGGACCATTACTGCCCAACACAATAAGCTGTAATAGATTATAAAGGAGTGTCACGCATGTGCGAGTAGGAGGATGTTGTATGGACCAAGTGAAGGTAATTCCATGCCAGGCCAGGAGGTGGTGGGGTGCACTAAACCTTCTTCTGTTTTCTTAGCAGACCAGCCGTGGGAAAACCTGTCTGACCCACCCTTGAAGATATCACTTCCGGTTCTGGCGCCTGAGACAATGTCACTCCCAGTTCCAGCGCCAAGGTTGAGGTCACCTACGGTTCCGGCCCCTATGATGATACCAGGAAAAGGTCACTTCTGGCTCCCCTATGTCACGTCCAGTCTTCCCGCCATCTTCCCAAACCTCAAGCAGTTCATGTCTGGACTCCAACCAAGACACTTCTGTCAAACAAATCAACCCATTGCGGGTGGTTGCCCCAAACCTTTTTAAGTGTGTTGAGTCTGATCTTTCACAGGAGACAGAGGAGACAGAATCAACTCAATGAAAATTAAAGGCTATTTAAAAAATAAATTAATTAAAATAGAAAAATATGTGGAGGAAAATTAACACAAAAAAACATCAGAAATTGCAGGGAATGGGCATGCCAGCATCTAGTAAGCACAAGGAAAACAACCAGAAAAACAGGTTCTATAAGAGCGGTAATTAAACAAAGAGGAAAACAACAAAAACGTAAGAGAATTGTTGATGAGTTTATTTCTAGATTCCATCTTGGCTATTTTAGGTGAATGTTAAAGGAATACTCCACCTAATTTTTTTTGTATGTTACTTACACCAGATAGTTTGTAGTGATGGTCGAGAATATTTTTCAATGTCATAATTTTGTGGAGAACAAAGACAATAAAGTTTCTGATAGAACATGTGTCTATGATGATCAGCATTAGACAATGGCGCTCATCAGGCTTTTAGATTTTAATTTTTAACATATTTTCACTTTGTGATTATGAGTCATTGAGTGTAGACCAGGGGTCTCCAACACATTGCTCGCAAGCTACTTTCCAAAGGGTCATTGAATCCTACATAAATTTGAAAACTTGATTAGTCAAATTAGGGGTGGGTGATCTTTCCAAAAAATCATATCACGATCCATAATCTCAATTGCAATCTGTCTTTTCAATGAGGTATACACTTAAGAGAATATCCAGACTCAAACTCATCAAGATCTAAAGTAACACTTTATTTTAAATATCAAACAAAGTTCAATTCAATTGTTCTCTCGTTTGCTAGCTAAGCGGAGTTAAGGTACACATCCTGAAGCTGGCGAGTGAGTGAGGAGGGCCACTCCCCTCGGCCTGCTGTGTGGATCTCAGATTCGCACAAATAAATCGGTACCGCAAGCGAACTATGATACATAGTGAAATGAGAGAAGTCGCAATATCAACTTGAATGTTCAAGCAAATTATAGAAAAAAACATGATTTAAATACTTTAAGTAGTTCTCTCGTGAAAAGCGGACAGACATACAGACAGGCAGACATTGGATTTTATATATTTTATATTAGTAAACCTTCAAAATAATGTGCAGTTAAAGTCTCAACAGCATTCTCAGGATTTCTGGAGATTAGTAGAGCCAGATAACTATAAGAATCTTCACCAAGCAGCTCTGAAAATGCCTTCTTTGTTTGGGTCTCCATACCTCTGTGAGTCTGACCTGAATGTCATGAAATTAAAGTTCAGAACAACACTGACAGATGAACATTTAAGTGACTCCATAACAGTGAACCTAAGGGGCTGCACTCCACCATACACCTGTCTCTCTTGTTGACTCCATGCAGTGCCAGTCATCTAACTAACTAAAAAACACATCACACATGCAACTGGACATGTGAAACGGTGACATGTAACAAAATGATAAATGAATAAGTCATATCTGTGTATTGTAATTGAAATGTTTTGTTTTGACAGCATTCATGTTTTAACTCAATAGTGTGAGATACACTAGAAAATGCATACAGACGTACAAAATGCATTTGCAGGTAAATTAAATATTTTTTGTGATGCTTTAATGCAAAATGTGAGTTGTGGACACCAACATTTTGTAAATGTTCAGGCAAAACAAACTTATTCAGTTTGTTTGGGTTGAAATAAGCTATGAGAACAAACGTTAGAAAACATACGTAGCTCTCAGCCATTTTCATTTTGTAAAAATAGCTCTCAGGGGAAAAAAGGTTGCAGACCCCTGGTGTAGACTGATGGGCAAAAATGGCAAGTTTTTCATTTAAAATTAGATCTATGGCACAATACAATTTGCAGAAAATGAAGGAGTCTAAATACTTTCTGAATCCATTGTATCCTGATCTTGTAAGCAGCCTTGGATAAAGATGTCAACAGGGATGGCTTGAGGGTACATTGCATCCCTTAGCAGACTTGGTAGTATGTGCCCAAAAAGAGACATCCAGCATAGAGTACCCCTTTAGATCTCAATGGTCAGATCCATATCAATAGGGAACGGGAGGTCCCCATTGTTAATCTGATCACTCCTCCTTAGGGATCAATGCCCTTGTGATCACATATGAATCAAGTTTTTAGAGCCCCCTGGGTTCAAGTGCCCCTAAGCTGTAGCATACTCATTCTACACCTAGAGCCAGCCATGGATGTCAGACAAATACACAATAATAAGAAGAATTTTGTAGTTCAGAGTCCAGCTCATTAGCCACAGTACCTGCCAAATTAAATAGAGTGCCAATAAAAGTGTTACAGTCAGATTTGACTTGAGCAGCATAAGCTGTAAACACCTCAAACGTCGATAGAATAAAAGTCTTTCACATTAACGAGCCATTACCTGTGCAACCAATTACTAAACCTGGAAGTGGAATGGAGAAACTGAATATGAAATAAACCAGCTCAGTTAGTTTTCACTGGAGTTGTAATCAGATTTTTATTCAGACATTAATGTTAGAAATATGCCAATATTAATGAGCAGTACAAGAAATTAGATCTTCTGATGAGAAAGGTTAACTTGAGGCCAAGAGGGAGAGGTGAAGAGAAGAAATTGACATTTGCTAATGTCTTTAAAAAAGACTGACACACACTGCCAGGCATCTCCAGATTGACAAACTAAACACATTAACAAGAAAAAACAGAAACATGACTGGAAACGTGTGCAAGTCAAGAAGATTGAAATGAGGTGTAAACATAGTCTGAGCAGGTATCTACAGTATTTAACCTGGCAAAATTCAAAACAAGTCCAAATCTGACATTAAGAGCACAAACACACCCCCACACCAAACACACACTAGGGAAAACTACATTTTCTTTGAGGTGTACTAAAACCAAAATAAATCTCTAGTACCTCTGTGTTTAACTCGCCAGGCTGCCAGGTAGCTTGCAGTGCTGACTGCCCTAATACTGTATAATGACAAAATTCTATGAAATGATTATCCCTACCCATGATTCCAGTTTGCAGTATCTTTGGTAATTTATGCCAAGAACGCAAAATAATCACTCAAGTAATGCACATGTCAGTTTTGAAGTGAAATAGCTGCTACAGAGAATTTTTTTAACCTGCCAGAAGCAAAGGTGTTTTCTAACCATTTTTTCTGTGGTGGCACACTTTTTGAAACCCAAAAAATCCCAAGGCACCTCACGATTCTACCAACCACAAAAGCATTAAATCAATACACTTGTTAAAGTCTCCGAAGGGCCGGGACTATCTGAGACGCTGGCAAAAAAAACAAAAACAAAACGGCTTGGAGGTTGGCGTTTGCAGACACAGCACTTAGTGAGCACTTTGGCTGCTCATACTGGTGGTCCTATAATGCACACTTGGGTAGCACTCGTTGCACACCAGTTGAAAAGCACTTGTTTAGAGTATAATTACAACTGGTGATGAACAATTGAACATGGCATTTGGAAAGTTTTAACACAAGTTTTAATGTATTCCCATTTAAGAGATGCTTATTTCAATTAAGTCAGTCTTTAGCAGTGCCTTCAAAGCCAACGGCCGTTTTGATCATTTAATTTTATTTTGACACGTCTATGTCTCATATGCTAGCCAGTCTGAGAATTAACACATTTGGCCTTGTTTTCTTATTGCCTTCTTTACAACTTGCCTTTTAGGAAGGCATTCAAATTCAGGTTGTACTTGTTCAAGTAGTGTTTTGTTAAACGTTCAGGTTTCAGGTCATTGCTTAAGTTTAAAGTAGGCCATTACATTTTTAAAAAATTCTTTGTGTTGATTCTACATTAACTTTGTGATTCAGTGTATATTTACTTTAAGTATTTATTTTATGATAGCATGTTTTATTGTTAGATGCAATTAATCGTGACTTATTCCATAAAGTTATGCGATTAATTAGCTTTTTGTTTTTCATCGATCCCCAGTGTTAATTTAAATGATTATAGCATAACACTGCAACATAACAAAATGTGAAACAAGTGAGGAGGCCTGAATATTTTTTAAATCCATTGTGTGTGTGTGTGTGTGTGCATGTATACAAATATTTTATATATATATATATATATATATATATATATATATATATATATATATATATAAATGCAGGGCTCCATGGGAGATGGAGGGCTCCATGGGAGATGGGGTTTTCCACAACCCTGTGGGGATCTGGGGTGGCCGCCAGGGGGTGCTGCATGGATCCCGCAACCAACCTGGACATCTCTACAGCCCCACCAAGAAGTGCAATACAGAAACAGGTGATCAAGCACCTGGAGCACTTCCGGGTGGTCTATAAAAAGGGCCAGCAGGCGGGCAGATAGATAGATAGATAGATAGATAGATAGATAGATAGATAGATAGATAGATAGATAGATAGATAGATAGATAGATAGATAGATAGATAGATAGATAGATAGATAGATAGATAGATAGATAGATAGATAGATAGATAGATAGATAGATAGATGTTCCATTCAATGTATGATGTTTTATTAATTTTTTTGTGGCTGTTTCCATTGTACTACAATCACTAGCATGGGGGAGACATTCAATTAAGTATCCCATTGCACAACTGACACATAACAATCAATTTGATCTTGAACTTGGCTCCTATGGCCGGCATCCCGCATGTTTCTTCTGGCAAACAATCCGGAGCAGTATATTTTTCCTCATATTTTTCCTTCTTATTAATCCTTCTAAAATGTCTAGTGGTGATTCCTAATATATTATTGAATCTAAACACAAATTCATAATCTATGATTAAGACTTAAATAGTAAATGCTAAGTTGAAGGATTCAAATTTCATTACAAAGGTTATTTATATTCAAGATTCAAGAGTATTTATTGTCATTTCATCCATGTGCAGTAGTACAGTATACAGTGAAACAAAACAACGTTCCTCCAGGACTATGGTGCTACATAAAACACAGGACAACGAAGAATCCACGACACATAACGTAAAGACACATAACATATAACATGGTGTATGTGAGTCAAATGTGCAAACATGTGCAACACTGCAGAACAGAACACATACATCATATATCAGACCGGTCCATGAGTGTTCAGGAGTCTGACTGCTTGGGGGAAAAAACTGTTACACATTCTGGTGGTGAGGGCCCGAATACTTCGTTACCTTTTTCTCAATGGCAGGAGTGTAAACAGTGAATGTGAAGGGTGTGTTGGATCACTCACAATGCTGGTGGCTTTACGGATGCAGCCTGTGGTGTAAATGTCCATGATGGAGGGAAGAGAGACACCGATGATCTTGTCAGCTGTCTTCACTATTTGTTGTAGGGCTTTACGATCCCTGACCGTGCAATTTCCAAACCAGACAGTGATGTAGTTGCTCAGGATGCTCTCTATGGTTTCTCTGTAGAATGTTGTTAGAATAGCTAGTGGAAAATGGGTTTTCCTCAGCCTACGCAGGAAGTAGAGCCGCTGCTTGGCTTTCTTGGCTAAAAAGCTGGTGTTGTGGAACCAGGTGAGGTTCTCTGCCAGGTGGACACCCAGGAATTTGGGGCTACTGATGACCTCCACAGTTGAGCCGTCAATGTTCACTGGCAGATGGTCACTCTTATATTGGCTTTACACCAGTCCGTTAACCGCTGCACCTCCTTTATGTATGCTGACTCATTGTTGTTGCTGATGAGACCCACTACAGTCATGTTATTGGCGAATTTTATAATGTGATTAGAGCTGTGCGTTGCTGCACAGTCATGAGTCAGCAGTGTGAACAGTAATGGACTGGGCACACAGCCTTGAGGGGCTCCAGTGCTCAGTGTAGTGGTTCTGGAGATGTTGCTTGCAATCCTGACTGACTGAGGTGTCTCAGTCAGGAAGTCCAGAATCCAATTACAGAGGTAGGTGTTCAGTCCCAGCAGACTCAGCTTTTCCGTCAGCTGCTGAGGAATCATTGTGTTGAATGCTGAGCTGAAGTAGATAAACAGCATTCAAATGTATGTGTCTTTATTGTTCAGATGAGCAAGAGCCAGATGGAGAGTGGTGGCCATTGCATCATCTGTTGAATGGTTTTGGTGGAAAGCAAACTGCAGGGGGTCCAGTGAGGGGGGCAGCAGGGTTTTGATGTGCCTCATGACAAGCTTCTCGAAGCACTTCATGATAATGGGTGTGAGTGCAACGGGACAGTAGTCATTGAGGTTGGACACTTGTGACTTTTTTGGCACAGGAATTATGGTGGTGGTTTTGAAGCACGTTGGGATGATGATGGTGCTCAGGGAGATGTTGAAGATGTCAGTAAAAACATCTGCCAGCTGGTCTGCACATTCCCTTAATACTCTGCCAGGAATATTGGCTGGTCCTGCAGCCTTCCGTGGGTTGACTCTTCGTAGAGTATTTCTCACATCGGCCACAGACAGATTTAATGCCTGGTCGCTAGGAGGAGAGGTGGTCTTCCTCATCACCACGTTGTTATGTGCTTCAAACCTTGAATAGAAGTTATTCAGCACATCTGGAAGGGAGGCGTCACTGTCATAGGTGGGTGGTGTTGTCCTGTAATTAGTGCTAGCCTGGATGCCTTTCCACATGCTTCGTGCATCTTTGTAATGTAGGAAAAGTCCATGGATTCTCTGGGCATGTGTGCGCATTGCTGCTCTGATGGTGCGGGATAGTTTGGCAGAGTCCCGGGTCCTCAGTAGCACACACACTTCCTCTGTAATCCACAGTTTGTGGTTGGGGTGTGCAGTGATGTACTTGGAGACAGTGCAATATAACAGGCTGGCAGGAGGGCAGATAGATAGATAGATAGATAGATAGATAGATAGATAGATAGATAGATAGATAGATAGATAGATAGATAGATAGATAGATAGATAGATAGATAGATAGATAGATAGATAGATAGATAGATAGATAGACAGACAGATAGACAGACAGACAGACAGACAGACAGACAGACAGACAGACAGACAGACAGACAGACAGACAGACAGACAGACAGACAGACAGATAGATAGATAGATAGATAGATAGATAGATAGATAGATAGATAGATAAAATGGTTTCTCTTTTTTCCACCAGTGTCACTAATGACTTGCGGTTCCTTCCCCAGTGCCGAGCTGCATCAAAACGGCAGCCTCCAGTGCGATGGTCTAATCCCATGTAAATGCTCAATTTAGTCTTAGCCATGTCCTCCTGGTTTTGTTTTCTGCTATTGTCAGCACCGGCAGCAACTTCCAAAAGCATGCCAGTAATAAACTCACCCGGAAAATGCCTGGGGTCACAGCAAAAAAGATTTCACACACTCCTTTCCCTGAAACAGCACTTGTAGGTAAGATTAGTTTGATGCAAGGTTTGCATTTTATTTTTGCACTGTAATGAGATTTTAAGATTCTCCAGGCATGGAAAAATTGAGCACTTGAGAAAATCAAATGAATCTTTACTTAATATAATTATTTTTATTAATAATAAATATTTAGTACTTAAAAGATATTGGGCCTTAATGAGCACCACCACAAGGCACAATATAAAGCAATTTCACAAGAGAAAGATGTTGTGTTATGTTGCAGGATTGCTGTATTATTATTTTATTGTATTTTTGTTTTATTACATTATTGTGTTTTTGTGTTGTGTTATTCTGTTATTATGTTGTTGCATTATTATTATGGTGATTTTTTGTGTTGTGTTACTGTGATATTGGGGTTGTGCTGCATTATTATGTTATTGTGCTTTAGTACTGTCCTGTTACACTTTGTCTTTATGTTATTATTATATTGCATTGTATTACTATATTACTGTGTTTTTATGTTATGTTATTACCTTACTGTTGTATTGTGCTTGTGTGCTTTTGTGTTATTATGGTGTTTTTTGCGTAATGTTATTGTGTTATTATTCACTATTATGTTGTTTTCTGTTGACCTCATTGAATTTATTTCACCTCAAATTCAACAAAAATGTGGGAAGGTTTGGGAATTTTCAGAAGTCAGTCAGTGAAGAATAAGAAATTGAACTAGTTTTGAATATACTATAATGGTCCAATGGTCTGAGGGGTAGGGAAACATCTACAAACTATAACGAACCAAATATAGTGGCCAACCACTGAACCACCATGCCTACCCGAGATAAAATGATGTCATGTATCGGGCAGTGCTGTCACTTTCTAGAGCCGGCTGCTCATAACAGTAAAAACACATTTTCAAACATGCAGAAGTCGGAGAAATCCTGAATCAACTGTGGTCATGCACAAGTCTCATGTCTCTCAGTAATAAAAACCTTTATAAGTGATTGAGTGTGTGATGCAATTGGCTTAACCTGTCGGAGATGCTTGCCTATTGATCTAAATTTTACCTCCCCACCCCTCTGCAGGGGGACAGCTCTTGGCACACAGAAGGGGTAAGCGTAGGATGTGGAAGAGGAAGACCTGCACACCGGCTACCTCTGGGTGTAAGCCTCTGATCTCTGTTCTGCAGCAGAGGATTGTCTTCCACCGGGAGACTATGTGCCTGTGATCAGTGTAATGTACTCAGGGGGCCGCCCCCATCCAGCATTGGCTGCTACAACTCATTAATGTCATGTTGGCTTCCCAAAGCATCATAGGGTGTTAGGGAAAAAAGGCTTAAGCTGGCCACACAACATATTTTCAGGATAAAATTTGTCAAGCAAGATCTCCGGCGAACTCTACTATGAAGGATGCTTTGGTGAATTTTGACGATCAGCACTAGTTATTACATTATAATGGTATGGCTACGCCTAACTCAAAGTCAAAGAATAAATGTGAGTTCATTTACTGCTTCAGTGTAAGTGCCTTGCAAAGTCTTTCTTTTATTTACACAATATGTGTATGCTGTTTGATGTGCATGGCATTCTTTTATACTGTAACTGTGATGTCATCACGTTCATGTAGCACATGCCTAACAGTGCACAGGGTCCTTCCAACCGGAAACTATAAAATGGCTGTGCTCAATTAACACGCAAAACGGCACTTAAAAATGATTACTGTGTTCCAGACACATCCTCTATGACCTCCCAGTATGTGGCTGAACCCAGCTCATAGATATTGAGTCGATCTAATGCTTTGACTGAAGGAGGTGGAGCCCCGTACTGGTTAATGGATGGAATGTTTGCTGTGAGACCTCAACACTTACCAGTGCTAATAAAATGACTTGATGTGAGAACACATTTTACACATTTAGTAAAAGCTCACTAAGATGAAAATAAAATTACATGCTGAATCTCAAATAAGTTTGACAACGACAATCGAAAATGCATATTGTTAATTTTGCTTGACTCTGGAAGCTTTGACTCTGGAACTTTCCCTACTTTAATAATAATAATTCATTACATTTATATAGCGCTTTTCTCAATACTCAAAGCGCTATCCACACAGGGAGGAACCGGGAAGCGAACCCACAATCTTCCACAGTCTCCTTACTGCAAAGCAGCAGCACTACCACTGCGCCACCTGTGAGGACCTGACCTTTAGTGATTCTTGAAAAAGGTTATAGCATTAATAATAATAATAATAATTGTATATAGTGCCTTTCCCATACTCAAAGTGCTTCACAGAAACTCACAAAGAACAACAGGGAATATACAACACTCAAAATAAATAATAGCTATATAAAACACAAAAGAAAAATAAATCCAGGATATACAAACCTTTGAAACAGAATACGAGATAATACACCAGAATATAATTGAAAAATATGACCGTTATTAGAAAACCCGAAACAAATAACACTGTGCATCTGGACAGAGACGGTAAGCTGAAAGAAGGGTCAGAATGTCAGTGTAAGTTAAATGCCTATCTGAACAAATACATTTTAAGTTGTTCTTTAGAGAAAAGTCAAGCAAAATGAAAGATTACAATATGCAAGCTTTCGAGGCAACTCAGGCCCCTTCTTCAGGCAAGATGTAATCAAGTTGTTCTTTATAAGAAATCATTAAGTCGGCTGATCTCTTCCAAAGTCAGGCAGCAAGACCATTAACCAAAAAAAACAAAACAAAAGGAGGTCCTCATCCGAATGACTGAGAATTATAAATCTGGACTGATCTAATCGAAGTCTGACTCTAAACCCGTTGAGGACCCACTCAATAATTAACCAATGTCTCTGAATTAAAGCAATTTGTCTTTCACTGATATTTAATCAAAGAATAAATGTTGGTTTGCACTGGATCACTTTATTCATTCAATAAGAAAAAGAAACAACAACATTAATATTAAGTCAGGTATCCTTTAACTAATGCTACATTTTGCTAGAAGACCTGAAAACATACAGATTTTTAATTTGTGATAATAGAAAAAAGTCAGGATGGGGGCAAATATTTTTTAACAGGAGGATACTATTAAATATCTAAACAAATAGTGTATGATGGCCCATTAAGTTCATTACAGATCATCAGTGATAACAAGTGCAGCAGTAAACAGATTTTGGTTAATAGTGCACGTTGATATGACATCAGGACAGGCCTGGTTCCAGGGGGTCATTTAGCTGGGCTAAGCCCCACCGCTCACGCATTGGGGTATGCTAGTTGTGGATTTTTGAGACTTTCTCACACCATGCTCTGTCAAAGTATTTTAGATGTCCCACGCTTACCATTTTTTTCTGGAACCAGGGATTCATCACAGTCACAAATGTATTTTGACAGGGCAATGGACATTCATGGTCTGTAGGGTTCCAGTGTTGTAACATGTGAGCCAAATTTCCAGAAGTGCACCTATGATGATGTTGCTTACTGAGAGCCGTGGACATTAATGTCGTACCCTAGTACACCTCAATGCTTTTTGGTTTCTGAATTAATGTATTGATGGTTGAAAACATAAGGTTTGAATATTAGAGTGGAGTAAGGAGGATTAGGAGTGACTTTGCAGGCTAAAGTTGCACCTTAGATTGTCCCTGAGAACACGTGGGCTCAGGTTGGAGGCTAATTAGTAGGGTTTGGTGGTCACTGGGAGTTGTGATGCTTCCGGTTATTTTCTACTTGTTTGACAACTTTTGTTGGCATCATGAAAGTCCTGACTATAACAGGAAGGCATAGTATTCAGATGTTAGTGGAGCAGTAGCAAGCTTTATATCTGTCTTCAAGAGAAATCCCTAGCATAGCTTTTGGCAGCTGAAGCTCTGTGAAGCTTTAATGTCTTCTCTCTGATTGTGGCGGAAAAAAATCAGAAGTTTTGGAGCTGGGGTTTACAGAAATCATAGTAGCTATGAGCTTGAGACAGCATAGTAAACACACACGGTAAAACCCTTGTTGATTGCATAATTTCAGTTGGTAGAGGTGCTCTGTGTATTCATTTTGATTTAATGATAATCATATTGTCATCAAAATCCAACATAATAAAATAATAAGTGCTATGTCTGTCATTCCCAACAAACATTTGCAGAAATAATGTATTGCACTTGTCATTCCAAAAGATGGTGCATCACAAACTTTAACACTGCTTTTGCAAATACCATACTAAATGGCCTATAACAGAGACATATGCATTGTGTTTGTCATTCCAACAGATGACACATCATAAACATTAACACTGCTTTTATGAATCCCTCAACAATGGCATAACAGAGACATATGCATTAAATGTGTCATTCCAGCAGATGGCACATCACAAACATTAACATTGCTTTTATTTTCTCTTCTGTTCATTTTCTGGTTTTCTGTGGCGGTGATCTGCGCCACCACCAGCTAATCAAATGTGACAGATAGGGGGCGCTATCGCGCCCTTGAACCCTCAGATCAGACACCAGATAAAAGTCCAATAGTTGACTTAATTATAATAACTAGCAAAATACCCACGCTTCGCAGCAGAGAAGTAGTGTGTTAAAGAGGTTATGTAAACATATATATACATATACATATATACATATATATACACATATACATATATATACATATATACATCCACATATATATACATATATATATATATATACACATATCAACATATATATACACATACATATACACACATACATACACACACACATATACATACAGTATATACATATACACATACATATATATATACACACGTACATACATACAGACACACACATATATATATATATATATATATATATATATATATATATACATACAGACACATATATATACATATACATATTTACATATCTACATATATATACACATATATATACATATCTACATATTTATATATACATATATATACATATCTACATATATATATATATATATACATACATACATTCACATATATATATATATATATATATATATATATATATATATATATATATATATATATACATATCTACATATATATGTATTGGCAAATCCCCTCGCTTCGCAGCGGCAAAGTACTGCTTTTAAATTTTTATTAAGAAGAAAAGAAAACCTTTTTAAATTGAGGGAAAATATACCAATAACAATTTGTTAAGGATCTGTTTTTTTGTGAAGCTGCCTTCACACACCCTCTCCGCTGTTTTATAAACGAACGCCATATAAGGTCGTCCTTTCTCCTTGCTTAGTGGTTCTGTATTGTTTTATTGTCCATTTATTACGATTGTTATAGTTATTGTGTAGCTATTTGAGACTCACTTTTCTGTTCAGGTACCCATTTCCTTTATGTAATCCGCGGATTCTCCGCTATTTTTTGTTCGTTTATTATGATTATAGTTATTTATTGATTCCCTTCTTTAGCTGACTGCCTGCTCATATAAGGCGCTCTGCTGTTTTTTTGTGAAGCAGCATTTACACAGCTTCGCCGCTGTTTTATAAACGAACGCCATATAAGGTCATCCTTTTTCCTTGCTTCGCCAAGGAAGCAGCCTTTTTATTTAATCCACGGATTCTCCGCTGTTTTATTGTTCGTTTATTACGATTGTTATAATTCTCTTTGTATACCACGTTGTCAGTTCAGCACTCCGGTTGTAATATGACCAAGCCGTGCAAGCTTACTGTTGAGAATGCAACGTATAGTTGTACAGGAGAAAAGCAATCTTGCCTCAAATCAATGGCAACCTTTTGTAGGTCTATGAACTTAATTTAAACTTTAGGTTTACACGGTGCTTTGTTTCCAAAGTACCTGCACTCATGAAAATGTCTGAATGCGTCAGTCGCTTCATATTCTTTTCCTACATTATCAATTGTGTAATGTGTTTTTTGAACAGGTTTGATTCATCGAAGTGATCACTCGTGCTGCGTTCAGTCAGTTCACGTGAGCCACTCTCTTGTGTGATGTTGCGATATCCACGGCTTTATTTAATGTTAGCTAAGACCCGGCACTTAAAAGTTTCTCGCTACAGCAATTTTAACTCCGTTACAAAGTGATCCACCGTGCTTTGTTTCCGCAGTAGCTGCACTTATGAATATGCTTGTATGCGTCACTCGCTCGCTTCTTATTGTTTCGCTGCCTTCTCAATTGTGTAATGAATGTTTTCTTCAGCACTCTTTGGGGCTCTTCCTTGTTTTCTACGTACTGCGTTCACAGTCAGTTCACGTGATTACGTGGGAGACGTGATGACGCGATACGTAACTCCGCCTCCCACGGCCATCGAGCTGCAGTCTATTACAGTATATGGACAAAAAAGAGGTTCCAGTTATGACCATTACACGTAGAATTTCGAAATGAAACCTGCCTAACTTTTGTAAGTAAGCTGTAAGGAATGAGCCTGCCAAATTTCAGCCTTCCACCTACATGGGAAGTTGGAGAATTAATGATGAGTGAGTCAGTCAGTGAGTGAGTGAGTGAGTCAGTGAGGGCTTTGCCTTTTATTAGTATAGATAGATAATGTGCACCAAGCAAACTCCACACATAATACACCAATTCCTAATCAATAAACAATCCTCCACTCCCAGACGCGTTGCCACCCTTCCTCCCGACTCGTCCATCTGGGATCTCTCACAGTCTTTTATAGTCCTTGACCCGGAAGTGCTTCTGAACCCTCAGTCCATGTGACTTCCTAGTACTTCCGGGTCAGATCAAAACTCTTCTTTTTCATCCTGGAAGTACGTCATTTCCTCTGTCGCTGTGACTAAGACATACTTCTGGGTTATAGGGGAAATAGAAGTCCTTACTCCTTCCTGCAGCGTCCCCTGGAGGCCCCTATGGTATCCAGCAGGGCTGTGATGTAAAACTCCACTGTCCATGACGCCCTGCTGGAACTCGGGGCACCCCTATGTTGCAAGAAGGGCTCCACCTGGCGGCCTGGGGGTATTGGCTGGGATGAACGGCCGGCCATATCCCACACAAAGCACCGTGATGTCCCTACATTGATGGATTATAGGCCAGAAGTCCACATGATCATCATCATCAAGTTCTTCCATGTGAACCCTGAATACAATGAGGACTGATTGTGAGGTCATTTATGTTAGGTTGAATGCCTAGAGGGGGCTGGGCGGTCTCGTGGCCTGGAACCCCTGCAGATTTTATTCTTTTTGTCCAGGCGTCTGGAGTTTTGTTTTGTTTTTTCTGTCCTCCCTGGCCATCAGATCAGAACTTACTTTTATTCTATGTTAATTAGTGTTCCCTAATTTTAATTATTTATTTTTTCTTTTTTCTTTTTCTTCATCATGTAAAGCACTTTGAGCTACATTGTTTGTATGAAAATGTGCTATATAAATAAATGTTGTTGTTGTTGTTTATGAATCTATACATATTAATAAAAGGCAAAGCCCTCACTGACTCACTGACTGACTGACTGACTGACTCATCACTAATTCTCGAACTTCCCGTGTAGGTGGAAGGCTGAAATTTGGCAGGCTCATTCCTTACAGCTTACTTACAAAAGTTAGGCAGGTTTCATTTCGAAATTCTACGCGTAATGGTCATAACTGGAACATGTTTTTTGTCCATATACTCTAATGGAGGAGGCGGAGTCACGTATCGCGTCATCACGCCTCCTACGTAATCACGTGAACTAAAAACAAGGAAGAGATTTACAGCACGAGTCAAATGCGGGAACGAAGGTAAATGACGTTAATTTTTGAGTGTCTTTTAATACTGTGTAAGCATACATATTAACACATGTGCAATTAAACGTGTGCATTTACGGGGTGATTTCTCAGGCTTAAAAGCTCGCCTTTTATCAAACGCGGGAACAAAGGTAAATGACGTTGTTCACTGTCTTTTAATACTGTGTAAGCATACATATTAACACATGTGCAATTAAACGTGTGCATTTACGGGGTGATTTCTCAGGCTTAAAAGCTCGCCTTTTACTAAAAAGGTAAATGCAAAACTATTTTCAATCATTCTATGATCTGCTTCTCACAACTGAAGGCACCGTGGCTGATGTTACGTCACTTGATGGCCAACCATAAGCGTTACCTGGTAGGTAACCAGCCACTCACTTCACTCCCTTACGGGAATCGAACCTCTGAGGTTTTCTTTTGTTCTTAATTTAAATTTAAAAGCAATACTTCACCGCTGCTAAGCCCCTCTAGCGCTGACATCCGAGGTTCGATTACCGTAAGCAAGTGCAGTGAGTGTGTACGCCTGATGAGCCAAGAATAAGGGGGAAAGACGTGTCGCGTACTCTTTGCATTATTTCACAGTAAACTATTTTCAACCATTCTATGATCTGCTTCTCACAACTGAAGGCACCGTGGCTGATGTTACCTCACTTGGTGGCCAACCATAAGCGTTACCTGGTAGGTAACCAGCCACTCACTTCACTCCCTTACGGGAATCGAACCTCGGACGTCAGCGCTACAGGCAAAGCCCCTAAAATTGTGCCACGGCGTGTGGTTCATTTATTTGACAAAATGTAGATCGGGGTAATTACATTCCGCGCCACGGCGTGTGGTTCATTTATTTGACAACATGTAGATCGGGGTAATTACATTCACGGCATTCGTAGTCTGATTCACAATCTGATTGTATGGGTGGTTACCTACCAGGTAACGCTTATAGTTGGCCACCAAGTCAGGTCGAAGTGATCACTCGAGTGAAGGCAGCTTCACAAAAAAACAGATCCTTAACAAACTGTTATTAGTATATTTTCCCTCAATTTAAAAAGGCTTTCTTTTCTTCTTAATAAAAATTTAAAAGCGGTACTTCGCCAGTGCGAAGCGCGTGGATTTGACCGACTGACACATACAGACATATGCATGAGTGCAGGTACTTCGGAAAGAAAGCACCGTGTAAACCTAAAGTTTAAATTAAGTTCATAGACCTACAAAAGGTTGCCATTCATTTGAGGCAAGATTGCTTTTCTTCTGTACAACTATATGTTGCATTCTCAAGAGTGTGCTTGCACGGCTTCGGATTTAGATATATATATATATATATGTATGTATGTCTATATATAAATATGCAAGCTTATAAGTACTGCCTTACTTCCCTTTAAGAAAGGACGATGTAATGATACTTGATTTAAACGATTCCATGTCTTCCTGGGTTTGCTTAGCTTATTGTCAATATCTTTACACCTTTTTTTAAGACTTATTGACTGAAATGGGCTTTCATGAAAAAAGTTAGGGCTTTGCTACAGGATACACCCTCCACAAGTTAAGCAAGTAAAAATAAAATATATATTTCTGTTTTATTTAAACCTTTTAAGTTCGTATGCATAGCCCCATTTGGCTGTTTAATTTTTTTTTCTTTCTTCAGTAATATTTAATCTCCTTAAAGAAAAAGAACATATCCAATTTACTTTTTTGTATCTCTTTAGTAATATTTTAGTGTAAAAGGATAACCAGTATTTAAACCTTTTATGTTACTTTATAAATTTATTTTACACAATGTTGAAAAATTAATAAGAAAGCTACATATTTTGGCAGCTGCTGCTTTAATTTTCAATGAAATGAAAAAAGCTCTCCAAGAGAAAACGTCAATGAAGAAGAAACAGTTTGCACTATCTAAAAATGAGAAACCCTCATTTATAAAAGTTTGCTGCAGATGACTTAACTGAAAATAAATCAATAGTTCCTATGTGTATAATACATATTTATCTATTTTACTTATGCCTTTATTCCAGCAACTTGCAACATCTGAGGTACAATTTGTTACATTACTTTTGTTTTTTGCAGCACAAGCAGGTGAAGTGACTTCCTCAGGGTCACACAGTGGTGTCAGTACCACGATTTGAACTGACAAGCTCCGGGTTTGCTGAAATATTACTGAAGAAAGAAAAAAAATGAAAATGGGCAAATAGGGCTATGCATACAAATGTCCATCCATCCATTATCCAACCCGCTATATCCTAAATACAGGAGCCAATAAGTAGATATGTATATATACAGTATATATATATATATATATATATATATATATATATATATATATATATATATATATAATGTGTGTGAATGTATATATGTATATATGTATGTCTATATTTATATCTATATATATATATATATATGTGTAGATATGTAAATTTGTATATTTATATATATATGTATATGTGGATGTGTATATGTATATATATGTATATGTAGATATGTGTATATGTAGATATGTAAATATATGTATATATGTTTATGTATATATATAGTTACATAACCTCTTTAACACACTACTTCTCCGCTGCGAAGCGCGGGTATTTTGTTATATATATATATATATATATATATATATATATATATGACAGCAACACTCATAACAATGACAACACAATTACATATATATATATGTAGATATGTATATATATATATATATATGTGTCAATCTATCTATGTATGTATCTCTAGATATATATATATATATATATATATATATATATATATATATATATATATATATATATGTAGATATGTATATATATGTGTATATATATGTAGATGTGTATATATGTAGATATGTAAATATTTATGTATATATATGTGTCTGTGTGTGTATATATATATATATATATATATATATATTCACGGCATTCGTAGTCTGTGTCACAATCTGATTGTATGGGTGGTTACCTACCAGGTAATGCTTGTGGTTGGCCAGCAATCTGCTAACATCCGCCACGGTGCCCTCAGTTTGTGAGGAGCAGATCATAGAATGGTTGAAATAGTTTACTGTCAAATAAATGCAAAGAGTACACGACACGTGTTTCGCCCTCATTCTGGGCTCATCAGGTGTACACACTCCACTGCACTCCCTCTCGGGAATCGAACCTCGGACGTCAGCGCCAGAGGCGATGCCCCTAACGTTGCGCCACGGCATGTGGTTCGTTTATTTCACAGCGTGTAGATCGGGGTAATTACATTCACGGCATTCGTAGTCTGTGTCACAATCTGATTGTATGGGTGGTTACCATATATATATGTGTGTGTGTGTGTGTGTATGTATATGTGTGTATATATATGTTGATATGTGTATATATATATGTAGATATATGTATATGTAGATATGTATATATATGTATATGTATATATATGTTTATGTGTGTGTGTGTGTGTATATTATATATATAAAAGACAGCAACACTCATAACAATGACAACACAATTACATTGACAATCATGTTATGTTATTTTTAAAATGTTTCCTTTTCTTTTTCATAACCTCTTTAACACACTACTTCTCCGCTGCGAAGCGCGGGTATTTTGCTATATATGTATATGTGGATGTGTATATGTATGTATATATATGTATATGTAGATATGTGTATATGTAGATATGTACTGTATATATATGTTTACATAACCTCTTTAACACACTACTTCTCCGCTGCGAAGCGTGGGTATTTTGCTATCCCATAATAAATGGCATATAACAGAGGCCTATACACTGAATGTGTCATTCCAACAGATGGTATACCACAAAGTTTAACAATGCTTTTACGAATCCCTTACCATTGGCATAACATAGACATATGCATTAAATTTGTCATTTCAGCAGAAGGCACATCACAAACATTAACATTGCTTTTATGAATCCCATATCAAATGGGATGTTATTTTGAAGAAATTAAATGGATAGGATTGTCAAACTTTGTTGGGCAGAATAGCCTGTTCTTGCAAAAATGTTCCAGTGTTCTAACAGAAGATTGTTACAAGCTTTGACACATTGTGTTAACACAGTGTACTTCACAAAAGTGACACAAGCTGCAACATTTTGCTGTGTCACAGATGTGCGTATGGGAGACAGTTTACGGGCCCAAATAAATGTGTTTTTCTGCCAGACCAGGGGCTGTTGCTGTATTCTAACACTCTTTCTTCTGTCTCTCTGCAGACCATCAGAAGAACCTCCATCCTTGGACACATCACTTCTGCTTCCAGTCTCCATGTTCCCACCTACTGAAGACGTCATTTCCGCCTCCGGTCCCATTGTGCCCTCCTCTTCCTGCCTATCACTTATATAATGGCCATCAGTGTCTCAGTTCTGTTTTGGACTCGTGTCTGTAAAGACATATTGTTTTTTATTCCGTCTCAATTTCCCAGAAATCTTCAAGTATACAGGGTGGCTACCCCAAATCCTTTTCTGTGTTCCTCTGTTTTGTTTTACAGCTATCAAATGTCCTGTCCTTAACTTTTTCAATCCTCAGCAGTTATCGCTCTCCTTTAATTTAACCTGTTCTGTCATAACATGCCTTTTGTTCCTGTGCGTTTTCAACAGCGTAATCTTAACAATGATGTCATATTTGTCATCATGCTCTTAGATTCTCTTTAATCTATAGGTGTTAGCTGATGCCTTGGCATATTAAATGCTTTCATGTGAGCCTGTTTCTTGCAAAGTGACAGTTGACTTTCTAAGTGCTCATTTATACAGCTTCATACCTGTATTGATTGTCAGTTTTTATTGAAACGTTTACACAACCATGTAACTGTATTGATCTTTCTGCTGTTGAGCTGATAATTATGGCAGCAGGCTGAACTTACCTGGCATTCTCACAAGCGTATTGTGTGTATCTGTATTTTTGGCTTCACATCATTAACTTGGCAACTTCACGTCTTTGTCCCAAGGATCATTCTCTGGAGGTGTTCATTTTGTGGAATAATTGGATGGTAGGTTAAATGACACCATTACCGTAGGGGCTTAAGGCTTATTGGGGGTCATGTCATTTATTTGGTGCCTGGCAGGTGTACTTTCACTGCACACACCTTCTATTATGTCATTTTTGAACTGCAACCTAGTGGCAGAGTGGCCCTATCCTTGGTTTCTTTATATAAAGAAAAAGTTTGTTTCAAATGTTCCTTCTACCCAAAATCATGCCACACTCTTTGTATCATTATTTCAGAAGAACGGCATGCTTGTTAGACATAAATTATAAGAAGCTAGATAATAAAAGCATCAAATTATGCCACCGTTTATAGTAAATGTTCTCACAGAGAAGCATCTTGAGTCTATAAGAAATGTTTTGTTGACATTACAAGTCATTTGACCTTTTAATTAGTAAAATATGAAAAATCAAATCTGTGTGCCGTGCACAGCCAGTGCTGAGCTGAATGTCATTTTTATTTAGTCTCTACAGGAAGGTTCAAAATATTGAAGTGGTCTGCAGTTACAGCAGGTACAACTTGGACCTTTGAAATTGTAATGGCTTGAAAAATATGCGTGAATAGTGAGAATGAACAAGTTAGAAATGATCCTAGAAATATTAGGACTTCTGTACAACACCATCCACCCGTCATCAAACTGTCTTAATGCAGCTTAATGCCACAGGGAGTTGAGGCCTGATCTGGCAGCACTTGGTGTGAGGCAGGAATAATAATAATAATAATAATAATTCATTACATTTATATAGCGCTTTTCTCAGTACTCAAAGCACTATCCACACAGGGAGGAACCGGGAAGCGAACCCACAATCTTCCACAGTCTCCTTACTGCAAAGCAGCAGCACTACCACTGCGCCAGGAACAACCACAACAATGGTTCAGTTCAATTCTGAGTACAGAAAGACCAGGCCGTGGAGGGTAATTGAGCCTGGACATCGGGATACATCCTACTCTTTATGAAGGACACCCAAGAATCCTTGATTTTACATCTCATCCGGTGGATGGCACCATTTTTACAGCACAGTGTGCCCATCACTGCACTGGGGCACTGGAACCCCCATTCAGACCAAAGGGTAAGCAACCCCTTGCAGGGCCTCGCCAACACCACTTCCTAGGTACTATGATTTATTTAAATGCTGTGTACTGACTTCTAGATGAGTACTCCAGAAACATACATGGGTAAGTTAATAATTATCCACACTTTGGTGATAATTCTGTTTGCCTTTGCTGTACAGGCTTCAACATGCATATGTGGAAACATAGATAGATAGATAGATAGATAGATAGATAGATAGATAGATAGATAGATAGATAGATAGATAGATAGATAGATAGATAGATAGATAGATAGATAGATAGATAGATAGATAGATAGATAGATAGATAGATAGATAGATAGATAGATAGATAGATAGATAGATAGATAGATAGATAGATAGATAGATAGATAGATAGATAGATAGATACTTTATTAATCCCAGGGGGAAATTCACATACTCCAGCAGCAAAAAATATTAAATTAAAGAGTAATAAAAAATGCAGGTAAAAAAACAGACAATAACTTGAATAATGTTCAACGTTTACCCCCTCTGGTGGAATTGAAGAGTCGCATAGTTTGGGGGAGGAATGATCTTCTCAGTCTGTCAGTAGAGCAGGACAGTGACAGCAGTCTGTCGCTGAAACTGCTCCTCTGTCTGGAGATGACACTGTTTAATGGATGTAGTGGATTCTCCATAATTGATAGGAGCCTGCTGAGTGCCCGTTGCTCTGCTACGGATGTCAAACCGTCCAGCTCTATGCCAACAATAGAGCCTGCCTTCCTCACCAGTTTGTCCAGGCGTGAGGCATACTTCTTCTTAATGCTGCCTCCCCAGCACACCACTGCGTAGAAGAGGGCACTCGTCACAACCATCTGATAGAACATCTGCAGCATCTTACTGCAGATGTTGAAGGATGCCAGTCTTCTAAGGAAGTACAGGCGGCTCTGTCCTTTCTTGCACAGATAATCAGTATTGGCAGTCCAGTCCAATTTATCGTCCAGCTGCACTCCCAGGTATTTATAGGTCTGCACCCTCTGCACACAGTCACCTCTGATGATCACGGGGTCCATGAGGGGCCTGGGTCTCCTAAAATCCACCACCAGTTCTTGGTTTTGCTGGTGTTCAGTTGTAGGTGGTTTAAGTCGCACCATTTAACAAAGTCCTTGATGAGGTTTCTATACTCCTCCTCCTGCCCACTCCTGATGCAGCCCACGATAGCAGTGTCGTCAGCAAACTTTTGCACGTGGCAGGACTCCGAGTTATATTGGAAGTCCGATGTATATAGGCTGAATAGGACCGGAGAAAGTACAGTCCCCTGCGGCGCTCCTGTGTTGCTGACCACAATGTCAGATCTGCAATTCCCGAGACGCACATACTGAGGTCTGTTTGTAAGATAGTCCACGATCCATGCCACGAGGTATGAATCTACTCCCATCTCTGTCAGCTTGTCCCTAAGGAGCAGAGGTTGGATGGTGTTGAAGGCACTAGAGAAGTCTAGAAACATAATTCTTACAGCGCTACTGCCTCTGTCCAAGTGGGAGAGGGATCGATGTAGCATATAGATGATGGCATCTTCCGCTCCCACCTTCTCCTGGTATGCGAACTGCAGAGGGTCGAGGGCGTGTTGGACCTGTGGCCTCAGGTGGTGAAGCAGCAGCCGCTCAATGGTCTTCATCACATGTGATGTTAGAGCGACAGGCCAGAAGTCATTCAGCTCACCAGGACGTGATACCTTTGGGACTGGGGTGATGCAAGATGTTTTCCAAAGCCTCGGGACTTTCCCCTGTTCCAGGCTCAGGTTGAATATGCGCTGTAGAGGACCCCCTAGCTCTGATGCACAGACCTTCAGCAGTCGTGGCGATACTCCATCTGGACCTGCTGCTTTGCTGGCACGAAGTTTCCTCAGCTCTCTGCTCACTTGCGCTGCTGTAATTGTGGGTGGGGATGTCTCTTCTATGTTGGTATCAGCAGAAGGATGTGTAGAGAGTGCAGTACTCCGAGGTGAGAGTGGGTTAGGGTGGTCAAACCTGTTAAAGAAGATGTTCATTTGGTTTGCTCTCTTCACGTCTCTCTCGATGGTGGTACCCCGCTTCGAGCTGCAGCCAGTGATGATCTTCATCCTATCCCACACTTCCTTCATGCTGTTGTTCTGCAACTTCTGCTCCAGCTTTCTCCTGTACTGCTCCTTCGCCGCCCTGAGCTGGACTCGGAGTTCCTTCTGCACACGCTTGAGCTCATGCTGATCACCGTCTTTAAAAGCCCTTTTCTTCTGGTTCAAAAGGCCCTTGATGTCACTTGTAATCCATGGCTTGTTGTTAGCATAGCAGCGTACAGTTCTTACTGGACCTACAATGTCCATACAGAAGTTGATGTAGTCAATAGTGCAGTCAACAACCTCCTCAATGTTCTCACTATGTGATCCCTGCAGGATATCCCAGTCTGTAGTTCCAAAACATTGTCTCAGAGCATTCTCAGCCTCCGGGGTCCACTTCCTGAATGATCGTGTGGTTACAGGTAGGACTCTCACTTTTGGTTTGTAGTGAGGCTGAAGCAGAACCAGGTTATGATCTCCTTTCCCAAGCGCAGGCAGCGGGGTGGCACTGTATGCGTCTTTAACGTTTGCATACAGTAAATCAATAGTCTTATTTCCCCGGGTGTTGCAGTCCACATACTGGGAGAATGCAGGTAATGTTTTGTCCAGCGTCACATGGTTAAAGTCTCCAGCGATTAGCACAAGTGCCTCGGGGTGCTGCGTTTGTAACTTAGCAACAGCAGAATAGATGATGTCACTCGCTAGCTCCACGTCCGCCCGAGGAGGAATATACACGATGACAACAATGACATGTCCAAACTCTCTGGGCAAATAGTAGGGACGCAGACTTATGGCCAACAGTTCGATGTCCCTGCAGCAAGTGGAGATTTTGACTTTAACATGTCCAGAGTTACACCACCGTGTATTAACATAGAGAGCGAGTCCTCCTCCTTTGTGCTTCCCACAGGTACTTGCGTCTCTGTCCGCTCTAACTGTGCTAAACCTGGGTAGCTCCACATTAGCATCTGGGATGGTGTTAGTTAGCCACGTTTCGCAGAAACACAACAAACTGCATTCTCTGTAGGTTCTGACATTTTTCACCAGCGCAGCCAGTTTGTCGTTCTTATTTGGTGTGTCTATGGTCACAGAATTAATGTTTCAACCTCAGTCAGTTTCTTTTTCAACTTTTTTCAGAAAGCATTTGATAAGGTGCTACATGAGAGGTTGGGCATCAAACTAAAAGAAGTGGGAGTTCAGGGTTAGGGTATGTTTTTAGATGGGTGCAGAATTGGCTCAGATACAGGAAGCAGAGGGTGATGGTGTGAGGAACCTCATTAGAACTGGCCAATGTTAAGAGTGGTGTTCCACAGGGGTCACTGCTATGGCCGCTGCTATTTTTAATATAAATGATTTTGATAGGAATGTAAGTAACAAGCTGGTTAAGTTTGCAGAAGATATCAAGCTATCTGGATTGGCAGATAATCTGGAATCTGTTGAATCAATTCAGGGGGTCCTTCACAGCATACAGGCTTGGGCAGATTTGTGACAGATGAAAATTAATGTCAATAAATGTAAAGTATTACATGTAGAAAGTAAAAATGTTAGGTTTGAATACACAATGGGCGGTCGGAAAATCAATGGGACACTTTTTGAGAAGGATTTAGAAGTCAGTCAGAGTGGACAGACAGGACATTACGAAGGCTAACAAAATGTCAGGTTTTATGGTGCCCTGATATTTAGGGTACAAGTCTAAGGAGGTTCTGCTCAAGCTTTATAACACACTGGTGAGGCCTCATCTGGAGTACTGGGCGCAGTTTTGGTCTCCAGGCTACAAAAAGGACACTAGAAAAGGTCCAGAGAAGAGTGACTAGGCTGAGTCCAGGGCTACAGGGGATGAGTTATGAGGAAATATTAAAAGAGCTGAGCCTATACAGTTTAAGCAAAAGAAGGTGTCACACACGTGCAACTAGGAAGACGTTGTATGGACCAAGTAAAGTAATTCCACGCCAGGCCAGGGGGTGGCGGGGTGCACTAAACTTTCTCCTGTTATATCTGCAGACCAGCTGCGGGAAAACCTGTCTGATTTAGAACAGAAGACATCACTTCCGGTTCCAGCACCCAGAAAAATATCACGTCCGGTTCCGGCGCCTAGAAAATTATCACTTCCGGCATCTACTTTGAATAATGAAGAACATCACTTCCTGTCCTATCCCTTAAAACCACCATTTTGACAAACCATCGGCAGTTCTGTTTTGGACTCGGTATAGAGAATATCTCTATATTTAAAAGACTCTTTTGCAGCTAGGAATAATATATGGGTGGCTGCCCCAAACCTTTTTAAGTATGTTGAGTCAATTCATTTTACAAAGGTTAAGAGGAGACCTGACTGAAGTGTTTAAAATTATGAAGGGAATTAGTGCAGAGGACTGAGGCTGTTATTTCAAAATGAGTTCACCAAGAACAAAGGGACACAGTTGAAAACTTATTAAAGGTAAATTCTGCACAAATATTAGCAAGTTTTTCTTTACACAAAGAACAATAGATACTTAGAATAAGTGACCAGTCAGTGCGGTAGACAGTAAGACTTTAGGTACTTTTAAAACTTGACTTGATGTTTTTTTGCAGAAATAAGTAAATAGGACTGGCGAGCTTTGTTGGGCTGAATGGCCTGTTCTCGTCAAGATTGTTCTAATGTTCTAAAAAAAGGACTGTTTGGTTTTCTCCGGATTGTGTTTTCTTTATTTAGGAACACTACAGTTTTTGTGTATATATATATTTTTTATCTTTGATTATTTTCATTTTGGGCCTGGCAAAATTCACCGTAAATATTTTTCTCTGTTTCTGATTGGGACCTTGCTTTTTTGATTTTAATTGAGACCTGATTGAAGAGTTAAAATTATGAAGGGAATTAGTCCAGTGGATCGAGACTGTTAATTTAAAACGAGTTCTTCAAGAACAAAGGGACAAAGTTGGAAACTTGTTAAGGGTAAATTGTGCACAAATATTGGAGACTTTTAAAACTCGACTATATTAGAAGAATGAAGTGCAAGACTTTGTTCGGCTGAATGGCCTGTTCTCATCTAGGTTGTGCTAATGTTCTAACTTTACATTATATATTGTCAGACATGCGAGAAAGGGTGTGTCTTCTGGGTATGGGATTGTGTAGAAATACAGGGAAGACTTTAAATGTAACACCGTTACCATTTGCTATAGAGCGGAGGAGAAGTGAACAGGGGACCCGTGATGTCACTTCTGCTGAGAACCACAATCATCCCACCTCTTCATTTCTCTTATTGACCGGTAAGCTCACAGGAGACAGAAGTCTATCGAGAGAGCAGCCTTTCCACGGTTCAAGTGATATTATTTTCATTACATTTTTGCTTTGTTTATTACACACAATAACTCAGACATTAAACAGGGAATGCCAGCTTGTCTCCAAACTCTTGTTTTGTCTATTGCAACATTTTTACAGTATATACAGAATTGTAACTACTGTACAGGACCTTTGCCTATAAAGTGAACATGTGCTTAAGAATAAACATTATTGAATTTAATTATTATTAAAAAGATTACCATGAAATAACCCTGCACAGTCACCACAGATTTCACAAAATGTATTCAGTTCAGAAGTCTACACTCAATGTCAAGAGTTTTTCTAGTGTTTAGTACAATAAACAGGGAACAACTTATGAACAGTTTGACCTAACAATAAATTAAGATGATAATTAACTACACTGCTGGGTTAGGAAACAATGATAATTAAGCAATTGATTAAAAAATTTAAAAACATTGAGGAAATAAAGTAACAAAAAGAAGGCCTTTCCCTGACTTGTAAGTCTAATAATTCAATCTCTTTAATAAAGTGAATATAAAGTAAAAAAAATCATTTAGCATGATATTAATATTCTGTGACAAGCAGTTCAATGAAACTGACTGATTAAACTGTGAGTAATGCTAATTGTATGGTAATGTTTTACCAAGCCAGTTTCTCTGCTCATGCTATGATACTTGGATACGCTGGTACGCTGCAATGTTCTGTTTTGGTTTTATTCCAAATCACAGAATTCTTCCTTCTAGTGTACAGCAAACCATGTTGAACCAATTGATTTACATGTAATATTATATACTAGCCAACCCGCGGCGTACCATACGCCGCATAATCAGGCCGCTTTTTTAATGATTTTTAAGCACAGGGAGAAAATTAACATTTGAAAAATCGGAAATGTAATAAATCGCCAAGAAAAGTAACATTTCATGTGCCCACCCCCAACTCGTCACCTGAATCATTTTCCTCCTTGCACAGTCCATATGCACGTGTGAGTCACATAGACTTTTCATTGTTGTTTGTGGTTTTGGCTGCTTTTCTATATATAATCCACCAAGTCATCCGACCATGGTAGTACCGAGGGGGGGGTGTACAAAGGGCAGGGACATAATCAGTGCGAGCATATGAGCAGCTAGCCATGTTTTTGAAAGTTTGGCCCCATGCCTTATTAATTGTCATCGCAAAGGCAAGTCTAACAGGAAATTGTCTTCGTCTTGTAAAAACATAAAATGATGTAATTGAACAAAATGTATGTGTGTAAGTACAGAAAATAGGACAGAATGATCAAACTTGTTTGTGTTTTGTGTACGTGACAAAAAGCATATATACTTTCTGTAAGTTTTCTTTCAATGATGTGTGTGACAAGAAAATGTACCGTTAGGGTAAAGACTTTACCAATTGGAATAATACAAAATGAGTCAGGACGCTATTTTTGTTGCTTACGTGGTCTACGATCAGGAGACTAGAAAAGCTATAAAAGAGCAAGGACATCTGCGCTCGAAGCAGATGAAGTGCGGTGTCCTAGGACTGTATTTCTCTGTCATTTTACCCTTGCCTGGTATGTATCAATAAAAGATTTTTACTAATTTTAATTTTCTTCTCTGTCTTCAGTCACAAAAAGTGTCCACAGTTGTTTGGCGCCGGGACGTGGGGCAGGAGACGGCCGGTCGACTCCTCTGGCGAGACCATTTCAGTGATCCGTCTTACCAGCGGACTGCCGTCAACTTGAACTCCGGCAGCAGAGCAAGCAGCTCCGGCAAAAGTTAGGACTGCCCTGTCCTGAAAGAGTTCTTGCATGAGGAGCCCCTGGTCTCCTCTTTGCTACATCCACGGTGACTGAACGGATTTCCAGACAGAGCTTGCACACTTCCAGGCTGGGGTAAGCACCGGGGAATTTCCGAACATTTTTTTTATTTTCTAAATTACGGGAGGGCGAGTTTCCTGTTGACCGTCTAGTCATATTCATATCTCAACGGGTTGCTTAAGGTGATGGAGACTTGACCCAAGCAGTTTGACGCATACGAAAGGTCTGACGAAAGGGTACTGGCCTCACCCATATCCTAGACTCGGCTGGACGTATTGATGTAGTATTCTGCTGAACCGAATCGGACACGAAGTCACCTGAGCTGGAATCCGGGGATGTGAGCGGACAGGCTAACGGGACGAGTAACGGGGTGGTATATATATATATATGGAAACATAAACAGAAAAAGAGCACAGATTGCAGGTTTGCTGTTAGGACGGAATAAATAAATCTATATACTAATAGGAATACCGTGTTCTCCTGGGAACTGGGACAGGACCGATAGTTGGGTGTCTCCCCTTGGGACTAAAGAAGGGAACAGTAAGGGAATAGTGAGTGGCACACTTAATACCTCGCTAATTCATACGTACAAGGGATTAGACGAATCAGTATATAGTTGGAAAATTAAATACAGGACTCGGGAAGAGCAAGGGGACATAATGGGAACTTATAACAGTAAGCCTGTTAATCGCCGCACAGGGGGATCAAAATCATTAATGCTGGAAGAATTATTTTCGGAGGATCAACAGACGCCCCGTAAAAATGGGTCTCCTAGGAAATTTGTAGAAAAGAAGACCGGTTTAGATTTCAAGAAGGCATGTAAGAAATGGAATAGACAGAGTGGTGGGCGTTGGCCGATAGAGGGGACAGGAGATGCAAGTGAAATACAGGAAGCTAGGAAGATCCTGTGTAGGAATAAGCAGGGTTGTTATAATAGTGGACCGTATCGAATGGATATGTTTGATAGATGGGAATTAGTAATAAAAGACAGAAATTTAGAAGCAGTACAGAAACAGAATGAATTGTTGCGGGCAAATGAGGGAAAGGCTAAAAAGGAGAAAGAGGAATTACTAATTACATTACAGAAAGTTCAGACAGGCATGGAACCACAGGCAGACGGGAGGAAAAGGAAGAATAATCCAAATAAAGACCCCCTTTATCCTATTATTTGTTCCTCTCCTCAGTACCAACCTCAGGCACCTCCATTATCCCCTCCTCTATCCCCCATTCCGACTGCCCCCCCTGCACTACAACTGGCAGAAGTTTCCCCTGATGATCCCCCAGGCACAGATCACTATGACCCCTCTACCCATAGTGATGACCCACCCCGTACTAGACAAACCCCCGTCTCCCAACACACTCGAAGTCAAACCTCCACTCACAAACCAGCTCCAACTTTTTTCTCTCCAAATCCTTCACCTTTACTTACTTGCCCTTTAATAGAAGTTCCCAATCCCCATTATAACCCTGCCCATCCAGCCGGACCCCAAAATCCCACAACAGTTATGATAAATCAGAACTGGGACATCCAAGAACTAAAGGATGTCGTGAATGCACTTCCAGATCCAAAGGAAGTAGGAGGACTAAAATTTGTTGAACAACTTGATCAGTTAGATAGCATGTATAAGCCTAATGCTGCTGAATGGACCCAGGTACTTCGTCGAAAGCTTGGGACCACATGGGCCACTGTTTGCAAGGGTGTACGCAATGACGTTCCATGGGTATGGAACCCAGCTTTAACTCGAGGACAGGGGATTGGTGGAGAAGGCGAATTTAACCCACAATGGGAGGCGTTGAGACAAAATATTGCAGAAAAATATAAAAAAGGAACGGACTGGTCCCTTATTTCTGCTGCAAAACAATAGAGAGACGAGACGGTTGATGAATGGGCACATAGGATTCAAGACCTTATGGCTAATCACTCGGGCTTGGAAAATGTCGATGACCGCACCCGAACTGCAGTTCCTCCTTTTGTTTCCGGTTTGCACCTTGATATATAAAACAAGGTCCGCACTTCCTGTATTGGGTGGGAAAGTGCCGCGTTTGATGAAATCAAACGACATGCTGAACATGCCGAAAAACAAACTAAGCAGAAGGAATCGGACTCTCATGCCAAATTATTGGCAGCACAGATGAACTATTATACCAGGAATACTCCTGACCGAGGCCGAGGATATGGCCTTAGAGGAAGGGGACGAGGACGAGGAAGAGGACGAGGTGGTTTTGGAGCTCCTCCTGCTGACCACAATAAAAATCCTTTTATTCCCTCTCCCTTTAATCCCAATGTTAATTCCTACTCTTGCTACGCCTGTGGTGAAACTGGACATTTTCGTCGGGAGTGCCCTCACAGACAGCAACAGCCCCCGCCTCCCCCTATTCCACCTGTTTTTTCTGACACCCCTGACCAACAATACTGGCCATAGGAAAACGCAGGGACCTCCAGCCACTCTTTTCAACTACCTTTGCTCACCCATAATTCAGAGACTGATCCTTTACTGACATTGTTCGTTGATGGCACTGAGACTATTTTCTTAATCGACACTGGTGCCACTCGATCTACCCTCTCGCTGGCAAAGGTCCCTGCCTCGAACGAGGCTGTTACTGTGCTTACTGCTTCTGGACAACCTCACCTTCTCCAAGTATCAAAACCTCTTCAAGTCCAGTCATGTCCTGGCGGACATACCTTACTGCATCGTTTTCTTTTAAATCAGCTCTGTCCAGTTAACCTTTTAGGAAGAGATCTCATGACAAAACTTTCTCTTTCTATTTCTATGACTGACAAAGGATTTTTCTGTTCTACCCCCAAGTTGTTGTGTCAAATTGCCCCTTACCCCAAACCCTCTTTTGCAGCTTGGACTTTAAATATTTCCCCACACACCATTCTCCTCAAAGCCCTACACTCTTTTTCCCCCTGTCTCTTTCCCAATTTACAGGCCCCTGACATTTTACACTGTACTGCCCAATACTTCCCTATAGAAGTAGATACCCCCTGGCTAGAATCTTTCCTTACTTCTGGTACTTGCCCCGAAACCCTTCACATCTCCTGTGTTTTTATTTCATCCACAAAGGCAGCTGCTTCTGTTCATCTTACATGCTCACAACATATATTTTATCTTGGCGGCTCAGTGCCTCATATTTCCTTAGCTAAATCACGCACTGTTAAATGGGGGGAAATAGGACCATGGGTAGAACAATGCCTTAAAAGAACAGACTGGTTACAAGTTGCTCCAGGTATTTTTGATACTCCTGACCGTTTAATAACTAAAGTGGTGCTTCAAACTGATTTTTTAGTACATCGCGCTTTGTGCTGTCCTTCCTCTTTTGCTTGTTCATTGCAAACCACTTTCCCTTCTTGGCTCTCTATGCTCCCTGATTCACTATGGTCCCAGGGAAAGAATGATTATGGAAGGATAGCCCATTGTGAGCCTCTGGTGATCCACCCGATATCCTCCTTCCGCCCGCACCGTGCCCAATATCCTCTGTCTCCCAAAGCAGAGGCTGGCATCTCTGCCGTACATTCCGATCTCGTCAAACGCGGTGCCATTATTCCAATTGAATACTCTCCAGTCAATTCCCCCATTCTACCTGTAAAAAAGGCTGACGGTTCATGGCGTTTCGTACAAGACTTGCGACAAGTAAATTCTGCCATCTTCCCTAGGGCCCCTATCATCCCTAATCCTTCCACTATTCTCTCTACTATCCCTCCTTCCGCTCGGTACTTCTCCGTTATTGACCTAGCTAATGCTTTCTTTTCTATCCCTGCCTCAGGGATACACTGAAGCCCCTTGTATATATGGAAAAGCTCTTGCCCAAAATTTAGAAGGCTTTTGGCCGGACAGAGGTAGTACATTGATACAGTATGTAGATGACATAATGCTATGTAGCGCTACAGAAGAAGATTGTGCAAAAGATACCCAGAAATTGTTGCTGTTTTTGGGGGACAATGGCCATAAAGTTTCTAAAGTTAAGCTGCAGCTAATCAATACAACTGTAAAATATCTAGGTCATGACATTACGTGTGGAACAAGAGCTCTCTCTAGCGATCGCATTACAGCCATCCAAAATCTTCCTAGACCAGTCACAAAACAACAGGTTATGTCTGTTTTAGGTATTCTGGGCTACTGCAGACAGTGGGTTCTAAATTTTACTGAAAGAGCACAGCCGTTGCAACAATTGGCTAATACTCCTGGCATCCCCCTCTCTGGCCAGGTCCAATGGAATGAACAGGCTGAGAAGGCTCTCTGTGACTTAAAAGCTGCTCTTCTATCTGCATCCGCACTTGGTTTGCCTGATCATTCTCATCCATTCACTTTGTTCGTGAAATGCAGTACTGACGCAACAACACGGAGATAAACAGAGACCGGTGGCTTACTTTTCTAAAAAACTGGATCCAGTGGCCGCAGCACTTCCTCCGTGTCTTCGTGCTGTGGCTGCAACAACAGAAGCTGTATTAGCAAGCACGGATGTAGTTCTCATGAGCCCCCTAACAGTTAAAGTGCCTCACGCTGTACATTCTATCCTAGTACAAGCCAAAACTTCACATCTCACTACTGCTAGGGCAATACACTATCAGAATGTACTCTGTACTTTGTCAAATGTTACAATTGAAAGATGCTCCACTTTAAATCCAGCCACTCTTCTCCCAATTAACAACAAAGGAGAACCACATAATTGCCATGATGAAATAGCAAAGGTTGTAAAACCTAGAGTAGATCTACAGGAAACACCTTTAGAAACTGGAGAAATGATTTTTGTGGATGGATGTTCCTTGCGATTGAAAAATGGAGCACCCTCAACCAGTTACGCAGTGGTCCAAGGGGACCGCCTGCTGGAAGCAAATCGAATTTCATCAAGCTTGAGTGCACAAGCAGCTGAACTCGTAGCACTCGTGTCAGCTGTCCGAAGGGAAGATCGTAACAATTTATATGGATTCCAGGTATGCTTTTGGAGTCTGCCATGATCATGGAGCACTATGGAAACTAAGGGGATTTAAGACCAGTACTGGCAAACCCATCCAACATCAGAAATTGATCGAATCCCTTTTAGAAGCTATAACCAAACCATCAAAGCTAGCGATTGTTAAATGTCAAGCTCACACAGGAAAACAGGATCCTGTTAGCAAAGGAAATGAATTAGCTGACCACTTTGCTAAAGAGGCTGCATATAATAACACACCAATTTCTTTATTCCAACAGAGAAATGACCAGGACCCTGATAATCAAATTATTTCTTTACAGAGTGCAGCCACGGATATCGAAAGGAGAAAATGGTCCAAAGAAGGGTCCCTCTCTGATGGAGTCTGGACTCATAAACACTAACAAACCTTTTCTCCCAAAAGCCTCTTTCCCAGGAATGGCAAAAATCGCCCATGGCCTTGATCACGCAGGTAGAGATGCCATGGTTCGAGATGTTGAAAAACATTGGGAAGCTGTAGGTTTCTCTACATATGCAGAGCAATTTTGCAGACGCTGTGCAATATGTCAAAAGTTTAATGTGGGAAAAGGTACCCAGGTAAGTCCCGCCGTTACCCCTAATCCAATGGGTCCGTTTGAACACCTCCAAATGGATTTCATTGAACTAACCCCGTCTAAAGGGTACCGATATTGCCTTGTGATTGTCGATGTGTTCTCCTGATGGGTAGAGGCTTTCCCTTCAAAACACAACGATGCCAAAACAGTAGCTAAAGCACTAATTAAAGAGATTATTCCAAGATGGGGTATCCCTCAAAAGTTACAAACAGATAATGGCACTCATTTTGTGAACTCCGTTATAAATGAATTAACCACCTGGCTCCAAATTAATGTGCACCATTATTGTAAATACCATCCCCAAAGCGGAGGCATCGTAGAACGATGCAATGGCACTTTAAAAGCTAATCTCGCAAAAATTTGTGAACAAACTAATTTATCATGGCCGGATGCACTACCCTTAGCTTTAATGGGACTAAGGGGACGGACACACCGACAACTGGGACTATCGCCGTTTGAGATTCTGACTGGACGTCCCATGCCCATTGGCATGGTTGTAGGAAATGTGAATTTGCATACTGTGGACAATGATCTTCTCTCTAGTCTTGCAGGTCTCCGAACCTCGTTGAAGGAAGTCCACCAGCAGGTTAATAAAGCCTGGAGGACCAGCCCACCTTCTAAGGATTTACCAATTCCCTTGGGCACCTGGATCCTGGTTCGAGATACTCGGAGGAAACACTGGCATCAGCCTAGGTGGAGAGGACCATTCCAAATTCTTCTATCCACACCACATGCCGTGAAAGTTGAAGGACTGCCTGCCTGGATCCACGCATCGCATTGCAAGAAATGGCTATCTTAAAAATACTTTTTCTGTTGACTGTTACCCGCACCCTCTCAGGCTACCCAAGGATGGGTGGTGATCTCTATCTTTATAAGGTAAAACAGAACCAGAATCAGAGATACCCGAATATCACAGTCACACAGGGACTCACCACTTCAGTGCAAATTGATTTCTGCTCAATTGTGGACTGTGGAGTCGGACGACAAGAACAATGGACCTGGTCTGATAAATATGTTTGTGTTTCAGCTTTTACGGATTACGAAGACTGGTGCAGTCGGTGGGGTTTAGTCTTTATAACCAACAACGTTTCCTTAACTTCAACAAAGATTCTATTGAAGGCATACATGAACAGCTTGACCGTACTTCTCTGATGACTTGGCAAAATCGTCTAGCCTTGGACATGTTACTTGCGGAAAAGGGAGGCGTCTGTGCTATGTTTGGCGATGCTTATTGTACATATATTCCTAATAATACCGCGCCAGATGGATCAATAACTCGTGCATTGGCAGGTCTCACTGCTCTCTCTAATGAACTTGCCACTAATTCTGGCATTACAAATCCCTGGGATCAGTGGTTTGCATCCTCCTTCGGATCCTGGGGACAATGGATAAGATCTGTTTTTATTTCTTTGGTTGTGGCATTTTGCCTCCTCCTCCTGGTTGGTTGTTGTATTATCCCTTTGTTTCGCTACATAATTTCTAAGTACTTTACCGCCTTTATGGAAAGGGCATATATGCTACATGAGGAGCACATGTCTCGTATAGCTTGTTCCATTTTCTCCTCCCCATCCCCTTCCCCTTCATCAACCATTTCAATTTAATTCTACTGCCCACATCATTTTGTTCAAAAAGGGAGGAGTGTAAAAACATAAAATGATGTAATTGAACAAAATGTATGTGTGTAAGTACAGAAAATAGGACAGAATGATCAAACTTGTTTGTGTTTTGTGTACGTGACAAAAAGCATATATACTTTCTGTAAGTTTTCTTTCAATGATGTGTGTGACAAGAAAATGTACCGTTAGGGTAAAGACTTTACCAATTGGAATAATACAAAATGAGTCAGGACGCTATTTTTGTTGCTTACGTGGTCTACGATCAGGAGACTAGAAAAGCTATAAAAGAGCAAGGACATCTGCGCTCGAGGCAGATGAAGTGCGGTGTCCTAGGACTGTATTTCTCTTTCATTTTACCCTTGCCTGGTATGTATCAATAAAAGGTTTTTACTAATTTAAATTTTCTTCTCTGTCTTCAGTCACAAAAAGTGTCCACAGTCTTAAAGTAAAAGGCAAATTATCCGCGACAAACTGTTTTACATGCTGCATACCAACTCGCGGCGCAGTATATGCCGCATAATCACGCTGCTTTTTTAATGTTTTTTAAGCAGAGGGAAAAAATGAACATTTGCAAAATCCGTAACGCTGCTTTCAGTAAGTACAATGCACACGCGTTTAATTTGTCAGCCACTTTTTGCCAGCCGTCTTTTCTGGTTTGGGCCGCTTTTACAGTGTTACCGCTTCTGTATATTAAATCTTCAAATCCTTCGAGTAAGTAATTAACTAACACCCACCCACCCAGCCTGTGTGAAAAAAATGTGCCCGTTCTTTCATCATTTTGTTGCAGCCTATCAAAGACTTGCTGATCATGTTTTGTAGACTCAATATATATTGGTTTTTCACTCAGCGCGAGGGCGCGCATTCATCTCGGATTATTACATCCTGCTAGACTAATCTGCTACATGGCTGCATTTGAAAAACCGACTTATCCCGGATGAGTTTCACCGGCATTAATGATTAGGAATCTGGTTGGAACAAAACCCTGCATCCACAGGGGTTCACCAGGACCGAGTTTGGGAAACACTGCTGAACAGAGACGAAACCGACTCAGGTGAGGAGTGGGTTTGGGCAAAGTGGTTGCAGCTATTGATTATTCAGTGTTGTTTGCCTGGGTGTCTGATCTGCTCAACAGGATCATAAATAAAAGGAAAACAATGTGAAGGCAATGTCACAGGTGATCCTGTGGTATAGCGGGTCCACAGCTCCCCTTCAAAAGCCCATTTTTAAAGAAATAATCATCGTACTCACAGTGTAGTGAGGGGCGTGGAAGTGTGGCTGAAACGGTTTCCGGGTAGACTCATGCTTCGGGCATTTCTCCCCTGTGCAGTGTGTGAGGGAGTGAGGAGAGAGAGAGAAAGCCGGTATGTTAGAGTGAGCGAGAGCAGGCTCGAAGGCAATGTGTTCCTGTGGTATAGCGGGTCCATAGCTCCCCTTCAAAAGGCCATTTTTAATCAGGCGACTGACAGTAGTGGAGTCAGGCACAGAGAAGGTCAGCTGCAGAGAGAGCGTCTCGACTGTTGCAGGGCCTGAAGCAGGTGAGACGCTAATGAAAAAGAGGCACAGGGCTTATTGGTTTTTAAGGACTGCTTCCTTCATTGTGTTTTAACTTCAGTTTTAAAGGATTGCGCGGCTCTCTCTTGCGCTGCCTGTGTGTGCCTCTGTCTCTCTCTGGCGCTGCCTCTCTGTGTGTGTGTGTGTCTCTGTCTCTCTGGCGCTGCCTGTGTGTGTGCCTCTGTCTCTCTGGCGCTGCCTGTGTGTGCGCGCCCCTCTGTCTCTCTGGCGCTGACTGTGTGTGCCTCTGTCTCTCTCTGGCGCTGCCTCTGTGTGAACCAAGGTTCCACTGAGGTTGACTAATGAAAAGTCAAAGTGGCTCAGAGCTGCAAGTGGACTGTGGCACAGACAAACAGAAACGACGGCATGTTTTCCAAGGCGTCGCGTCCGACTTGGTGGGCGTGGCTCTGTTATTTTTTCGTCGTATCCAATGGTCTAAGAGTTGGTGGGCGTGGCTCCTTCCTGCGTGCGCCATTGGCGTCTTACTTGTCGGTGGTTTAGTGAATCCACGCCCCTTCCGGCATGCTTTCCATGGGTGGCTACTTGTCTCCCGGCTTAGTGAATTATATATATAGATATTTGGGATTTAAATAATGTCTTTATCAGAGTGCATTTGAAAAAGAAAAAAAACACTCAAGGTTAATATTAGCAAACACAAGCCATTATAATGGTAAAAGTGGCACTGGTCTGCTTAAAAAGACAGCTGGGACACCCAATCGAGCTGATGGAAGTTTATGGTTGGGATGTAAGAAGGGAAAAAAAAACATAAGGAAACTGGAGCTTTATTGTATGCAAAGAACACACATTGGATTCAGAAAGTATTCAGATCCAATCAATTTTGTGACCCTTTACAGAATTGCAGATTTTACTTTAAATGGATTCATTTGGCATTTTTGCCCATCTCTCTACACTCAATAACCCATAAACACAAATTGAAAATATGTTTTTAGAAAGGTCTGCACATTTATTTAAAATAAAAACCTACATCTCTAATTCATGTTAGTATTCAGACCCTTAATTTAGTACTTTGTAGAAGCCTCTTTGGCAGCATTTACATCTTTGAGTCTTTTTTGGTAGGTTTCTTCAAGCTTTGCACACCTTGATTTGGGCAGTTTATACCATTCATCCTGGAAGGTCTTCTCAGCCTCTGTTAGATTAGATGGGAAGCATCTATAAACTGCCATCCTTAGGTCTCGCTATACATGTTCTGTTGCATTTAAGTCTGCACTTTGGCTGAGACTCTCACAGACAGTCCTAGATTTGTTCATATTGTCTTGACTGTGTGGTATAGGTAATTATCATGCTGAAAGGCAAACCTGTGACACCCTGTGTAGTGGTAAGCTTGGCACCAGACTACACTCTGGGAGTCTTTTAGTTCAGGACTGACCTGGATCAGACATGAGAGATGGCAGAAATGGAGAAATAGACACTAAATGATGGTATTTACAAAAACAATATTAGGCTTTATTTACAGGTAAATAAAATCAAAAAAGCAAGGTCCCAATCAAAAATAGTGAAAAATATTTGTGGTGAATTTTGGCCCAAATTAAAATAATCAAAGACAAAAAATATATATATACACAAAAACTGTAGTCTTCCTAAATAAAGAAAACACAATCCGGAGAAAACCAAACAGTCCTTTTTTTAGAACATTAGAACAATCTAGACGAGAACAGGCCATTCAGCCCAACAAAGCTCACCAGTCCTATTTACTTATTTCTGCAAAAAAACATCAAGTCAAGTTTTAAAAGTACCTAACATCTTACTGTCTACCGCACTAACTGGTCACTTATTCCAAGTGTCTATTGTTCTTTGTGTAAAGAAAAATTTGCTAATATCTGTGCAAAATTTACCCTTAATAAGTTTCCAACTGTGTCCCTTTGTTCTTGGTGAACTCATTTTAAATTAACAGTCTCAGTACTCTGCACTAATTCCCTTCATAACTTTAAACACTTCAGTCAGGTCTCCTCTTAATCTTCTTTTGCTTACACTGTAAAGGCTCAGCTCTTGTAATCTTTCCTCATAACTCATCCCTTGTAGCCCTGGACTCGGCTTAGTTGCTCTTCTCTGGACCTTTTCTAGCTCTGCTGTGTCCTTTTTGTAGCCTGGAGACCAAAACTGCACACAGGACTCCAGATGAGGCCTCACCAGTGTGTTATAAAGTTTGAGCAGAACCTCCTGTGACTTGTACTCCACACATCAAGGCGCTATATAACCTGACATTCTGTTTGCCTTCTTAATGTCTTCTGAACACTGTCGGGAAGTCGATAGCTTAGAGTTCACTACGACTCCTAAATTGTTTTCCTCAGGTGTACTCTCAATTTTCTGACCGCCCATTGTGTATTTAAACCTAAACATTTTTACTTCCTATGTGTAATTCTTTCCATTACTGACATTAAATTTCATCTGCCACAAATCTGCCCAAGCCTGTATGCTATCCAAGTCCTTCTGTAATGATATAACAGATTCCAAACTATCTGCTAATCCACCTGTCTTGGTATCATCAGCAAATTAACCAGCTTGTTACTTATATTCCTATCTAAATCATTTATATATATATTAAAAACAGCAGCGGCCCTAGCAATGAATACCAAACATATTTGCAAGAAGAAAAAGAAGCATATATAGAAGAAAGAAAAAAACATGCACCACAAACCCTTACTATATACTGTATATACCTCCACCAACAAAAATTCTGTATATACAAATAAGCACAAGTCACTATGCTTGGTATACTGACAGAACCACTATACCAAACTCACTCACCCAATGACTGAGTCACAATGAAGACCCCTATAGGCAGGAAGTGTGTTCTGTGTACATGTTATGCTCTACTCCTTCAAAAGCCCATATTAACAAGCAAAGCAAGTATAAGCGTGAGCATGAGTGCAGCCATGATGTGCTTTGATTTGACAAGCTGATGCCTTTCTCATAACCACACCTCGAGACTTTCTCTTGTGATCCCCTCCTCAAAACTAACGCATGTATGCTTTAACTAAACTATACTCTCCGCATTTTTTATTTTGTTAATGGCAGGTGACTATGGAGATTCTCAACATTTTGGCCAGGCACATGCAGCATCCATCAGTCCTGAAACAGATTAGCACCTACCCCACTGCCAACTCCACACCATGTCAACCTGCCAAAGCCAAAGATAAAAGTGCTTGAACTTTACTAAAAGTCAACAATTTATGCACAGTTCTTAAACCATTTTTCTTTAAAGTGGTAATGCCTGGTAGGCAGATTACCACAGAACCTTCATCCCAGTCTGAGGTTACATGCACTTATATTGGACAGATAATGAACAGTGCTTGGTCTTTGCCAGACATAATGCTCAGCGTTTGCTCATACAGTTCAGATTTTGTCCTGTCAGACTAGAATAACTCTCTCCTCATGCCCCCAGAGTCCTTTAAACTGTCGTTTGCCTTTTACTCAAAAGTAGCTTCTGTCTAGCTATTCTACCAGAAACACCTGATTAATGGAGTGCTGCCAAGATGGTCATCCTTCTGACAGGTTCTCCCATCTCAGCCGAGGACACCTGAAGCACTATTAAAGTGATCATTGGGTTCTTGGTCACCTCCCTGACCAAGGTCTTTCTTACCCAGTTACTCAGTTTGGCCAGACAGAAAACTCAAGGAAGAAGTATGGTGGTTCTATTTTGCAATTATTAAGGCCACTATGCTCCTATGAAAAACTTATCATTTTGACATTTTCTCCCATCTCAGTAGATGATTTCTGAAGCTCTGTTAGAGTGACCATTGAGTTCTTGGTCAAGTCCCTAACCGAGGCCCTCCGTGCCTGGATACTCCATCTGAACAGATGGGCAACTCTAGAAGGACTCCAGGTGGTTCCAACCTTCTTCCATTTCACATTTATTGAGGTCAATGTGCTCCTAGGAACACTCAAAATGTTAGAAATAGTTTCATAATCTTGCCCTGCTCTATACCATTCCACAATTTTATCATGGAAGTCTACAGAGAGTTCATTGATCTGCATGGCTTAGTTTTTGTCTTGATATGTAGGGAGGAATTGTGGGACTTTATATACGATGTCCAGTCAATTCCCTTTACCACAGGTGGACTCCAATCAAGTTCTCGACACATCTCAAGGATAATTAAAGCAAACAGGATGCACCAGGCCACAATTTAGAGTGCCACAGCAAAAAGTCTGAATACCTACATGAATGAGAGATTTTAGTTTTTGATTTTTAGTAAATTTGCAAGCCTTTCTGAAAATATCTTTTCACTTTGTCATTATGGGCTATTGAGTCTAGATAGATAGATAGATAGATAGATAGATAGATAGATAGATAGATAGATAGATAGATAGATAGATAGATAGATAGATAGATAGATAGATAGATAGATAGATAGATAGATAGATAGATAGATAGATAGATAGATAGATAGATAGATAGATAGATAGATAGATAGATAGATACTTTATTAATCCCAAGGGGAAATTCACATACTCCAGCAGCAGCATACTGATAAAGAACAATGTTAAATTAAAGAGTGATAACAACGCAGGTATAACAGACAGACAATATCTTTGTATAATGTTAACGTATCCCCCCCCCCCGAATTGAAGAGTCGCATAGTGTGGGGGAGGAACGATCTCCTCAGTCTGTCACTGAAGCTGCTCCTCTGTCTGGAGATGAAACTGTTTAGTGGATGCAGTGGATACTCCATTTTTGACAGGAGCCTGCTCAGCGCCCGTCTCTCTGCCACGGATGTCAAACTGTCCAGCTCCGTGCCTACAATAGAGTCTGCCTGCACTGATACAGCATGTTGCCCCACTCACCACAAGACGAACAACCTCAGGATCTCAAATTAGGATCCGAGGGCAGCCACACAATGGGTGACACCTCAGCACTACACTAGTTCGAATGGAACAGTGTGAGATTTTTATAAATAGATGCGCAAAAAAGGCAAATTTATACATTTCAAATTAAATCTACAACACAAACATGCAGAAAGTGAAGAGGTCTGAATAATTTCTGAATCCATGTATATTATACAGTACATTTGAGAAATGTAGGTAATACTAGGGAATTGTACCGTGTTAGCCATTACGGATGTAGTGAGAAGTCAAGCAAAATAACACCTTTTATTGGCTAAATTAAAAGGTTACAATATGCAAGCTTTCGAGGCAACTCAGGTAGAAATACTCCGACATGATTGGTTAGGCTATTCACACAACTATGTCTACTAGCAGCATTCATTTCCACTCCCCACCAATCTTTTTCTCTTGGTGCAGATAACTTTAGCTAAGGTCAATGCCTAGATGTGATTATGGCCAAGTTGGTCATTGTTATAAGCTACTTTAAAACCCAAGGACATTACCTGACGAAACTTCTGCTTCATTGCTCCATCATGATACAAGCACAAGTCACCTGGATGACCACACACTACTTTGGGCTGCCAAACTTGTTTCGGTGAAAAAGCTATTAGCTGATCCTCATTGAATATGGAATGAGAGTCCTGATATTTAGCAGTGGTACAAGCAGCTGATTTTCTTACAGTAAGTACTGGGAAGAATGTTGTTGTTCACCATATGTTATCAAAGGCCATCATCTTTCTGATTTCTGGCCTCATTACTTTTTCTAAGCTGTCAAAAAAGTAAAAAAAAACATATTTTGTCTTTTGAGAATTCATCACATTACAGCTTTGTCTTTAATAAGAGGGCAACATTCTGCTGAATTGACTGCACTATGTAACAGCAGTTTTAAGTGGAAAGAGAATTTGGAGACGTCACAATGTCTGAATAACAAGCCAAATGTTGAATCTGTGAAGCCATAAAAAATTAACTAAGCTAAGAAAGAGAACCAAGAATTTAAGTCAGGAAACAGTGCAGATTGAGTAACAAAAGGGGAAACAAAACTAGAGTGAAATCAAACTGACCTTAAACACAGTCAAGAAACAGAAAAAAATATACATTAACAAAAACTTCTAACAAGAAATATCACTAAAGGTTTCTCTTTTTCTTTGGAAGTATCTGAAATCTCAGATGATAATGAAATGCATAACACTGACCTTAAAACTGTCGTGTTAATGATATCACGCGCCACACATTAATGGACGCCGTGCCTGGTAACTGCATAGCAACCGTTAACAGAAAGGATGGCACCTATAAGGAAACAATACGGTGCCGCAGGATAATGTAATTCATTTTCAAGATCTTTAATAAAAAAGAAAAAAATGTAATAAATGGGTTCCTTGATCTTCCAAACCCTGGAAAAAATGTTTGAAAAAAAATTTCAAACACCAAGGAACATTCAGAAAAAATTAAAGTCATCAGTCAAATCATGACACCTGAATTGTGAATGCTTCATGCCAATTTGACACACCAACAATCATTAAGTAAAAACTCTGAATATCCAAGAATAAAGCAAAGGACAAAAACACTAAACTAATTGAAAACAAAAACTTACAAAATCAAGAGGGGCTCAAGATAATGGCTATTGCAAAGGCAAGACCTCAAAAGACTGAGCAAAGCCACTCCCACCTTTCCCATCATGTGACTGCCCATTAATAAAAGTTGCTGTGCAACAGACACAATGGGAGGGGCCAAGGACTAAAGACAGATGTAGGGAACATAAGAAATTTGACAAACATTCAGTCCTTCAAGCCTATTTGTTTAGGTAATAACTAAGCTGTCCCAATATCTCATCCAGAATCTTCTTAAAGGTTGTCAAGGTTTGTGCTTTAACTCCATATCTCTGTAGTTTGTTCCAGAGTCCCAGAGCTCTTTGTGTAAAGAAGAGTTTCCTGGCTTTAGTTTTAATTGCACTTCCTTTTAATTTCCACTGATGTCCTCGAGTATGTGATTTACCCCATAAACTGAAAGAATGTTGCAGGATCCTACTTTATCAGTGCCTTTGAGGATTTTATATACCTGGATTAGTTTCACACAGAGTCTCCTCAGTGCTCAAGACTAAGGACCAGACGTGGAGCCAGAGTGTGGAAAGGTAATTTTAGGGTAACATAGCATTCCATCCTAAAGAAATAGCATAAAAACTTAATACATGTCAGAAACCTGTTCAGGCACACCAGGAAACCAGATGAAGGTCACGTGAACAAGAAAATGTACCCTGAAATATAAGAATTGGTTTACAGAAAATACTGAGCTAGCTAGATAGCTAGATAGATAGATAGATAGACTTCATTAATCCCAAGGGGAAATTCACATACTCCAGCAGCAGCGTACTGATAAAGTACAATATTAAATTAAAGAGTAATAACAATGCAGGTATAACAGACAGACAAAAACTTTGTATAATATTAACGTCTACCCCCCCAGGTGGAATTGAAGAGTCGCATACTGTGGGGGAGGAATGATCTCCTCAGTCTGTCAGTGGAGCAGGGCAGTGATAGCAGTCTGTCGCTGAAGGTGCTCTTCTGTCTTGAGATGATACTGTTCAGTGGATGCAATGTATTCTCCATGATTGACAGGAGCCTGCTCAGTGCCCGTCGCTCTGCCACGGATGTCAAACTGTCCAGCTCCATGCCTACAATAGAGCTTGCCTTCCTCACCAGTTTGTCCAGGCGTGAGGCGTCCCTCTTCTTTACGCTGCCTCCCCAGCACACCACCACGTAGAAGAGGGCGCTCGCCACAACCATCTGAATGAACATCTGCAGCATCTTATTGCAGATGTTGAAGGACACCAGCCTTCTAAGGAAGTATAGTCGGCTCTGTCTTTTCTTACACAGAGCATCAGTATTGGCAGTCCAGTCCAATTTATCATCCAGCTGCACTTCCAGTTATTTATAGATCTGCACCCTCTTCACACAGTTACCTCTGATGATCACAGGGTCCATGAGGGGCCTGGTCCTCCTAAAATCCACCACCAGCTCCTTGGTTTTGCTGGTGTTCAGTTGTAGGTAGTTTGAGTCGCACCATTTAACAAAGTCCTTGATTAGGTTCCTATACTCCTCCTCCTGCTCATTCCTGATGCAGCCCTCGATAGCAGTGTCGTCAGCGAACTTTTGCACGTGGCAGGACTCCGAGTTGTATTGGAAGATAGTCCACAATCCATGCTACCAGGTATGAATCTACTCCCATCTCTGCCAGCTTGTCCCTAAGGAGCAGAGGTTGGATTGTGTTGAAGGCGCTAGAGTAGTCCAGAAACATAATTCTTACAGCACCACTGCCTCTGTCCAAATGGGAGAGGGATCGGTGTAGCATATAGATGATGGCATCCTCCGCTCCCACCTTCTCCTGGTATGCGAACTGCAGAGGGTCGAGGGCATGGCGGACCTGTGGCCTCAGGTGGTGAAGCAGCAGCCTCTCCTTGGTCTTCATCACATGTGATGTCAGAGCGATAGGCCGGAGGTTGTTCAGCTCACCAGGACGTAATACCTTTCGGACTGGGTGATGCAAGATGTTTTCCAAGCCTCGGGACTCTCCCCTGTTCCAGGCTCAGGTTGAAGATGCGCTGTAGAGGACTCCCAAGCTCCAACGCACAGGCCTTCAGCAGTCGTGGCGATACTCCATCTGGACACACTGCTTTGCTGGTATGAAGTCTCCTTAGCTCTCTGTTTACCTGGGCTGCTGTAATTGTGGGTGGGGGGAAACTCTCTCTTATGCTGGTATCAGTAGAAGGATGGGTGGAGAATGCAGTACTCTGAGGTGAGAGTGGGTTAGGGTGGTCAAACCTGTTAAAGAAGTTGTTCATCTGGTTTGCTCTCTCCACGTCTCTCTCGATGGTGGCACCCCACTTCGAGCTGCAGCCAGTGATGATCTTCATCCCATCCCACACTTCCTTCATGCTGTTATTCTGCAACTTCTGCTCCAGCTTTCTCCTGTACTGCTCCTTCACTGCCCTGAGCTGGACTCGGAGTTCCTTCTGCACACGCTTGAGCTCATGCTGATCACCACCTTTAAAAGCCCTTTTCTTCTGGTTCAAAAGGCCCTTGATGTCACTTGTAATCCATGGCTTGTTGTTAGGATAGCAACGTACTGTTCTTACTGGAACTACAATGTCCATACAGAAGTTGATGTAGTCAGTAGTGCAGTCAACAACCTCCTCAATGTTCTCACTATGTGACCCCTGCAGGATATCCCAGTCCGTAGTTCCAAAGCAGTCTCTCAGAGCCTGCTTTGCCTCAGGGGACCACTTCCTAAATGAGCGTGTGGTTGTTGGTAACTCCCTCACTCTTGGTTTGTAGTGAGGCTGAAGCAGAACCAGATTATGATCTGCTTTCCCAAGCGCAGGCAGCGGGGTAGCGCTGTATGCGTCTTTAACGTTTGCATACAGTAGGTCAATAGTCCTATTTCCCCGGGTGTTACAATCCACATACTGGGAGAAGGCAGGTAATGTTTTGTCCAGCGTCACATGGTTAAAGTCTACAGAAAGTAGCACAAGCACCTTAGGGTTCTGCGTTTGTAATTTAGCAACAGCGGAATGAATGATGTCACCCGCTATCTCCACATCCGCCAGAGGAGGGATGTAAACAATAACAACAATGACGTGTCCAAACTCTCTGGGCAAGTAATACGGATGCAGACTTGTGGCAAACAGTTCTAATAGACTATTATTTTATATAAATCATTTGGGTGTAAACCAATGAACTAACCAGAGTAAAATGTATATATTGATTGACGCTGTATGTAAATTCAATAGTTTATAAAATGAACCTCTGTCCATTGTTTCTTTCACCATTCTGACCATGCTGTAACAGACTGCTTTTGAAGATTGCTCCCTCCAATGCATTTTGCCGAGGAGTCATTAACAGACACGATGAACAGCTTTTCTCCTGCCTGATTACTGAATTGTCCTGTTAGAGGATGTTTCTTTCTTTAATAAGAGGTTAAATTTCAACCACAAGAGCCTATACCTGTCAATGCTAGGCAGGATTACACTGAGATGACTAGGCGTACCCAGCATGAGAATTTTGGGATATAAAAGGTACAAAGCCCAGTTATGTTGGTGACATTTGATTTATCCAGCCATTTTCATTATATTGACAACTAGCTTATAGTAGAGGTGAGGAGTTTCAGTCTAAGATGTTGTATTTGTGACCCCAACTCCTTATCTGCTGCACCCAACAAGCTTGACAATTTGCCATCTTTCTGCACTTATAGACAATGAATTTAGTCATCACAGGAAAACAGAGAGAAGCTCATGAATTCTGAAACACCCTGACCTCCACTGTAGTATATTTCTGGAAGCTAAAGGACATCATGCTGATTTACCACCGGCCAAGGCCCCGTAGCGATTAAGCAAGTAGACTGGATGATGTGGTGTATTTATATCTCTCCATAAAAAATAATATCTGTTCTATAGCAGCAGGCTGTATAAACAACGTAGGCTTAGCTTTTCTCTGCTTAAATGTCAGATGGTATCGTCAGTCAATGAAGGCACTTGCTTCTTCTCCATGTGCAATTCATGCTGTCATTCAATACAAATTCCGTGATTTTCATTTACATGGTTTAAAAGGCCTTCCTGATCATAATTACATTAAGGAGTAATTTTTTTGGTGAAGGAAGTGAGGGAGGTGAATCTGCAAATATGACCAAAAAACAAAGGTCATTGACTGCTTTTACTTCAACTAATCTAACACAGGTAACTGTCAGACAAAAGCAGTGATTCCACTGCTGCATATTTAAATCTGTAGCCACTACCCTGCCTAAAATTCCTCCAGAGTAAATAATAATAATAATAGTGATGAGGATAATGAAAGCCTAATTTATCGATGAGATATCAACAAACTGTTTTTAAAACCACTCCATGGTCAGTTCTAGAGGCAGACATAGAACAACTGTGTTGACAAGCTCTGGGCTGAAGGTCCAGACAGAGTGTCTACTCATTGCAGCTCAGGTGCTATCATCAGAAGAATATTCTCAAGATGGATGCTGAAAACAAGTCCAGAATATGACAGCAACAAGAAGAGCACATCGATAATATTGTTGCTGGATGCTTAGTGCTAACACAAAAAGATTACACTCATCAACACAATTGGATAGCTAGCATATTTGCATTGGTCAATGTTCAATGAGATGGCCTCCTAGTACCTGACTTTTGGTACGAACAGCAGCCTGAAACATTCATCGAGACACAGAACATGTGATATGTTTGTGAACAAAAAAATCATAGCATTGGAGCCAACAGACTGGACATTATTCTCCATGACAGAAGCAAGAGGCGATATCTACTCATTGATATAGCCGTTTCAGATGACATGAATATTTCAGACAAAGAGGCAGAAAAATTAATCAATCACAAAGATCTCGAGATTAAGATTTTAGAGGCTTGTGTTATTCCAATCGTAATCCGATACTTGGAACTGCTTGACTAGGTCCCCAAAAATATCTCAAAGAACTGCCAGGTAAAGTGAATGCTGTTGAGGTGCAGTAGATCACCTTCCTCAGATCTGCCCACATGCTTTGTAAAGCTCTGATTATCGGAGAATAAAACCTAAGGAACCCAGTGCGTCCTCGGAAAAAAAAACACCAGCACAAAATGAGAAAAAAAGATAATTAATTATTATTATTATTATTATTATTATTATATTAATGTTATTATTTCAATAGTAAGTCACCTTGGACAAAGGTTTGACACCAGGGTGTCCAGGAGGGCTCCAATAGCTGCAGATTTTCACTCTGCAATACTTGCATTTCCTAATAAGAGGCAAATAAGTCTGGCCCAAGCCACATTTGTTTATTCAAGTTAACTCACTTGTTAAAATTCTTAACTTTGATCTATTTCTTTTAATCTTAAGCCATTTCTCATCGCTTTTTTTTCATAACTACCTGCCAACTAACAATTAGATACAAATGACAAAAGAGCCAGTACCTCACCATATACAGTAACTTGCTCCCGTTTACTCCTATGCTGTACTGATCTCACAAGAGACAGCAAAAGAAAACATGAAAAATGATCAGGAGAAACGTCATCGGAGAATGAGCCAAATGTTAAAACCAGGAGATTACACAATCAAGCCTCGAAGCTAAAATGAGAACAAAAATCGAAGTTATAAAACAAGAGCACAGATTCAATTAACTAAGAAGAACAAAAGTTCTTTAGCACTACGAAACAGGTTTTATCCATCAAATTTGGATATCCCAGAACATAATGTTGTTGCTCCTTAATGTTGTTAAACCTTGTGGTGTAAAACCCAGAGCCTTAGCCACAACAGCACACTACTTGCCTGACCAGCATATCTGGTGACAGATGGCTCTCATCTGGAATGAGTTGTGTAAATGTGCAAATGTACATTTAACCACCCGACTAGGATCATTTAACTTCATCAATCAACCAGATAGCATCATGTTGGTGAGAACTCTCAGGAGGCAAAACTGGAGAAATATGGTGAAGAGAGTCTCTTATTTTATGCAATAATTTACACAGTGAATGTGTCTTTATATACACTTTAGACAGAGAAACACACACATTCAAATCATGTGACTCGGGTAAGGATCTGAATTGGTAACTTCATGATTTATTCAAATGTTCTCTGTCTACCAAAGATCACGATTTCCATACTGTGAGAAATGGAAATGGGAGGTGAATGTTTAGTTTCTCTACCCTACTTTTATCATTTGTATTGTAACTGAAATTGATATTTTCATAAAGTGTGGGATTTTTCTTTATTAACATATTATGAACAATGTAGTCTTACGTCTCTTAGTTTTCTAACCCACTTGATCCAATTCAGAATAACAGTGTGACAAAGAAAACATTCTATATATGCATTTTAGTTCATTTCACATTTTTTATTGGGAAGAAATTATTTTTGTTCATTTAAAATTGTTTTGACAAAGTTTTATTTCCTTCATTCATTCTTTGTTGATGTGACCATAATCACTGCATCAAATATGTCACACATTATCCCTTGGTATCTCTTTGGTATGGGACAGACAGACAGACAGACAGACAGACAGACAGACAGACAGACAGACAGACAGACAGACAGATAGATAGATAGATAGATAGATAGATAGATAGATAGATAGATAGATAGATAGATAGATAGATAGATAGATAGATAAAATACTATTTGTTTAATGTGTTTTCAAAGTGTTCCTTAAATTTTTCTGAGCAGTTTACATCTATTATATATTGCCTTTCTAATTTATCTCTCACATAGTGCCCTGAGAGCCACTGATCTATTACATGCAGCCTTTCATCTAATCTATTTTACATTTCCTTTCATATCTAATGATCTTTCTATCGTGCAGCACCTACATATCAATTATATAGTGTCTTTCCAATCTATCCATCTACTTTAACATAGTGTTATGTGTTTTAAATAATTTAAGGCTTGATATTACAGACTTTACTGTTATTGTTTCAAGTTTCTCGTCATGTCTCCCCAGTACATTGAAAGTATAAAGGAGGTGAATGTCACCAGGAATGACAGTCAGTTGAAGATGGTCTGGCACATGGCATACCTTTCTTTAAAAGCACACCCCTCTCCTCTGTCACGCAAACAGCAGACACAAAGCCTCAAGGAGAACAATTCAGTAGAACAGCCAAAAAAAATGACAAACCGTTTCATTTCTTGCATTAGGAGTCATTTATTTGGCATTTGGTTTTTTTTTCAGGCTATGGACATTTGAATTCTTCTCACTTGAGGAGTTTATTTGTACTGCTGGAGCTGGAGCTTGTACTTTCCTTTTGAATAGAAAGGTAGAATGTATGAGAATATCATTTAATTATTAACACTATTCTGAAGTCAAATACATACTTTTATTTTCCTCAGGAAACTTGTTAATTATGGATAAAAGACCAAAATGTTATTTTCCCCATAACATGTTTCTTTTTTATTTTTTTGTGTTTCATTTATTTATTGCCTTATATAATAGAGATTACTGTTATGGAAGAAGATCACTAAGGAGATTAGAGACATTTAAGATAACATCAGAGATCAATGAATCAAACTTAATTATACATAGTGCATTTTCTTAATATACATTAACAGAAAGCTTTTGGTGATACTGAATGGGCAATGACTGCTGTAATACAAATGAGTATAGACAGACAGACAGACAGACAGACAGACAGACAGACAGACAGACAGACAGACAGACAGATAGATAGATAGATAGATAGATAGATAGATAGATAGATAGATAGATAGATAGATAGATAGATAGATAGATAGATAGAAGAAATATTATTTGTCCCCAGGAGAAAATGTATAAATAGCTACATTAAGTGCCTTGAGCATGGGAAAGGCGCTATATAAATAAAATGTATTATTATTATTATTATTATTATTATTACATCTTGAATAATAAAAATGTAGCATTAGATAGCCTCTTTAATAAGTAAGCCCTAGTGTCAGGTTTTGTTTTTGATTTATTTAACTTCTTCCCCTATAAATTCAATGTATTATTATTATTATTATTTTTCTTTCTAACTTCGACGTGAGATTTGTACGTTGCGGTTTTGTTTCGGTTGCCTGATCATTTAAACTTTTCGGCTCTGACATGGTTTCCCCTTTTTGCCTCACACAATCATCTCCTGGTTGTTTGTCTTCCTCACAACAATCTTTGGACACCTAGTGTCACATAACAAGTAGGAGCTATCTGGGTGCAATGCACTTACCAAATCATTTCCAGTTAACCTTTGATTTTTCATCTTTCTATTTAATAATATGTTTTTTTAGTAAATACTTTGACAACACTAATATTGGGATTTAACCTTCTTGTGGAAATACATAACCAAACCAAACTCACCTTACTTGAACTCCTACAAGAACTGAGCCCTTCCAAAACAACAATACCAATAAACCAGTTCACTAATTAAGAAGGTAATTAACTATTTCAACATACTGGGAAAAACAATAAAATGAAAAATTCCAATAGTAACCATAAATACAGTTAATTTCTAAGGAATGGAAAACATAACCAGAAAGGACAATTCTAAAAACAAAACAGAAAATAAAAAGTACAAAACAAAGCAAAAATTTACATTACAATAACATACCTTCAAGTACAAATCTTAACACTCTAAAAGCTTGCACAAACTCACAGTCTTGATGCTGCACATTAAAATCATAATCAGAAATCTCAGGACTGTATCAATATCCAAATAGCTGAAGAACACCCCAAGAACATACATTTTAGGCTCAACACATTGAATGCTGGACCATTTATTACCGAGACACTACAGTGCAAGTCTATGCATATATGATAAATAATGAACTCTATCAAAACTTGTAAAAAATATAAAGAAATGTATTAGATATTTATTATCAAGAACAACAGTGTCAAAAATGTAAATAAATTGTTGATTACTTTATTTTGACAAATGACACGACTGGAAGTCTGCAATTGAATGAGACCCCTTGAAGCATGGCACCACGCAGAGTGTCAGGTTTAGAAGCACATGTGCCACAGATATAACGTGTTTCTTTGCACTGTTCATGCTTGTTTCACACAACACATTTGGTAGTTGGCAACTGTTTGCACTCAGTGGGTGGCAGAAGGAGTAGTGCTGTCCTGATAGTTGTGACAATTTGGTGATGACTTTGATGAAGAAACACCATTGGGGTACCTACCCGTATCAGTGCCAGAGCCTACAGGTTCTGCATCATCCAATTGATTGTCGCTATCTTGAACACTGTAATTATTATCAAAATATTCATCTTGCAACAAATCTAGTTGTTTCAAAACATCAACAGTTTTATACCTTTCTCGCAAAAACACAAGCGTCTAACAATAGAACTATTTTCTGCAAGATGTTGCATCTAAAAAAAATAATTCTAACAATAATTCATTGGCTCTCCATTAGACGGCAGCACTATAGTAAATAACTAAGACACAGCAGGAAAGCTTGCCAGCATAGTGGCTGTATGAAGAGATACGAGTGATGTCTATTGTTGTGCCTACACAGCTACTTAACTCATACCTCACATTCCAAGTGTTAAAAGTGTTATGATTCGCTATGAACAGAAAGTAAAAGAGCATTGTGTTAACATGTTATCAGATCCCCTATAATATGCACCTAACACAAATGGTACCAACCAACATCTCTTGTTTTCTAGATGGGGGACAGGAAGAAATGTCAAAACCAGCTAGGTAACTGTTACTGGTAGCATTACAACTGTCTCACTGTCCGTAATGAACCTCGCATACCTTTACCCTCAGGACCTCGGTGGCAGGCAGCTCGCTGACTGGCACGGTCATTACTGTCAAACCCTTACTTCAGCTTTAGAGGCATCCTTTTGTGCCCTTAAGAGACAGGAGTTAGACAAGAAATGGCAATCCAACCTCCCAGCTCACTAGTTTCAATCAGACAGGGACACTGGCTTCAAGCTTTCACTCACAAACTAAATATAACAGAGCATTAAGTTTTCACAGATTGCGCATTCACATCTCAATAAAGGTTATGGAGCTTATTACCTTGTATAAAAAGGTTCCATTTGAATCGACATGTTAGTGAAATTCTGTTATCTGAGCAATTCAGACAAGACTAACAATACAGAAGTCCTTCGGTATTACCCAGCGCATGAAGTTAGAAAAAAGAACTCCTTGTTATGCAGTCTGAAAAACAGAGGGGTGTTGATACCCCCTTGGATGTCAGAAGGCATGCTAATATGCACAATTTATATCAAATTGCTCTTCCCCCTTGAAGGAGTGAATGGACATATTGTTTCTAATAAATTAGGGTTGCTAATGCGGTGCACATACATTAACTACTCACAAGACAAGAACTGGGAAATGGAAGCATGTAGTACTGATGCATACCGGCCCACTTTACCCCACCTCTTGGTATAAAACTAATCCCACCCGAATAGTGCTTAAGACTGAAGCCAGAAAGCGTTTCTTTGCAGTAAGGATTGTGGGATTCTGGAAGACACTGCCAAGCCATGGAGTCTAAGCAGAAATGTTTAAACTTTTTAAAAGTATAGCTAATGGATGAGATATTCAGACAACAAAGCTGCTGGCTAACCATGCAGGCTTGACAAACTGAATGGTCTTCCTTCATTTGCCAGACTTCTTATGTACTACATTTCAAGAGCTTTACAGACCAGAAAGATATATAAGGGCTGTCCAAAAGAATGCGCAAGACTTTCTTTGCTACAGTTAAAATCAACAAGAAATTTCAATGATTTACTCTTTGGTTAATTTGAAATATTTTTCTTGACTTAGAATGTTCAAAACCCTCTGCATGTTGGGTTCCACAAAACTGAAAGTAAGGAAGTGTGTTCATGTTGTGATTTGGCTTTATTTTAATTTAAATTTAACTTCATCCTTTTTCATCAATTCTGGGGTCTATTGTGCATGTAGGTTTAGGTTTAGGTTTATTTGTCATATATAGGTTAACACAGTGTCAACATACAATGAAATGTGTATGACGAGAAAAACAAGTCACTCAGCCTAGATCCAATAAAGCTAAAAAATAATTTAAAAAAAAATTACCAGTTAAAAATAGACAAGCCATATAAAATAAAATGTGCACGTTTTAAAAGAAGTTATAGAGCAATATGAGTTGAATGAGCAGCAAGTACAAATGACAGTTATTGCACTGATAATGTTCCAGTCAGTATTCAGAGTGTGTGCAGGTACAGTTTGTGTGTGAGTAGTGCAATGTAGATGTAATGCAATGTAGGTGTAATGTAAGTGTATGTAAGTTTTCAGGTGATGGTGTTGAGGAGTCGAATGGCCTGGTGGTAAAAACTGTTCTTAAGTCTTGTAGTCTGAGCAGCCAGACTCCTGTATCGTCTGCCAGATGGTAACAAGGAGAACAGCTGGTGTGATGGATGACTGTGGTCCTTTATGATGCTGCTTGTGTTACGCAAGCACCGATGGAGGTAAATGTCTTCAATGGCAGGGAGACTCTTGCCCGTGATGTGCTCTGCTGCCTTCACCACTCTCTGTAGTGATTTCCGGCTGCTGGCAGAGCAGCTCCCATACCAGATGGTAATGCAGCCCGTCAGCAGACTCTCGACCACACTCCTGTAAAAGTCTGAGGTGATGTTGGCATTCATGCCAAACTTCCTCAGCCTCCTCAGGAAGTAGAGCCGCTGGCGAGCTTTTTTAACCCTTGTGAAGGGTCCATGAGAGATCCTTGGTGATGTTTACTCCGAGGAACTTGAAGCTGTTAACCCTTTCAACATCTACGCCGCTGATGTAGATGGCCTGGTGTTCTCTGCCTTGCTGTTTCCGATAGTCCACGATCATCTCCTTGGTTTTGCTGACGTTAAGAGACACGTTGTTATCCAGGCACCAATTACTCAATGCCAGCACCTCCTCTCTGTAGGCCGTCTCATCATTGTCAGTGATAAGGCCTATGATGGTTGTGTCGTCTGCAAACTTGATGATGGTGTTTGTGCCGTGTTTTGCAACACAGTCGTGGGTGAACAAGGAATACAAGAGGGGGCTAAGCATACAGCCCTGCGGCGCTCCTGTGTTTAAAATGAATGATGAGGACGTGTGTTTGCCGACTCTCACCACCTGGGGCCTGTTTGTAAGGAAAGAGAAAATTCATCTGCAGATGGTCGACCTCAACCCAAGGTCGTCAAGCTTCAAGACGAGTTTTGAGGGGATGATGGTGTTGAATGCCATACTGTAATCTATGAACAGCATTCTTACATATGTATTTCCTCTTTCCAGGTGGGTGAGGGCAGTGTTTATTGTTAGCGCAATGGCATCCTCTGTAGATCTGTTTGCTCTGTAAGCAAATTGGAGAGGATCCAGCATGTCGGGGAGGGAGGAACAGATGTAACCTTTGACCATTTGCTCGAAGCACTTCATAATGACCGATGTCAGTGCAACTGGGCGATAGTCATTCAGACAGGAGACCACCGGTTTCTTTGGGAGAGGAATGATGGTGGATGCCTTGAAGGAAGTGGGGACCACTGACTGCCTCAGGGAGAGATTGAAGATGTTGGTGAACACACCTTCTAGCTGGATGTAGATTCCAATTCTGTGATTGAAAAAAATGAATATGAAAAATTAACTATGATAGAAAGCATTGTATTTTATTGTTTCGCCATTATTGTCTATACCATCTTGTGATGATTTTTGCTAACATTTGCTATAGTAAGCTCCCAGAATTCACTGGGAGTGCACAGTCCATAATATCACTGATGTGATCAGATAAAAGTCAGCACTCACGTTACTGAATTACGGAGATTGCATAAATCAGGACAAACTTTGCTTGTTGGTGTGTCTGTTATGGTCTTGATCTCTTTGGTTTAAGAATTCCAGCTCTTCTTCTTTTTTGTTGCGTTGTTTTTTGGTTACCATTTTGGTTTAGATGACAGATCAGGCAGATCTTTAGTTACTGAACTTTGGTCTGCCAATGAATCATTGAGCACAAGGCAGAAACCAACTTTGGTTTGCATGTCAGTGCATAACAAGACATACAATAGTCATGTACTTAACTTAAATGGACAATCACTTTTTCAAGGACACCTGTAGAAATTATGGGGAAGTGCACTGAAAACCAAAACCAGGAGCATGTCTTAATCAAAAGTGGAGATGCCTATAGCTCTTAAAGTAGATGAGAATAGGCAGAAATTTAAAATTTGACTGACCCCACCAACTCAATGGAGTGATTTGTCTCCTCTCATTTATTCAATCACTTCTGTCTTTAAAAGGACATTCATTAACAATGGCAATTGCAGGAACTAGCCCTCAATTCCATCGCCCACTCTATGACCCTACTCAATTAATATAACCCACTTATTTTTGAGAAGTCAGTGTGGTAAAGTGGTGAGGGGTATTGGGCTTTAGTAACTGAAAGCTGCCAGTTTGATTTCTAGCATCCTGTATGAATCTAAGCAAATCAATTCAATTATTAGAACAATTGTGAAGAGAACAGGCCATTCAGCCCAAGAAGCTCATCCATCCTATTTAACCAGATTGTCCAAAATAATATCCAGTCAAGATCTGAAGGACCCTAAATTCCTTCTCTCCACCACACTACTAGGTCATTTATTCCTAGTGTCTGTGGTTCTTTGCATGAAGAAGAATCTTCTAATATTTGTGTGAAATCTGCCCTTAATTAATTTCCAACCGTGTCCATGTCTTCTTGTTGAACTAATTTTAAAGTAACAGCCAGGATCCACTCCACTAAATCTTGTCATAATTTTAAACTCTTTAATCGTGTAACCTTTCAGTCTCTATTTGTTTAAATTGATAAGTTTCAGCTCCTTCGATTTCTCTTCATAGCTCATACATCTCAGCCCTGGAATCAATCTAATTGTTCTTCTCTAGACTTTCTCTAGTGCTGTTATGTCTTTTTTATAGTGTTGAATCAAAAGCTGTACACAGTGTTTCTGGTGAAGACTCACTAGTGCACTATAAAACTTGAAACATAACCTCGCTTGACTTGTACTCCACACATCGTGATAAATAACCTGACATTCTGTTAGCCTTCTCAATGGCTTCTGAACACTGTCTTGATGTAGATAGTGATGAGTTCACTATGGCTCCCAGATCCATCTCATAAGCTACACTTTCAAGTTTCAGATCTCCCATTGTGTTTTCTAATCTAACATTTCTGCTTCCTACATGTAATACTTTACTTTTACTGACATTAAATTTCATCTTCTTAATCCTGAGCTGTCCATGTCCCTCTGTAACAATTTAGCTGATTCTACATCATCTGCCTTTCCCTCTAGTTTGGTATCATCTGCAAACCTAACCAGCTTAATTATTATATTCTTGCCTAACTTGTTGGTGCTGAAGTTGTGACATGCAAAAATGGAAACACTTGTGATGTCTTCTGCTCTTGGTATCTGGCAAATTAACAATAATGATTAGATTTCCAGTCATCCATCCATTTATCTATTTTCTACTGTTTATTAGGGTCAACAGTCTTAGCAAGGAGACCCAAACGTCCTTTTCATCAGCCAGATGTAATCCTCCCAGTGAGCCCTGGATCTTCCCCAGGGTCTCCGCTTTGCTAGTCATGGCTGTAAAACCTCTAAAGGGACACATCTGTATCAGAAGGCCGAACCACCTCAATTGGCTCCTCTCAATGCAGATGGTCAGCAGCTCTACTCTGAGCCTCTCCTGGATGTCGACATTTCTCACCCTGTTTCTAAGGGAGAGCTCAGCCATTCTGCAGAGAAAGTTCATTTCAGCCACTTGTAACTGCAATCTTATCCTTTCAGTCATGACCCAAAGCTCATGACCATAGGTGAGGGTAGGGACTGATTGACTGGTAAATCAAGCGCTTCGCCTTCTGACTCAGCTCCATCTTCCCCATTACAGATCAGTATGCATATCGCATAACAGGGCTCACCGCCCCAATGCATCTGTCGACCTCACCATCCTATTTACCCTTACTCGTGAATAAGACTGCAAGATATTTAAACTCCTCCACTTGAGCCAGTAACTCACCTCTCACTTGGAAAAGACAGTCCACCTTTTTCCTACAGAGGACCTATTTTCTAATATATTTATGGAGTCAAAGAGATCTGGAATATAACAAGACAGCATTAGAAATGACAGAGCACCAGTTCATTGGAGTGCACACCCATGCTAGTCATGAGTTTGCTAAACCACACAGACACAGGGGGGACAACCAAACTCAATATAGACAGTCTTCAAAAATATGAAGCCAGTTTCCTGGAGCTGTACGGCCACAACACTAATTACAACAGTCAGGTCATTAAAACAATAAACAGAAAGCAGACTACCAAATGTCCATAATCAGATTTGGAGAAGAGGTGGGAGTGGGGAAGTGTGGGCTATTTAACAAAAGACTATCTGTACACAATGCTCAGGCTACCTTTAAATGAAAAACTGATTTGTGTTGATTTAGTGGAGATTACGATGCCCACTGCTACTAAAAGGGGACAACAATGAAGCCTTGAGATCACAGCCATGTTGAGACTTACAAGAGTGATTAACTCCGCTAAAGCCAGGAAACAGGAGGAAGCAATTTTCTGCTCCTTGCTCTCCAGAAATAACATGCAATTGAATTTGTGCCTGCAATGGTTTTTATGCAGGCCTTGAAGTAAGGTATGTCAGACAGATGGCACAGGTACATCTGAGCAACAGAAAGGGTCTGATGTCCCTGACCTTGAGGACTCGTGGTGTCGTTTGATAAATGTTGCTTCCTATGCCTTGTCATTACTATAGCATCACCTTTCCAGTCAATCTTTCTAATTTATTGCACACCACTACAAAATGTATTTCCATTCATACTGTAGTAAGAGTATCTGTTGAAGTTTTATTTTATATAGTGCCTTTCATACTAAGATTCATTTCAAAGTGATCTGTGTGGCAGACGCCTGGTGAGCTAAAAGATTGGGACAGGGACAATACCTCTCCCAGGACACAAGAGGGCAACCACCCTGGTTTGCATCAAGGCCACAGGATCAGAGCTGGGAAGCTCAACCCTGTTGGGGTCTGTGGCCACTGCCAGGGGGTGCCAGGAGGATTATGGAGCCTTGGACTGCAGCATCTCCACCACACCAGGAAGTGTTGCAGGAAGGCCATCAGGGAGCAGCTGGAGCACATCCGGGTGCTTTATAAAAGGGGTCGCCTCACTCCATTTGAGAGTCAGGAGGTACAGGACGGAGCTTGCAAGGAGAGGAGTGGAGGCAGCAGAAGAAAAGAAAGAGAAGAGAAAGAGATGAGGACTGAGTAATTGGTGATTTCTTCAGTATCGATGACAATACAATAATCTGTCAAAACCGATCCATTTATGCTACAAATTTCACCGTAATTAATGGTTATGCGATTCCAATTAACTCACACACAACAACGATGGAGAGAGAATATAGTGCGATATAGGAACATACAAGGGAGAGACGCATTGGATTGCCCCCATTTGCCTCTTCCCGTGAGTGGAGTGGGTAGACATGCATGGCGACTTTACTTGTTTGCTTTTGCGAAGGAGTAGCCTTGACAATCACGGTGAGTAGCAGCATTGGCATAAGCTTGCCGTTCTGTCGACAATATATTTTTTCCGCAGCGACTGAGCACTAATCCCATAAGAGCCTGAATAGAAAAATACAGACCAAAATATAATTTTTTTAGTATTCAAATCATTCTGCAAAGAAGATATATTATGTAATACTTTTAAAGAAGCTTCCTGTTCTTGAAAAATGATTAAAGAAAAATCATTTACAAAAGACTCAAAAACTAAAAAGTAAAAAATGAAATATATAAAAAAAATGTTTTAAGTAAAACAATTTTATTTACTTTAGTTATAAATGCACTAAAAAGCAAAAAATAAATTTTTCTTTAACCACAATTTTCGTGGTTGTATGTGACTAAATAAAATCGTGGGGCACACATTAATTAATTCATTCGATTAATACAATAGCTACTTTCATCATAAAATATAAAAAACAACAACTTTGTGATTCCCCCCATGGTAAAAAAGTTTTAAAAATTGTTTGAATCAATTGTCTTTTTTATATGTTTTACTAGCTGATTACCAAGTGGCTTCGCTCACTGAGTGCAAGGGAAAAAAATAAAATGTAGTATTTATAAAATAAGTTTGTTAATTGCCAATTTTATTTTTCAACAAATAAAGAGCACTTACAATAACATAGAAATCAATATAAACAACATTATTAACATCATTATCATATGAGAATATGAAGTAATATATAAGAAGCACATTGCATATAAATATAAATTATTAAACAGTAAAATATTTTGAGAAAAGAATTTGAACAACATATAAGAAGCGTATAAATTATTAAACAGTAAAACATTAACATTTAAGAAGTAAAGATACTTTGAGTACTACTGCAGTGCTTTCGGGTATACTACATTTTTTGTTTGCCCATTATGTGCATAAATGTATACATTTTTTGGTGTACCTACCCGAGAACACGCGACATATAACTGACTGTGGGAGAAGCATGGATTTTAAACATGCGTTGAGTTTATCTGCTGGTGTCCCTCGTGGAATAACTGGTAATGTTTGAGGAAAATCTCCTGCGAGTAAAACAACAGTACCTCCCATTATTTTGGTAGGATCTCTGAGATCTTGCATTGTTCGGTTCAAGGCTTCATAAGCTCTTTTATGTGCCATGGTGCACTCATCCCAAACTATTATCTTTGAATGTTGCAAGACTTTTGCCTTTCCAGAGCCCTTGCGTATGTTGCAAATTGGATTTTCGTCGTGAGCGAGGTTTAATGGTAATTGCAATGCCGAATATACTGCACGGCCTCCATCTAATAATGTAGAAGCGATTCCTGATGACACTACAGCCAGAGCTATGTCACCATTCGCTCTCTCGGCAAGAATCAGGTTTATTAAGAATGTTTTTCCTGTTCCACTGTGGTCATATGTAATTTCCGTTTCAAACGTTCATACGTAATTTCCGTTTCAAATGTGAAAAGAATATATATATATATATATATATATATATATATATATATATATATATATATATATATATATATATATATATAGATAGATAGATAGATAGATAGATAGATAGATAGATAGATAGATAGATAGATAGATAGATAGATAGATAGATAGATAGATAGATAGATAGATAGATAGATAGATAGATAGATAGATAGATAGATAGATAGATAATACATTCTTGTTTATTATGTCACTGAAAAGCCCATTTGTTATTACAGTACAATGCTGGAACCCATCTCAGGTGAGTCAGACGAAAGCCTGTTAACCAACTGTGGACTGGAAGAAAAAGGGAAACATTAAGGGAGACCAATGTGTCTTCCTTATAAGTTGGCTTAGCATTGTTAGTTAGCTATCTCAGCAGTGTCAGCGGCATGATTTCAGTCTTTTTTTATAGGTGCATTTGCAAATAACGTGAGATGCATCAACTGCAGATAGCAATGTCTGTCTGCCTGTCTGTCTGTCTCCCATCCGGGCAAAAATTATCCTCCATCCCAACTTGGATGCCTGTCTTTTCTCGTGGGCACTTACAACAGATACTACGGTGCATGAAGGGGCTGATTGTGGCAAAAAAAGCAAGGACAGGTCAGGATTACGGTTTGTGCCGGGCTTAAAGAGTTACCGAATGGTATAACAAACATACAACTGACTGATCCAGCACTATGATTTGTCCACTCCTTAAGAGCCACTTTTGCAGCCATGTATCTTCAAACTGGAATTAAAGTCTTTGAAACAAGTGTCTCCTTAGAAATTCCAGTAGTGCAATTAATCAGTTTCCCTTAAAGTTCTTACTTGTTTATGTCACTTTAATGAATTACTAGGATTTAACTAATATGAGTAACTAGTTAGGGAACTTATTTCATTTGCTTTTCTCATTACATAGAGTAATACTGATTGTAATTTTACACTAGTATTGGTCATTTTACACCATTTTTTTTTCTTTTGGTTACTGTTGCTTACTACCCTATTAAGTATACTTTCAAAAATAATATGTTTAAGAAAATTGAAAAACAGTTACTTACAGAGCCAACCTCCCCCCCCCACCCCCAACACTAACACATATAAATCATTGGCCTTTATACATCACTTAAATTGGAATCTGCTGTGTATAAAAGCTATTGGGCCACCATACGCCTATTTGTGACATGACATTTTAAAGTGCTGTTAAAAAGAAGGTATTTAATGTTGTCTGCTAACACATGTATTTACATTTTATTATAACTATTTTCTTTTTGATTATGACTCATTGTTACAAAAATATTCTGTAAATAAAAGTAGGATAACTGACTTTTGGATGAAGTAAATAAAAGATGTGAATGCTCCAACTTTCATATCAGTTAACTTAGTCACTGAATGCACCTGTATGTTATGCCAGGCATACATCTTGTAACTTCTTAATTATTCTTCCTGTAAGGGTTTAAATATGTGAGGAATCTACTTCATTGTTCAGTTTTTTGATTTGGAATTACTTTAAGGGACTTAATTATTTTATCATGTCTTGGTGCAACACTGTTTTGTTTTTCTGATGGGCGTCACCATTTTCAAGTTCTTTTTGTTTACTGTTGCTGGATTGGTTGTTAGCACGGGACACCCAGAAGTCACAACATGTGTCATCACCAATATGGCGGTATCAAGGTAAGTATAACACACTTCCTGCTTGTCCGAGATTCTGCAATCAACAATGGATACCAATCGCATGAACTATTTGCCAACCCGATAAAAAATAGGTGGCAGACTTGCCTGAATGGATACCTGCAGGGCAGGCTGTGAATTGTAGTCTCATAAGACAGCCCTTCTGTGTTCCCTGAGTGCCACCAGGGGGATCTACAGGGACAGATCATCCCCACTTTAAGGAACTTATGCCTGACTTGGAGGTGCTTCCAACATGTAGTTCAATAACACCAGGTGCACTCCTAGGTCTGGCATAAAGGAAGCCACTCAACCAAAGAAAGAAAGAAAGAAAGAAAGAAAGAAAGAAAGAAAGAAAGAAAGAAAGAAAGAAAGAAAGAAAGAAAGAAAGAAAGAAAGAAAGAAAGAATCGTGCCTGTGTTTTTGTATTACCTGTGAAGGTACTTGTTAAAATAAATTATTATTTAAATGGGGACTTGTGTTGGTGTTGCAGGGTTTGGGGGCTCAGTGGTGCCCCCTACAGGTCACAGCATTGAATTCTTAAGGCTCACACTTAACTCTTTTCCATCCTTTAACCATCCTTCCCAAAGTGCCGCCTAAGGCGATTGTCTCACTCCACATGCTGGCCCTGAGTAGCGAGCTCTGAGTGAGATATTCACCCAACTTATTTTAAATACAGGGCCAATGTCCATCTCTCTAGCTTTGGATGGGGCATCAGTCCATTACAGACCACATTTCCTCTTACGTGGAAGTCTTCAGGTAGCCTGCTTTGTACATCCCTGGAATGTGGTTGTAGCAATCTGATGTTGCATTGCCCACACATACAGTACAGTACAAGCAAATGTGTCGCTTTGGTTGAATAGCAGTTCTCGATTAGCCCCATTTCATTAAGTGGATTGGTTCTGTATCCAGGCTGTTCCTGCTTTTTTGCTGCCTGGGATAAACTCCTATCTGTGTGACTCTGAACTTGGTTATGCAGGTATGAAAATGATGATTTAAGGCCTGAAAATTAGGGTTAGGATTATGTTCATTTTGGTGTTCCACACACATTTGAAAGACTACCATGTTAGGTTAATAGGTGACCCTAAATTAGTACCATGTAGATGACTGAACCCTGCACCAGCCCCCAGGAAGGTTAGATTTCTAATACTGCCTACATTTATGTTAGATCCCTGACACCCTGAATTGGGTAAGCAGGTGAGAAAACAGATGAATGGATGGATGTGTCCATTTTCCCATTTTGTATTTTTGCATTGTGTATAAATAGTATATACAACAATGTGCCCTGCCCCAGCTGTCAGAACAGCTCCAGACCGGCTGGAAATCTGTTATTTAAAATCCTATTGACTTTGTCAAGCTGAACTTTTTTCAGGGGTTCATAAACTCGTTATTTTACTTCTAAGAAAAGAAAAATAGAATCTCAGTTCCACCCTAAAGACACCGGTGAATTGGAGACACAGAAACAAACATGCAGGTCTTGAGATGTTTTTTTTCCTTAATTGTTAGTTCAGTACCTCTTGAATAAATCATGCATTGCAACCTTTTGCCGGATGCAATATCATCCATGCTGAGGGAGCTGCCAGTGATTTGATGTGGAAAACACGGATGGCACACCGCAGCAGATGTCCTACATTATTCAAGCGCCAGGTCAGGCATGCAGTAAATGGGAGCTTATGGTAAAACCCCTGGTGTGAGTTTGCACCCCTGTACAAAAGAAAACTCTGAGAGTCAAGTGAGATTGCAGAAATATATTTTTTATGAAAAAAAGCTTTATGATTTTATTTTTTAAAACACTCTGTTTTGATGCATCTTAACTAATTGCGTCATGCAGGTTTAGTCTTTTTGTGATCTCACGTACTCCAATCCAGGTCAGCTACAGTGCCCTCCATAATGTTTGGGACAAGGACACATTTTTCCTTGATTTACCTCTCTGCTCCACAGTTTAAAATTACAAATCAAGAAATTTAGACGTGATTAAACACTTTCATTTAAGGGGATTTGCATACATTTCATTCACACCCTTTAGAAATGATAACACTTTTTCTACACATTTCCCCCCATTTCAGGGCACCATAATGTTTTAGACTATTGGTGTCAGAGGTGTTTGTGATTCCTCAGGTAGGTTTCATTGCTTAAGAAGATAACTTCTACCCTTTGGAGACTGTAGATGCCAACATGAGGACATGAACCGTGCCTATGAAAGACAAAGAAGCCATTAGGAGGCTGAAAAACAAGAATAAAACCATTAGAGACATCAGTAAAACCTTAGGATTACCTAAATCAAGAGTCAGTAATCACAAAGGGACTGTTAGGGCAAGGAAGACCTCCACTGCTGATGACAGAAGAATCCTCACTATGGTGAAGAAAAAGCCCAAAATGCCTGTCTGACAAATGCCTGTCTCGATTAGCCCCATTTCATTAAGTGGATTGGTTCTGTATCCAGGCTGTTCCTGCTTTTTTGCTGCCTGGGATAAACTCCTATCTGTGTGACTCTGAACTTGGTTATGCAGGTATGAAAATGATGATTTAAGGCCTGAAAATTAGGGTTAGGATTATGTTCATTTTGGTGTTCCACACACATTTGAAAGACTACCATGTTAGGTTAATAGGTGACCCTAAATTAGTACCATGTAGATGACTGAACCCTGCACCAGCCCCCAGGAAGGTTAGATTTCTAATACTGCCTACATTTATGTTAGATCCCTGACACCCTGAATTGGGTAAGCAGGTGAGAAAACAGATGAATGGATGGATGTGTCCATTTTCCCATTTTGTATTTTTGCATTGTGTATAAATAGTATATACAACAATGTGCCCTGCCCCAGCTGTCAGAACAGCTCCAGACCGGCTGGAAATCTGTTATTTAAAATCCTATTGACTTTGTCAAGCTGAACTTTTTTCAGGGGTTCATAAACTCGTTATTTTACTTCTAAGAAAAGAAAAATAGAATCTCAGTTCCACCCTAAAGACACCGGTGAATTGGAGACACAGAAACAAACATGCAGGTCTTGAGATGTTTTTTTTCCTTAATTGTTAGTTCAGTACCTCTTGAATAAATCATGCATTGCAACCTTTTGCCGGATGCAATATCATCCATGCTGAGGGAGCTGCCAGTGATTTGATGTGGAAAACACGGATGGCACACCGCAGCAGATGTCCTACATTATTCAAGCGCCAGGTCAGGCATGCAGTAAATGGGAGCTTATGGTAAAACCCCTGGTGTGAGTTTGCACCCCTGTACAAAAGAAAACTCTGAGAGTCAAGTGAGATTGCAGAAATATATTTTTTATGAAAAAAAGCTTTATGATTTTATTTTTTAAAACACTCTGTTTTGATGCATCTTAACTAATTGCGTCATGCAGGTTTAGTCTTTTTGTGATCTCACGTACTCCAATCCAGGTCAGCTACAGTGCCCTCCATAATGTTTGGGACAAGGACACATTTTTCCTTGATTTACCTCTCTGCTCCACAGTTTAAAATTACAAATCAAGAAATTTAGACGTGATTAAACACTTTCATTTAAGGGGATTTGCATACATTTCATTCACACCCTTTAGAAATGATAACACTTTTTCTACACATTTCCCCCCATTTCAGGGCACCATAATGTTTTAGACTATTGGTGTCAGAGGTGTTTGTGATTCCTCAGGTAGGTTTCATTGCTTAAGAAGATAACTTCTACCCTTTGGAGACTGTAGATGCCAACATGAGGACATGAACCGTGCCTATGAAAGACAAAGAAGCCATTAGGAGGCTGAAAAACAAGAATAAAACCATTAGAGACATCAGTAAAATCTTAGGATTACCTAAATCAAGAGTCAGTAATCACAAAGGGACTGTTAGGGCAAGGAAGACCTCCACTGCTGATGACAGAAGAATCCTCACTATGGTGAAGAAAAAGCCCAAAATGCCTGTCTGACAAATCAGAAACAGTCTTCAGGGGGCAGATGTGGATGTTTCAGTGATGACCATCAGCAGAAGACTTCATGAACAGAAATACAGATGACACACTGCAAGATGCAAACCACTAGTCACCCACAAAAACAGGATGGCCAGATTGCAGTTTGTGAAAAAGGACTTAAAAGCGCCTGCAGAATTCTGGAGAAAAGGTCTTGTGAATAGACAAGACAAAAATGAACCTGCATCAGATTGATGGTGAGAGCAAAGTGTGGAGATGAGAACGAACTGCCCGAGATCCAAAGCAGACCACCTCATCTGTTAAACATGGTGGTGGGGATGTTATGGGTTGGGCATGTATGGCTGCCACAGGTCCTGGCACACTTATCTTCATCGATGGTGGGACAACTGATGGCAGACACACAATTAATTTTGAGGTGTACAGAAGCATCTCATCAGCTCAAGTTCTAGTAAATGCCTTCAAAATCATTGGACAGCGCTACATCCTACAACAAGATAACGATCTCAAGCATACTGATGAGGCAGCACTGGAGTTTTTCAAAGCTAAAAAATGACAAATTCTTGAATGGCCAAGACAGTTATCGGTTTAAAATACAATTGAGCTTGACTTTCATATGCTGAAGAGAAACCTTAAGGAGACAAGCCCCCTGAAACAAGCAGGAGCTGAAGATGGCTGCATTAGAGGCTTGGCAGGTTATCATCAGAGAAGATCTTCAGCACCTGGTGATGTCTATGAACCGCAGACTTCAAGCAGTCAGTGCATACAAGGGATATGCGACAAAGTGTGAAATGTGACAACTGTCTTATAACAACAACATTATGGTGCCCTGAAATGAGGGGACAATGTAAAAAAAGTGTTGTCATTTCTACTTGCTGCGACTGAAATGTCTGCAAATCCCCTTAAATGAAAATCTGCAATGTACACTGTAATCACGCCTGAATTGCTTGATTTGTAATTTTAAACTGTGGAGCAGAGAGGTAAATCAAGGAAAAATGTGTCTTTGTCTCAAACATTATGGAGGGTACTGTAACTGACCTGGACTGGAGTACGTGAGATCACAAAAAGACTAAACCTGCATGATGTAATTAGTTAAGATGCATCAGAACACAGTGTCTTAAAAATAAAATCATAAAGCTTTTATTCATAAAAAGATATATTTCTGCAATCTCACCTGAGTTTTCTTATGTACAAGGGTGCAAACTCACACCAGGGGTTTTACCCCAAACTCCCATTTACTGCAAGCCTGACCTGTCCCAAACATTATGGAAGGCACTGTATACTGAGACAATTGCCCAACAACACCATGACCACAGTGAGCGGAGGCCTATCTAATTTTTCAAATGTGCCGCCTGGGGTTAGAGCTGCTGCCACCTTTCTATTCCAGCAGATGGAGCTGTCACTCACCATGCAGAGTTTGCTTGTTCTCCCAAAGTCTGCATGGTCTTTTTCTCACACCGGGTACTCTGGCGCTTGTTCCAAAGGTGTACATGTCAATTTAAATTGTCCCTCTTTAAGTCAATATGGATGTGTGCAACCCTATGCAAGGTTGATTCCCATCTTGTCCCCTATTCTGCCAGCATAAATCCTAGTTCTAATGACACTGAATGAAATTGTGTTGAGAATGGATGCTTTCTAGTACCATCATTCAATTAGCTGGTGACATTAATACCATATACCTCATCACCAACAGTGAGTGAATAGTTAACAGAGAAGAGATTTGCCTCTAATGCAATGGTACCAGGACAAAAATCTTTCTATTGATATTGGGAAAACCAAGGGACTGGTCATGGACTTTGAGGAAAAAGATTCAGAAAGCATTCCCATCTACTTTGGAGGAAATTCTGTCCAGCTTTAAATTTCTTAGAGTTAAAGTCATTGATGACAGTGTCTCGACACATATCATTTGCCATTAATAAGGCTCACCAATGCCTGTACTGCCACAGACATCTCTGGAAACCCCAGAAGTCTCCATCTATGATCACTATCTTGCAATTACGTCCGTCATCACTGACATCATTATGTTCTGGTGCAGCATCTGCTCAGCTCAGGCCCGTAAAGCACTACAAAGGCTGTTGATGTCAGCTCAGAATATTACAGGCACACATCTCCTTGCCCAGGACATAATGCATATAAGACACACTGACCGAGAGAGGCAATCAGAATTAATAGACCTTCACCATCCTGTGCACCCAACTTTCTTACTCCTCTATTCAGGACCATTAGCACTCACAGCAATGGATTCAGGGATAGATTTTAGATACAGGTCATAAGGCTACTCAAAAGGAACCCTAGTATATTTCATCTAATCATGTTATATTTAGTGTATCATGTTGTACACGTTTTTTTTTCTCTGTTGTTGGTATTGTATGGAGACAAGCAAGTAAGAATTTCACTATAGTGCTCCAGCAGACCCCCGTGACCCTGTGTTTGGATTCAGCGGGTTGGAAAATGGATGGATGGATGGATGTTTACATATAACAATAAATAGGAGAGGATTTCAGGCCATTTTCTGGCCCACTTAAGCTCAGAGCCAGAGCTCGGCCCATTTAGGGTCACCAATTAACATAACACATTTTTGGCAGTATATGGAGAAGGCAGACAGAGTACTGGTAGAAAACCTATAAAGACAGTAACAGTGTTTGAGCTTTGAACTCAAAGCACTTGATCTGTGAGGCAGCATTCTAACCACTCCACTAATATTTTAGTTTTATTTGCACTCCTGATTTCAGTTTTATGATTTGAAAAAGTTAGTGGAATGTTGTTAACTGTCTTCTACCAAGTTGGTTAGTTGATTGAGATCTGGGCCATACTGACCAGTACCAATACAAGGCCATGGAATAGCAAATAGAGCAGCAAAATTATATATTATGTGTGTATACATATATATATATATATACCGTCTTTTTCCGAAAATAAGACATCCCCCGAAAATAAGCCCTATCGAGGTTTTCGGAACTTTTTGTAATATAAGCCCTCCCCCGAAAATAAGCCCTAGTTAAAATAATGTGAAAAAAAGAATTCGTTAAAAAATGCTGTTGATTTATTAAGTATGTTTAGCTTCCCTAATACTCGTATTTCAGAGAAATGTTTGAAATAAAATATTCCGAGAAATTCATTGTTTACCTCTACAGTTCGTTTCAAATTAATTCTTGGAATTTATCTTAAAAATACAACATAAGGCAGCATGAATACATACTGTAAATATTGTGTCCGCTCTGCTCTGCTGTGTTGTACTGCGTCGCGCGTATCGCAGAGTATGGTCGAATGAGGTGGGGAGGGGGTGGAGGGGGGCATGCATATGCGGAATGCGATGGAACGCGTCGTTGGCGCACACTATAAATAATTGTTCGTTAAGGCAGCAGTCTACATTGAGCGACAGTGCAGATACAATGTTTGTTCATTTCAGTCTTGTAAGTCTGATTATTTCCTCATACGTAATTTTATTTTTTATAAAGTGAATAATTTTTAACTGCAGTTAAAATGAGTACAAAACGAAAGAGCAATTCCGTCGAGTACAAAAAGGGAATTGTGGAAGACTCCAGGGGTGTAAATCTTGATTTATGACGATGTTCCAGAAGAAGATGACATGACTGTAATTGAATAAATTTTAATTTCTGTATTCTGTGTAAAATAAATAAATATTAAATAAAAATATATAAATATACTTTTATTTTTGTCCTCCCCGAAAATAAGCCCTAGTGCGTATTTTGGACCAAAAAAGAAAGTAAGACAGTGTCTTATTTTCGGAAAAAGACGGTATATATATATATATATATATATATATATATATATATATATATATATATATATATATATATATATATATATATATACACAGTTATATACTACTCACCCTTTCCACAGCTACACCATCAATGGTCAGTGGGGGGTGCTGTGAATGACTTCTCCTGAAATCGATCACAATCTCTTTGGTCTTTCCCACGTTCAGTCAGAGATTGCAGTCTTTACACCACTGGACCAGTTGGCTCACCTTGTTCCTGTAGTTGGTTTCATTAAAGTTGGTGATGAGGCCGACCACGGTTGTATCATCCGCAAACTTGACAATGTGATTGAAACTGTACATTGATACACAGTCGTGGGTCAGCAGGGTGAAGAGCAACGGGCTGAGCACACACCCTTGTGGGGCCCCTGTGCTCAACGTGATGGTCTTAGAGGTGTTATTGCCGACTCGCACATTTTGTGGCCTCCCTGTAAGAAAGTCCAACACCTAGTTCAGCGTTTCTCAACCTTTAAGTATTTGCGACCTGAGTTTTCATAACTTTCTGCCATTGCCAGAAGGTTTGCTGTGTCTCCCAGAACAGTCTTAAGGGCATGGAGGAGATTCCAGGAGATAGGCAGTTACATTAGGAGAGCTGGACAGGGACGTAGAAGGTCCTTAACCTATCAGCAGGACCCACCAGTATCTGGTCCTTTGGGCAAGGAGGAACAGGATGAGCACTGCCAGAGCCTACAAAATGACCTCCAGCAGGCAGGCCACTGGTGTGAATGTGTCTGACTAAACAATCAGAAACAGACATCATGAGGATGGCCAGAGGAAACGAGGTCTTCTATTGGGTCCTGTGCTCACCTCCCGGCACTGTGGAGCTTGATTGGCATTACTAAAGAATACCAGAATTGGCAGGTCTACCACTGGTGCCCTGTGTTTTTCACAGAGAAGAGCAGGCTCACCCTGAGCACATGTGACAGATATGTGACAGACGTGAAAGGGTCTGGAGAAGCCGTGGAGAACATTATGCTGCCTGTAACATCGTTCAGCATGACCGGCTTGGTGGTAGGTCATTGATGGTCTGGGGAGGCATATCCATGGAGGGATGCACAGACCTCTACAAGCTAGACAACGGCACCTTGATTGCCATTAGGTATCGGGATGAAATCCTTGGACCCATTGTCAGACCCTATGCTGGTGCAGTGGGTCCTGGGTTCCCCCTGGTGCACGACAATGCCTGGCTTCATGTGGCGAGAGTATGCAGGCAGTTCCTGGAGGATGAAGGAATTGATACAACTGACTGGCCCCCATGCTCACCTGACCTAAATCCAATAGAAAACCTCTGGGACATTATGTTTCGGTCAATCCAACGCCGCCAGGAGCTCAGTGATGCCCTGGTCCAGGTCTGAGAGATCTGAGAGATCCCCCAGGACAACATCCATCGTCTCATTAGGAGCATGCCCCTGACGTTGTCAGACATGCATACAAGCATGTGAGGGGCAATACAGACTACTGAGTATGATTTGGAGTTGCTGCAATGAAACTTCGGCAAAATTGACTAGCCTGCCTGCCGCATCATTTTTTCACTTTGATTTTCGGGGTGTCTTTGAATTCAGCCCCTTGTAGGTTGATAATTTTAATTTCCATCAAATGATGTGGCATCCTTTTGTTCCTAACACAATACCCAGTCCATAGCAGTAGAGAAATCCAGCAGGATTTTTTCCCCATTGAGATCTGATGTGTTTTCAAAGCGTTCCTTTAATTTTTCTGAGCAGTTTACATCTGTTATATATTGCCTTTCTAATTTACCTCTCATATAGTGCCCTTTATGTTTTTCTATTACGTACAGCCTTTCGTATCATTGTTATCTATTTATTATACACTGCCTAAGGCACTATCTATCTATCTATCTATCTATCTATCTATCTATCTATCTATCTATCTATCTATCTATCTATCTATCTATCTATCTATCTATCTATCTATCTATCTATCACATAGTGCCACTCATATCTGTCTATCTATTACATGCAGCCTTTCATCTCATCTATTTTACATTGTCTTTTATATCCAATGATCTTTCTATCGTGCAGCACCTACATATCAATTATATAGTGTCTTTCCAATCTATCCTTCTACTTTAACATAGTGTTATGTGTTTTAAATGATTTAAGGCTTGATAATGCAGACTTTACTGTTATTGTTCAAGTTTCTCGTCATGTCTCCCCAGTACATTGAAAGCATAAAGGAGGTGAATGTCACCAGCAATGACAGCCAGTTGAAGATGGCCTGGCACATGGCATACCTTTCTTTCCAAGCCCACCCCTCTCCTCTGTCACGCAAACAACAGACTCAAAGCCTCAAGGAGAACAATTCAGTAGAACAGCCAAAAAAAATGACAAACCGTTTCATTTCTTGCATCAGGAGTCATTTATTTGGCATTTGTTTTTTTTCAGGCTATGGACATTTGAATTCTTCTCACTTGAGGAGTTTATTTGTACTGCTTGAGCTGTAGCTTGTACTTTCCTTTTGAACAGAAAGGTAGAATGTATGAGGATATCATTTAATTATTAACACTATTCTGAAGTCAAATACATACTTTTATTTTCCTCAGGAAACTTGTTAATTATGGATAAAAGACCAAAAATTATTTTTTCCCCATAACATGTTTCTTTTTTATTTTTTGTATTTCATGTATTTATTGCCTTATATAATAGAGATTACTGTTATGGAAGAAGATCACTAAGGAGATTAGAGACATTTAAGATAATATTAGAGATCAATGAATCAAACTTAATTATACATAGTGCATTTTTTTAATATACAGTACATTAACAGAAAGCTTTTGGCGATACTGAATGGGCAATGACTGCTGTAATACAAATAAGTAGAAAATGATAGATAGATAGATAGATAGATAGATAGATAGATAGATAGATAGATAGATAGATAGATAGATAGATAGATAGATAGATAGATAGATAGATAGATAGATAGATAGATAGATAGATAGATAGATAGATAGATAGATAGATAGATAGATAGATTTGTCACAAGGGGGAAACTATTTACAGATGCTCAGTAAATAAGTAAATACATATCATAACAAACAAATACACACCAGAATTTCCAAAATGAAAGAAAACTTCTGATTTCAATAAAGATTGCACAATAGTGAGTTTCAGTCCCAGTGAGGCATTATATAGACATATTACCATTGGTGAGCCCCATAGCATTTCTTGACACACTTCTTCTGAATAATTTAATGACTGACAGTCCTCAGTGTTTCTGTATCACAGGGAGGTTGTGCACCATTGGACATAATTGACTTCAGTTTTGTCCTCACTCACTCCTCCACTACTGTGTCTGATAACTGAGCCTGCCCTTTTAATTAGCTCATTGATTTGGTGGGCCTCTCTTAAAGTGATGTTACCGGCCCAGCACACCACGACTTAGAATAAACACAATAGTTTAAACAAATTATAAAAATGTACAAAACAGTGAGATTCTAATCTGAGCCACAGGAGAGGAGGGTGGACATGTGGGTTGGGGTAAAGGTTAGTAAAGCTGGTATTAGATTTTGTATTCCAGGTTGGTTAGAGCTGCCTATCTGCCACTTTTGAACCTTTGCAGTGTATAATTTATTCATCTCTTTGCTGTTGATTTTTAGAATTTTTGAGTTCATGCACAGACATGCTCCTAGTGGACTGGAGAAGTGAAATTGCTTCTCTCTATCAACTGTCGGAGAGTGTGGGTGTATAAGTGCATGGTGATGAACTTGCATATGCAGTGCATACATCACACTTATTGTTACTGATATAAGCTTTTAAGTTCAATAATGAAAATGGATGGCAGCCTTATGAATAACATAAGAAGGCCAAATTACAGAACTTTGTAAGTGATTTTAAGCAAATATGAATAATTTGCACAAAAAGGATAAAGGAGCATATTGGGCTTGCAGTATATGAAGTCTGGTGTGCTTTTGGTTTACTCTACTGAACACCTTCTGAAAGGTAACAACCCATTTGGGCAAATCAGAGCAGGCCGACATGACACCCTGCACCTCTCTTGCCTTTGTCTGCACTGTGTTTTACTGAAAGCACCTTATGTTCTCTGTATGGCAATGGCAGTGGCTCTGTTTCAACTAGAAGAATAGGACTGAACTGGAATTTAATAATGTACCTATCAGGTTTGTCCCTAACCATACATAAATATACACTCACAGATACACCATGGATTCAGAATGTATTCAGACCCCTTCAATTTCTACATACTTTGTTGTGTTGTAGAATTCATCTTAAATTGAAGAATTTTTCATTTTTGCTCATCAATCTACACTCATAATGACATAATATACAATATAATATATACCCATGATAACAAAGTGAAAACAAGTTTTCAAAAAGGTTTCTAAATATATTAAAATCAAAAACTAAAATCTCTCATTCATATAAGTACTCAAACCCTTAATTCGGTACTTTATAGAAGCACCTTTAGCCCTCCTGGGTACATATCTAGAGGTTTTACACATTACCCCATAATTCCTAGCAGATCCTTTCAAGCTCCATTAGACTGGATGGGAAGCCTCTTTAAACTGTCATCTTCAGGTCTCTCCTGTTCTGTGGGGTGTAAGTCTTAGCTTTCACTCGACCACTCAAGCAAAGTCAAAGACTTGTTTAAAGGCCACTCGAGAGCTGTCTTGGCTGTATGTTTCAGGTCACTGTTGTGCTGGGAGGTAAATTGTCACCCCAGTCTGAGGTCTTGTGCAGTCTGGAGCAGGTTTTCTTCAAGGACCTCTCTGTATTTGGGTGGAGCGGTGGTTCTGAGGCTAGGGATTTGTCAGAAGGTTGCTGGTTCGAATTCCATAAATGCCAGAAGTGACTCTTCTCCATTGGGCCCTGAAGCAAGGCCCTTAATCTGCAAATGCTTTATCCTGGGTTTGATGTTAATCTATATCCAGCCCTACAAGCAGGTCCTCCAAATTACAGGGAAAACTTTACTTGGTGGCAGAATTGGCACTCCAGCCACTGTAGAAAAAAACTCACACTGTGTGGTGCTGAGGTGTCACCTGCTGCACTCGGGTCCCAATCCAGGTGGATTCTCATGTGGTAGGTGCAGCAACGCATTATCAGCACATGCTCCACCCCCTCTCTGTATTTGGTCGAATTACTTCTTGCCTCAATTCTGTCCAATGTCCCTGTCCCTTCTGCTGAGACGTATCTACATAACATGATGCTGTCATCAATACATTTCACCATAGGGATGGTGCCTGACCTTCCACAGACAGAGTGAACGAAATTCTGCCCAAAGAGTTCAATGTTTGTCTCATCAGGCCAGAGATGTTTTTATGTCATTCTCTGGGAGTCCAAGTAGGCTGTCATATACCTTTAATTTCCATCTAGCCACACTACTAAGAAAGTCTGTTTGGTCCTTCTGACAGGTTCTCCCATCTTAGCAAAAGACTTCTGAAGCTTTGTTAGAGTGACCATTGAGTTCTCGGTCAACTCCCTAACCAAGGCCCTTCTTTCTGGTTACAAAGTTTGACCAGACAGCCAATTTTAGGAAGACTCCTTGTGATTCCAAACCTCTTCCATTACACAATTATTGAGGCTAGTGTGCTCCTGGGAACACTCACGGCTTTAGAAATGGTTTTATACCCTAAACCTGATCGATGCCTTACCAAATTTTAATTGTGGATGTCTGCACAGAATTCCTCAGACTACATGGATTGGTTGTTGTCCTGACATGCAATGTGAATTTTGGCATTTCTAAACAAGGTCCAGTCAATTCAATGAATCTCAGGTGGGTTCCAATCAAGTGTTCGAGACACATCTCAAGGATAATTAAAGCAAACAGGAGGCACGTGACCACAACTTGGACTGTCACAGCAAAGGGTCTGAAAGCTTTTTTAAATGAGAGATTTCAATCTATAATTTTTTTTATCAAACCCGTAAACCTTTCTGAAAACCTATTGTTACTTTATCATTATGGGTTATTGAGTGTAGATTGATGGGAAAAAGTGGCACAATTATCCATTTAAATTAAATCTATACTGAATGCTTTCCAAATCCCTTGTAGTTGTTGTTAAAAATGTGAATGCAAAAGTCCCTTCTCATTGCAGATTTGTGAAAATAAAAGTGTCTCAACCATTTCAAATACGTATTTTAGTAGCCACCACTGTTGCTCTTCTCAGGGAACAGGCCTTGTCCCTTACATTTTCTGAGCAACACATTATTAAAAACACAAGTGATAGAAGAAGACCCTCCTTGTAACTGGTATACCCAGGTGGGAGAAGGTTAAGGAAAACTGAGCTTTCATCAGACAAAAATATCTGTGAAGAGATAAACACAAAGTACAAATAAACTGAGATCTACTGACACACTGGACCTGACAAACAGGTTTTGAACTCCAGCCTATAAGGAGAGGTGGTTCAACCACTTACTCACTGGTTCAGTAACAAAAGGAACTCCTGTCACCTTCAATCTCTCTCGTTCTTTCTTTTTCTCAGACTCCGGCCTATTTACCTCCCACCAGTACAGAATTGGTCTTTCTCTTCTCTTGAGTCTGCACTCAAATGGCTTCAGGCATGGAGGTGGCATTAAACCATTCCCTATTATCACTTCTGGCCAAGCCCCCAGAATCACATTTGGGGTAAGGAACAGCCTTCACTTCACTCTAGTGACACCAGGATGGAACTTCCCTAGCAGTTACAGGTGTTCCTGCAACCTTCAGATTTCCGTTATCCTTAAAGGACTAGGCCTCCAGGCCTCGAAGGTAGCACCCCACCTATCTGCATTACCTGACAGGTAATTGTGTGTTCTTCAATGACCATGAGGTGTTTCCCACTCTGGCACTTACTCCTTACTCTAATTGGAGAAGATTAGGCAATCACTGCCATGTCACTACTATGAGGTAGTAAGCAAGTGTAATGGTTAGTGACGCTGCATCGTGATTCCAATGTCCAAGGGTTCAAATCTTGTGAACAGTTGCTGTCCATTTGCACATTCTCCTTTTGTCTGTGTGGATTTTCTCCAAGTACAGTGGAACCTCGGTTCACGACCATAATTCGTTCCAAAACTCTGGTCATAAACCGATTTGGTCGTGAACAGAAGCAATTTCCCCCATAGGATTGTATGTAAATACAATTAATCCGTTCCAGACCATACGAACTGTATGTAAATATATATTATTTTTAAGTTTTTAAGCACAAATATAGTTAATCAAACCATAGAATGCACAGCGTAATAGTAAACTAAATGTAAAAACATTGAATAACACTGAGAAAACCTTGAACAACAGAGAAAACTAACATTGCAAGAGTTCCCGCTATAGCGCTACTAAAAACACTTTTACTAAAAACACATAGCGCTGGCTAAAAACACTTTTTTTTAATGAGTTTTAAGTACAGGGAAAAAATAATTTGAAAAAATCCGTAATTTAATAAACCACCAAGAAAAGTAACATTGCAACAATGCATGCTATGAACCGATCGCTGGAAACAGAAGTGATAACAAAATCAAGCCCAGTGCATTCTTTAACTGCCTTCCTACCTTATGCGACCAGCCCCCTCTGTCTCGCGCTGCCTGTGTGTGTGCGTCTGTCTCTCTCTCGCGCTGCCTGTGTGTGTGTGTGTGTGTGTGTGTGTTTGTCGCGCTATCGCTCTCTCTCTCTCTTGCTCACTGCACAGGAAATGCACAGGGAGAGACTGAACACGTACAAACCGAAAGGGAAACTGGCTTGTTCGTATACCGAGTGTGTGGTCGTGAACTGAGGCAAAAGTTTGGCAAACTTTTTGGTCGTAAACCGATTTGTATGTGTACCGAGACATTAGTGAACCGAGGTTCCACTGTACTCAGATTTTTCTCCCACACCACTAAAGTTCCCCAATTTAAGATTATTGGTGACTCCAGATTTGCTGTGCATGTGAATTAGCTGGCACTGTGATAGACTGGTGCCCTATCAAGGGCTGCTTCCTGCTTTGTGTCCAGTGGTGGCAAAATAGGCTCCAGCACCCTAACAGCTCTGAACTGGATTAACTAGGTTTAAGAATGTAATATTATACAGTAAAACCCTGGATTGTGAGTAATTTAGTTTGCGAGCATTTTGCAAGACGAGCTAGATTTTTTAATAAATTTTAACTTGATAAATGAGCGAGGTCTTGCAATATGAGTAGTTTGTATACGCTTTATCTGCTGAGTGTCACATGATCATAACTAAGCCAATGGTGAGTCTCTCTCGCCGCAAAATTGTGGGTAATCATCTCCCATGCTTGGTCTCAGTTGGCGTGCCTCACTCATATAGTCAACATCCGTATGAGCTTATACTGTTTACTATAGCATTGTGACCACGTGTGTGTGCTGTAACATGTGAGTCCCTGTCATGCAATCCAAAACACAAGGCTGAGTCTCAGTACTTTAGCAAAACCAGATTTATTCAGCTTGAAACAGGAACAGCACGGTTATTAATTGTAGCGGGATCTACAGCTCTCCTATACAGAGACACAAAAATCATGGCAGGGTTGTAACCAGGTTAGTGGCCAAGTAATACTATGCCCTTGCATTTATAATGTTCCTTACATCACCCATCGATGGTGGGCGCTTATAGAGCGACCGCAGTCTTTTTGGATTCGCTTTTACTGCAAACTGAAAAGATTCCAGTTAGCCAACAGATAGCAGTGATTCCGTTAGTTATGGTGAAAGTCATCCTACACAATAACCCTCCTCCTCTTCCTCTCCTCTCTCTCATCTCCCTCACACCAGCCACGTTTCTTTTCAAAGCTAAAGTGCAGGTTAATTTGTTTTACATATTTTTACTTTATATTTTGTATTAATCATTTTATATGAATATTTATGGGTTGTAGAAGAGTTTCCATTATTTCTAATGGGGTAATTTGCTTTGATATATGAATGCTTTGGATTATAAGCATGTTTCTGGAACGAATTATGCTCGCAAACTGAGGCACCACTGTATGTCATTAATATGAAGGAAGAAGTCAAAAAGTTAAAAACTTTTGAATCAGAAGTTACAATCTAATATCATTTGACAGCAAGCTCAGAGCTATGGGTCTGAATGACTCTGCGTGCAACTGACTCCTGAACTTCCTGTCAGATCAGCACCAGGCGGTTAACCCGATTGACATAATTTCCTCTATACTCTCTCTCAACACTGCCAGGAATGTTTACCAACTCCACTCTTATACTCCTTCTACACCCATGACTGTACAGCTAGTGACACAACAGTAGTGGATCTCCTAATGGTAATGAGACTGAATACAGAGAGGAAATCAGGGCCCTGGTGCCAACAAAACTGCCTCTACCTCATTGTAGGCCAAAGAGATAATAGTGGTCTTCAGAAGACAGACTTTCAATCCCCTATCATAATAATAACACCAACAACAACAATAACAATAATAATACATTTTATTTATATAGTTCATTTCCCTATCACCACCAATGGGACTACTATGGAGAGGAGAAGCAGTTTTAAGTTCACCTATGTGTGAATCACTGAGGACCTGACATGGTCTGTTTACACCAGAAAAGGGGTGTGGAAGACACAATAGCACCTTTATTTATCTCAGGTAGCTGAAGAGCCCTCTTGCCATCTGACCATTTTAGACCTGTGCCATTGTAAATACCCTAATTGGTTGTGTCATTGCTTGGCATGTGAACTGCACTGCCCTCAGTTGAAAAGTCTGGCAGAGGGAAGTTGCGCTCTGCACAACAAATCAATGGAGGTGATGTTTCTAACCTCCAAGCCAAATATGTTAGGTGGCGTCTAGGGACAGGCAGGAAAATTTTCAATGACTTCAGTCATTTGAGTCATGAACTGATAACATTTTTATCTTTAGACAGATGATGTCGTAACTTCAGATCCCATTGCCAGGTCCCAGGAGGCTTCAAAACAGCTTTTACCATCAAGCTGTCAAGATGATGAATTCTGCATAATGACTGGTAGCAATTCTTATCACCCCAGTATGTTCATGCTGCTGTTCCTTCATGTCTATGTTCCATTACAGTACAACTAGTTTGTGTTATTAGTGTGCATTATATGGATTACAAATTGTCAGTATGTCTAAACGTTCACTTAATATACAATAAGTTTATTTGTATATGAGTTTACCAGTGTATGACTGGTGAATTGAGATTTAGTCATATGAAAAAGTTTGGGAACCCCTCTTAATTCTTTGAATTTTTGTTTATCATTGGCTGAGCTTTCAAAGTAGCAACTTCCTTTTAATATATGACATGCCTTATGGAAGCAGTGATATTTCAGCAGTGACATTAAATTTATTGGATTAACAGAAAACATGCATCATAACAAAATTAGACAGGTGCATAAATTTGGGCACCCCAACAGAGATATGACATCAATACTTAGTTGAGCCGTGTGGAACGAGCCCCGGACACAGACAGGAAGACATGTTAAAGTCACCACCACACTATTTACACTAATATTTACAAGTTCAAGTGCCACACAACCAACTCACTTCCCCAAAGTCCAGGCCAAACCACACTATGCCTCACTCTTCAGGGCGCCTCCTGTCTCTTCTCCAAGACCTCATCCATCTTCCATCCGATTCCAGCCTCTCTATGAAGGGAGGCGGCCCCTTTTATAAGCACCCAGATGTGCTCCAGGTGTGTTCCAGCAATCTCACACCGACACACCCCAGTGTGGCGGAAGTGCCGGTTGCATCCTCGGAAGCACTCCGGGTGTCCCTGCTCCTCTTCCCCCCAGCACTTCCTGGTGTGGCGGAAGTGCTGAAGTCCAGGGTCTCCAAGGCATTGGGGCGCCCCCTGGTGGTGACCACGGGTCCCTACTGGGTTGAGCTTCAAAGCCCTGTACCCGTGGCCACCAAAGACACCAGGGTGATTGCCCCCACATGGTCTGAGGGAGGTGTAAGCCCTCCTCTGGTCCTCCAAGGCGTCCCGGCCGGGTCGCCGCCCCAGTCATCTGCAACAGCCTCCTTTTGCAAATATAACAGCCTCTAGACTAGTGCTGGGAGGTATACCAGTTCATACCGAAAACCATTTTTTATTTTTGTTATGATATGGATTTTTCTTATACCGCAATACCGGTTTAAATAGCCCAAACAACGTTCGGAACATGGCACAGCGGGAAACTGTTTAAGAGGGGACCTTTTTCACTGCTACACCGCTAAACATGCATGCAATGGAGTACATGCATTAGTGGAGGTATAGAATGGTGAAAATGGACAGAGAATATTCAGAAACTTAAGCTGTAGCAAACGATAAAGTTGAAAATGATGACACAGAAGAACTTTTGCTGAACAAAGGAGCCGTGTCTGTTGTCTGGAGATACTTTGGTTTTAAAAGGTCAGATGTGGACCAAATAACTATTTACTGTAAATGCTGTCGAGCTAAAGTTGTCACCGGATGCGGCAACATGAGCAATTTGCTGCACTACCTTAGCCACAAACATGCTTTGTTGTATCCACGAATGTATGGAACTAAGATTGGCACCTTCCACATCCTCAGGTAAAACTGAAAAAGCTAGAGGACACTCAAGTCAGACGTCACTTGTAGACGCGTTTGCTAGAGGTACTGCCTACGACAAAAAAAGCAAGCAGTGGATCGAGATAACAAACAACATTACAATCCATGTAGCTAACATGTCAGTGGACAGAGACTGTAAACATTAACAGAAAATGTAGTTGGTTTATAAAAAATATTTACTATTTATTCCTTTTCTAAGACATGTTCAGAGTAATACAACTTTTGACAAGCACCTCTGGATATTTTACTAAGTCTAAATGCCTCTTTGGATGGTTGAAAATATGTTGTCAAAATTATAGTTTAAGTTGTTTGCAAAATTTGTTCAATAAAAAGGTTCTATATTTTGACTGCAGCTGTCATGCAATGTGATTCCTTCTCTTCATTAGTGCCACCCCCTTGAAAACTATCACTTTATGGGGCCATGCAAACCTGTATTAATACTTGTGTGCACATTAAAATGTTTTTTTGTACAATGTACAATTCTCATGACATTGGAATAGATTATTGTTAGCCAGTCTACTGCAGTGGAAATGTGGTTAACATCCACTCATGTATGGAAAAAAAATACAGCTGAATAGCATGAAACTGGTATAATTTTGAAAGATACCGTGATATAGAAATTTGGTCATACCGCCCAGCACTACTCTAGACGCTGTCCTCCTATAGCCTTTGATGAGTGTCTGGATTCTGGATGGAGGTATTTTTGACCATTCTTCCATACAAAATCTTTCCAGTTCAGTTCAATTTGATGGCTGCCGAGCATGAACAGCCTGCTTCAAATCATCCCATTGATGATGTTCAAGTCAGGGGACTGTGATGGCCATTCCAGAACATTGTACTTCTCCCTCTCCATGAATGCCTTTGTAGATTTCGAACTGTGTTTTGGGTCATTGTCTTGTTGGAATATCCAACCGCTGCATAACTTCAACTTTGTGACTGATGCTTGAACAATTTGTTGATATTGGGTTTAATTCATCCAACCTTCGACTTTAACAGTAAATTATTTACTTTAGAGTTAATTATTATGTGGGCTGAGAGGGGTTCCCAAACTTTTCATATGACTGTAAATGCATTTATTATGTATATGCTCTATCTGTTATGCTTCAGCCAGAATTCTTCCCCTGGCTGGTGTTCAGATTTCTGTTTTATCTCTTTTTTTGTTCATTTTTGATTCTTTTGTCAATGTTAATTTTGCTACTTTTATTATTTATTTACATTCTGTGTTTTTATTAATCTTGTGTTTGATGTTTTTTCTGCTGTATGTACCCATGCCAGTGTTACTGTGTTTCATGTATTTTATGGGTGATTCCCCAAGAGGTGGGGTCACCTGTCAATCTCCATCCAGGGACCGCCTTCAACCTTATAAAGACTGACGAAACACACAGTCCCTTGCGGTTCATTGAATGCACTTGGTGGTTTTATGAGTTATTGTGATTGATTTTAACCTCTATGCACTGTTTTTGACTTTCTGGATTTGTGTTCTTGGGAATTTCTGCCTTGGATTGTTTTTGTTGCCACTTGTCCTGGGCTCTTTCTGAGCTCCTTGGAGCTTATTTGTGCTGCAGAGCATTTTTGAGATATAAATCTTTTATTTTATAGTGATTTGCCTCTTTTTGCTTCATGCTGAAGGTTGACAGATCCTTCCACATGTGGGGGTTTTGCTACAATTTTTGGGGGACTTTATGCTAAGGTACTCTCAAATTCTTAACTCATTACTGCTGGGGACTCCGCACACAAAGCTATTCACGCACCTGTACATTCTATGTAGGTGATGTGACAATAAAGTGACTTGACTTAATGTTTGCTTGTATTCATCTTTTTCATTCTCTGTTTGTTTCCTTCTTTATCTGAACTGTGTGACTGAATGCAATATCCACAAGATATTGACTTATAACTGCTGGGTCATGTTTTAAATGGGGCAGACCAAATGACCAATGGGTCTTGTATTAGGCCACATCTAATAACTCAGCTGAGATGGAGGACAACGAACAACAGTAAAGTCCCACCTTCTAGGACAATGGAAGAGAGATTTTCAAGTATCTTCAAAATGTCTGCCACCTGTACACCCAGAATTTATTAGATGTTACACTTTAAGCTTTCCCTATGCTCATCCTTTGTGTACCTTTCAACATTGAACCAGGTTACAGAATCTTGTGGAACCTTCTAGCATACAATGGGTGGGGCCCAAAAATTCCCAGAATTGGCCAATAGCACAGGAATAGGGTGTAGTTATTGAATATGCCGCTAGGTATAGTATGTCTACAGTCTGTGATGAGAGAAGTTTGCGGAGTTATGCGTCTTAATAAATAATTTGGCACATGAAAGCTCCAGGTGGGTGCAGATGCACATGAAAATGTGCACAAGCTGCTCCGGGGTTGATTGAGGTGCTTGGCTCAAATGCAGCCACGGGCAGGTCAGTCAAGTGCTTCGATCACAACTTCAAGTTGGTGAATGCGACACCTGCGCCTGGCCGCAAAAAGGGACACCAGGCACGAGAAGGAGAGGAGAACCATAGGGAAAGGAATGAATGAAGAACAAAGATGATGGAACAGAGGTTAATGA